>NW_024544152.1:972500-1430000 GCF_018167655.1 Microtus oregoni | reverse complement strand
TGTGTTTTGTTTCTAAGTTTCAACTTGATTTGATACTAGTCAGCATGTCATAATTTCATGCATCCTTTTGTGAATTATTACTATTATCCATTTTATTTGGAGAACTCTGATTGGTCTCTTTAATGTGCAGTGGTACATTCATATGTTAATGCTTTCATTATCCAGTTCCTAGGTACTTATTTAATATGGAAAATGAACTTAAAAATGCATTTCATTTCATTTTTGCATTACATTTTTTAATCTGTACTGTTGCTTAGGCTCTAAGAATAGCTAAATGCAATACTTTCACATTTTGTTTTATTTATAATTAATCATTTGCTATCCATTCAAATAGTTTCTTTTTTTTATCAGGTTGATTTGGTGAATATAGGAAGCAGTGACATAGTGGATGGAAATCATAAGCTGACTCTTGGTTTGATTTGGAATATCATCCTCCACTGGCAGGTAAATATACTACCAGACATTGCCTTTTTATAAAAGAGGTTGCTAACCCCTTTCATTTAATTGACCTACAAAATAAACACATATCACTGACATTACCTAGCCATCTTCCCAGGACTGCCTTTTAAATTTACACATGTATGTCATTTTGGATAGGATAATCACAAAATATGTTCTGGAATAGTTGTAGGAATATTGTTGAAATTTTGTCATGGGGTAAGTTTGGCAAAATAAGACAAAATCCCAACCATATCTAAAAATTTTTAACAAATATGTGCACTTAACAAACTATAGAATTTTATAAAGGAAAAATTATCTGTTCCTTAAATGACCATTGTAAAAAAAATAAACTTATCAATCTTGTATTTTCAAAATATATATCTATAATGATGAAAGATTAATAGAATAGGAATATTTTAGGAGTATGCCTGTTATACAGTCAGCTTTTGGAATCACATTTTTCTCAATAACTTGAGGATAGGGCTTTTTGTGCTTGTCTAATTTATTCTAACTCATAGGTCATTTGGTTAAGTGAAAATCATATGAACATTTAAAGTCATTACAACATGAGCTTAAATTTAAACGTACCTATTTACTAACTTAACACTATTGGATATAATGTCATAATAATTCCTTTTCTCTCAAAAGGGAAATGCATGAACATGTTTTCATTTCCTATCAGGATTAGATGAGAAAATAGCTGCTGTTAAAATAGTGGTGTATACTTATTTTCAACTGTAAGTAAAAATGACAAGGATTGCTTAGCATCTTTAAAGAGTTTACATATTTGGAGATAGTTGAGATATGCCTGCCTTTTCTTTTTTCTAAGATATATTTTTAACCATAAATTACTAATTCTTTGTGTAAAATTCAGTGTTCTTCAATCAGGCTTAATTCATCTGTTCAGTAGCTTCTCAAAGTATCTGTAGGAAAGAATGTTTTTCTCTAGTCAAACGAAAATTTTAGGTTATTTACAGAGATGTGTAACCATCACAACAGACCAATTTTAGCACTTTTATACTACCTCCAGGGGAAATTTCTGTGCATTTAAAATCTGTCAGAGCTACTACTCTAGTCTTGGAAAATGACTAAAGCATTTCTTTGTATATATTTTTGGTTTGGGGATATACTGCTCCAATGGGATCTTCTATTTTTATTAGAAATTTTTTAATACAATCTTTTCTCATTTTGCATAGCTATCCCCATTCCCTCTGCCTCCCCTGCTCCTGCCTCCTCCACCTTCCCTCTACACCATTTCCCCCATCCACTCCTCAGAATGGTTAAGGTTTCCCATGGGGAGTCGACAAAGTCTGACATTTCACTTCCAGGCAAACCCAAGGTCCTCCCCACTACATCTAGGTTGAGCAAGATATCACTCCAAAAAGAATGGGCTCCGAGATATCAGTTTAAGCACTAGAGATACATCCTGGTCCCACTGCTATTGGCCTCACACACTGTCCAAGCCTCATAAATGCCCCCCACATTCAGCAGGTCTAAATTTTATTTATATACAGATGTGCCCACTATCAGTCCAGAGTCAGTGAGTTCTCACTAGCTCAGGTCAGCAGTGTCTGTGGGTATCAGCATCATGGTCTTAACTCCTTTTCTCATATTATCACTCCTCCCTCTCTTGGACTGGTCTCAGGTATCTCGGTCCAGTACTTCCCTGTAGATCTCTGTATCTGCTTCCATCAGTTGATCATTGAAATTCTATGATGACAATTAAGGTAGTCATCAGTCTGATTACAGGGGAAGGCCAATTTAGGTATCTTCTCCACTGTTGCTTAGAGTCTTAATTGGAGTCATCCTTGAGAATTCCTGGGATTTTCCTTAGTGCTGTTTCTTAATAGCTCTTTAATGGCTCCCTCAATCAGGATATCACTTTCCTTTATCTGCTTCTCTGTTCTTCCCTTCTCTTGAACATCCCATTCCCTCATGTTTGCCTCCTCCCTCCCCTCCATGTCCCCCACCCTCCCTTCTCTCCCCCCTCATAATTTTCTCAGGAGGTCTTGTCTGATATGTGTTCTTTTCTGTGAAGATTCTTTCATTGGGTATAATATTTGGCCATGATTATTCCATTTACTTGAGTTGAATTTTATTTAGAATTGTAAATATTACTTAGTCTGATGTAAAGTGGAGGGACCAGCCATGTACTTCCTCAGTTGAACAGCCATACTGATAATTCCATTGTCCTGATATATTTTTATTTTGGCTGGGCTCAACTACATTTTACAGCAGTATTAAAAGAACAGAAAACAAATATAACTTTTAACATGATACAAAGCTGGCTAGTTTCTAGCCATTTTCATATAGAAATGGTTTCAATAAAATCAGCTATGTGTCAACATACCCTGCCTGCCACCAATGATTTCATTATGCTGCTCAGTATCTTTCAAAATATCTTCAAGGAGGAAACATTTCCATGCAATCAATTGTTTGTAGAATTAAGCTGAAACATTTAAAAAATGAAATAAGGCACACAGGACCACAAAAGACACCAGAAGTGCCAGTAGAATGACTGTAATAGTTTTGAACACATTTCTCTGATGACCCTAGTAAGAGCTTCTGAGGGCACCCAGTCTGTAGATGATGCTGGGCATTATGGCCACCAGCTGTGACAAAGCAAGGAGGACAACACAGGGATTCAGAGATCTCCAAAAGGCTTGTGAACTTGTGTTCATCATTGAGTTGGTTTTCCACAGGATTCCATCAAATCTCGTCTCCTCTAGTGCCCTTGCAACTCCTTTTCCACTCACTCCAAGATAGAATGTCAACATTGTGCTTTCTGATGTTTATTCTTTGGGAGGCATAACATGAGGGACTGCTTGTGGGGGTTTCTGTCCTGCCCAGTTCCCACAGTTGGTTAGCCCCAAAGAAATTCACACAGAGAGTCTACATTAGATATAAACTTATTGGCCCACTAGCTCAGGCCTCAGAGTAGCTCTTATAACTTATATTAACCCATTATTCTTATCTATGATAGCCACATGGCTCAGTACCTTTTTCGGTGGGATAGGTCACATCTTGCTTCTTCTGTGGTCTGGGCAGGACTGTGGAGGAATGGGCTTCCTCCTTCCCAGCATTCTCCCGTTCTCATTGTTCCACCTTTACTTCCTGTCTGGTTGTCCCACCTATACTTCCTACCTGGCCAATCAGCATTTATTTAAAACATGATTGACAGGATACAGACAATTCCCCTGCACCATGGAGGGGAGGTGTTGTTATGGGGAGAAGGATTTTTACACCCAGAAATACTAAAAGAAATTCCCTTATTTACTGTTTTCCTTATTTAAGACATAATTATACAGTGCATCTACTTTCCAATTGTGTACTTAAAGTACCTTAGCTTTGTGAATGCAAGTATACAGACTCTTGCATTCTCTTCCTACTTACATCACCTCTCCTAGCATGCTGACACATTTTCTTAAAACCACTTAACAATCCTTAAAAATTCCCTTGCTCAATACTCTTCATTCATCCTTGAATCCCAAAAGCTTCTCTCACCAAGATCATATATGTGTTTTTATACTAAATAGTGAAGTTTCAATATCTCAGAAAAAATAAAAGCAGACTCTGGTCAATATAATATATTTTATAGATTTATTCAATTGTGAATAGCATTAAAGCAAATGCATATATGTAAATATTTTCTTCCAACGCCATGTATTATGTTTTTAATACTGCTATAAATAATGTTGGACTTGTGAAACTTGTGAATGTCAAACTTACTTCTCCATCATCACCTTTCTAGTCTCCACTTCATATACAACTCTTATCCTGAAAAGAAACTGAATATATACATTCTGAAATAAGTGGCTTTGAAAAAAATTCTGATGTCATCTGACCATGGTGGTGCTCTCCTATAATCCCTGTTGTCAGAAGGCTGACAATGGAGAGTTATGAGATCAAGGCCAGGTAGTGTTACATAATAAGAACTTGACTTTATAATAAATTAAAGGATATATAATATGTGCTCATGTGATATTAAATCAGGTACCTACCTCTGATGGCTAAGCTAAGGATAATTCTTAATTCTAAGTGTTATTCACATTGGTATATTTATTTTTAATATTACTTCAACATCCAATTACCAGAGAGTGCCATGTTTTCTGCTGCTGAAAGTCCTTTCTGCAAAGTCCTGCCAAACTGTGCAAATTAGTTCTTGCCCTGTTCCTCATCAGGATGACACATCTCTTCATTGCCTGATTCTCAAGAGGGATACATTTAGGGAAGTAGTTTAAGTGGGCAAACCTGTGCTGGACACATGTTTATTAATTCATGCTCTGGAGACTGAGAACAGTGGTGGCAGGAGTTGAAAGAAAAGGAGCTATAGCCTCATGGTGACAGAGAATCTAAGTGGCTTTATTTAACACCATGGTGAATCTGGCCAACAGTGACCTAACTGAAGTTCAGATGGCTGATAGTTTATTCTGTTCCATTTTATCAGCAATGGAGATGTGTGACAGCAGAAAAGCTGGGACCGTTGGTGACAGGGCTCTGAAATTCAGGTAGCTGCCCAGGAGACTAACAGCAGGAGTCTGTGTGATAACAGCTGAGTAACAAATTGTTCCTCGAAGGGGAATCTTTGCTGGTACAGCTTTCTGTACATTATACGTTGTTTACCTAGCTAGGTAACACTGTCACTTTTGCCATTGCCTTTTTTCACTGTTAAAGATGGAATTCAGAATCTTTCACAGGCTAAAATTGTGCCCAAGCCATCATCTACGCATCTACCCTTCCTTTCTTAGTCATGATTGCATTCCAATTAACAAATATTTACATATTTGTTTCAGTTGATACTTTCATAAGCACTGTGAGTCTTGAAGAAAAGATTATTTTCTGATTCCCAGTTCATCTTTCTAGCCATCTTAATGATTTCCTGGCAACAATTTTTATGTAGGAAAGGGAGAAACAATAATTATACATACATATTACTCTTTCTTTTTCTCTCAGTAATATTTTGCTCTAGTAGAAGCGATGCCAATGAGGCTGAGCCTGATAAGCTGAATTAGACACACAATGATGCTAAAAGCATTTTGGATTGAATATTGTTTTGTCCTTAAACATTATACACATAGAGGACAGTCTGGTCAAGCATTTTGCAAATGAATTCCATTCATCATTGGAGGCTTGCCTGATCAGAGAAAATCCATCATCACCAATATGCCATTAATGACTTATTTCAACTCTGCTTCAACAAAGTACACAAAGCATACATCTACAAATGGTTGTACCTGGGGGTCATGAATGTCATAATATTAGAATATGCTGTGAAAGATTATATATTGTATATGATTATTTGACCTACTTATCTATAGAGTAACTAGGTAAATAGGTAGTAGGTCAGAGATGAGTGACAAAATTGTGGAGAATCCAGCTCTAAGAGATAGAGAGAGTTATCAGCAGATTGTGCCACACATCTACAAAGATTTCATACATTCAAACTATCACCATGTTTCAAATATCATCTCTAACTTTATAAGTGTTTTAAAATCAGATTTTATATTATACCCCATAATTTACATTCAACAGTTCATAAAAAGACAACTAATATGAGTTGTTAAAATATGTATTTACTGCAAAGGCAAATATATGTTAATCTCTTCATAGATAAAAAATCCAACCCAAAATATATTTATATTTCACATTGATGCATAATGATTGCATATATATTGTCACATCACATTTTTTTTTGTGCACACATACCTTAGGTTTACACAAAGGAAAACTATGTAGGTAAGCATTAATCATATTTACTTACCTACTCTTGCAAGTATCTAATAATGGATCCATTTTTAGCTTTTAAAAGAAAAAGAATAGTCACTTAAATGATTCTGTAGATTAAAAAACCTGAAATGAAGTATCACTTCATTCTTAAAATTTATAAAAATGTTTAGAATGTGCATTTTTATCAGACTACTTAGGGGAATGAAAGTTTGAAATTCAATAAATTTCTAAATAATATTTGTAACTATTCAAGACTAGGAAACAATTGTGCTGAAAGCAATTGATAAAAGGAAAATAAAGCATGCATCTATAGCTGTTAGGCACGCATATTCCTCTTTTACATATTGTTAACTTGTCGATTTTTAAAAATTTCAACAGGTAAACATTTTCAGTCCAGTCAGTGTCTGTGAGTTATTATTGCTGTTGTGAAACACCATGGCTAAAGCTTTATGGGGCAGAAACAGTTTATTTGGCTTACACTTTCACATCACTGTTTATTATTGGAGGAAGTCAGGACAGAAACTCAAACATGGAAAGGAACTAGAGGCAGGAGCTGATGACAGGGGCATAGAAGCATGCAACTCAGTGGCTTGTACTATTTGAACAGTCTGCTTTCTTACAGAACCCAGGACCACAAGACCAGGGATAGTCCCACCTACAACAGCATGAGCCCACCCAAATAAATCACTATTTTTTTTTAAAAGAAAAATGTCTTAAGGGCTTGCCAGTAACCTGATCGTAGGAAGGCAATTTCTGAATTGAGGTTCTCTCTTCCCAGATATAAAGCTAGTTGGTGCAGTTAGTTAGTATAATAGGCATTATCTTTTAAGTTACAAAATGGATCTAGGGTATTTTTAGTTCACTGTATTTTGGAATGTTGTGAAAACAATCTTCTTTCTGGAGATAAATAATCTGGTGATTAAATGGATAGGTAACTTGCTGAATTTCATATAGTAATCTAATAGAAAGGAAAAAATAATATGCATTATAAAGAAAAATATTGTCCTTAAATTATAGAATGACTTAACTTTTAGTTTCATTTTGCTCCATCCAGCCCCTACTGTGTTTCCTCAACTCCAAAATTGTTACCCTCTTTTTATTCAATTATTGCATATGTGTGTGTAAAACATATGCAATATATATAATTACATCATTCTGAAGGGATTTTTGTTATTATAAGCAAACATTTTCTTACTAAAACTGCTTTTCTATTTGTAAACACTAGTGATTTATCTTACTATTGACTAAAAATAAGTCTAATATTTTATACCCTGTCTTTTTAAGTCTATTGAAAGTTATAAAAAGAGCAAGTCTCATAACAGTATTTTAGTATGCTAGACTCTAAAGATGATATTGAACATATTTCTCAGACAACAATCACACCGAATTGATTCCTAACCAATTTCAATTAGAGTTAATGCTGATTCAATGAAGTGTATTGCTTATAATCTCTCTCTCTCTCTCTCTCTCTCTCTCTCTCTCTCACACACACACACACACAAACAGACATACACACATATGTTTGTGTTTCAATTTAATAGTACTGTCAATTGGAGAATAAGTATAATAAGCATACAGATTTCCATATTTGTCCAGTAAAACAGGCCATCAACAGGTAAGACTCACCTTGACAAACATGCCTTTCATTTCCCTGGTATAGTCCTTTTCTGTTATGAAAACAAAACACCTGAGTCTGGGTACTTATTGAGAGAGCGAGAGAGAGAGAGAGAGAGAGAGAGAGAGAGAGAGAGAGAAAGGTTTATTTAGCTTGTAGTTTTGGAAGGTGAGAGTACAAAATTACTTTTTCTTTTTTTTTCTTGACATCTCTATTTATTTATTTTTTTATTATTTAATTTATTTATTTATTAAAGATTTCTGCCTCCTCCCCACCACCGCCTTCCATTTCCCTCCCCCTCCCATGATCAAGTTTCCCTCCCTCATCAGCTCGAAGAGCAATCATGGTTCCCTGACCTGTGGGAAGTTCAAGGACCACCCACCTCTATCCAGGTCTAGTAAGGTGAGCATCCAAACTGTGTAGGCTCCCCCAAAGCCAGTACATGCAGTAGGATCAAAATCCCATTGCCATTGTTCTTGAGTTCTCAGTAGTCCTCATTGTCCGCTATGTTCAGCAAGTCCAGTTTTATCCCATGCTTTTTCAGACCCAGGCCAGCTGGCCTTAGTGGTTCCCAATAGAACATCCCCATGGTCTCACTGTGTGGGTGCACCCCTCGCGGTCCTGAGTTCCTTGCTCCCTCTCCCATAGTCCCCATCCTCCAAATTTACTCAGGTGGTCTTGTTTGTTTCTATTTCCCATGTATATTAGATCCATGTACATCTCTCTTAGGGTTCTCATTGTTGTCTAGGTTCTCTGGAACTGTGATTTGTAGGCTGGTTTTCTTTGCTTTATGTTTAAAAACCACTTATGAGTGAGTACATATGATAATTGTCTTTCTGGGTCTGGGTTACCTCACTCAATATGATGTTTCCTAGATCCATCCATTTGTCTGCAAATTTCAAGATGCCATTATTTTTTTCTCCTGTGTAGTACTCCATTGTATAAATGTACCACATTTCCTCATCCATTCTTCAGTTGAGGGGTATTTAGGTTGTTGCTAGATTATAGCTAAGACAAACAAACAATTCTGCTATTAACGTAGTTGAGCACATGTCCTTGTAGTATAGTTGAGCATCCTTTGGGTAATTATTATTATCAAAAGTGGTAATAATCCAATAAAAAATGGAGTACAGACCTCAACAGAGAACTCTCAACAGAGGAATCTAAAGTGGCTAAAAGACACTTATGGAAATGATCAACATCCTTAGTCATCAGCAAAATTTGAATCAAAACAACTCTGAAATTCCATATTAGACCTGTTAGAATGGGCCAATATCACAAACACTCATGACAACTTATGCTGGAGAGGTTTGGGGTAAAGGGAAAAGTCCTGCATTGCTGGTGGGAGTGCAAACTGGTACAGCCCCTTTGGATGTCAGTGTGGCGATGTCTCAAAAAATTAGGAAACAACCTTCCTCAAGAACCAGAGTCAAAACCCTGTCTCGAAAAACCAAAAAAAAAAAAAAAAAAAAAAAAAAAAAGAACCAGAGGCATTACTATTTTAAAAATGTGAGGAGTACTTGTTTGGGGGTATGTGCTTTTTATTGAAAATTTCTTTAACAAACAGGTCAAAAATGTGATGAAAACTATCATGGCTGGATTGCAGCAAACCAACACTGAAAAGATTCTTCTGAGCTGGGTCCGACAATCAACGCACAATTATCCACAGGTTAACGTCATCAACTTCACCACCAGCTGGTCTGATGGCCTAGCTTTGAATGCTCTCATCCACAGTCACAGGTAAATTTGAAATTTAAATTGTTTTTTAAGTATTGATTTAGACACTAATGATGTATTTTATTGCAATATGACCTGTCTACTAGGAAAAATGGTGTTCACAATATCGATCTAAGTATTTATTGAAACAGACTAAGCATATCATCATATATTTACCTGCTTATGTGAGATAGGGCATCTCTAGGTAGGTATTCCTGTCTCAGTTCTCAGAATAATGGGATTACATGCTTTAAACACCATGGCTAGGAGTTTTCTAATTTTTTAGTTACATATGGCTGTGGTTGAAGGAGGAACAAAAATGAACACATTTTATACTTAGACTCCAAAACAACCAGATTATTTCATGACTTTGCTAATAAGGGGGCTGATAGATTTCAATAGAACAGAAATAAGTTTGAGCCTAGACTACAGAACTCAAAGTGGTTTCAAATTTTATGCAAGTGGTTTTAGTGAGATCACCATTCTCAGATAAATAATGTACAGGTAAACATTTGTCATATGAAACATAAGCTTCCATAGCAAACATCATGATATCATGGACGTTTTCTTTCTGATGAGGATTAAAAGAAACATTAAGCATTTTAGTAACCATAGCAAAAAAGGGGGTGGGCATCTAGTGAGTTCAATAACTCAGTGTTCAGAACATCAAAAGAGAGTTTTTTTTTCTATATAGAGCAGCAAAGCAATTTCTTTGAATTACGGAACAATTCTGTGGGCATTCATATAAATAACAGTATAACATAGTAAACTAAGCAGCTTTACTATAGTCCAGACAGTGTTCTAGTTTTCACAATGACAAAACAATTGTTTTATTTTCTTAGATAATAAAGTTTAATAAATTAATTTATAATTTTTCAAATAAAGTTATAATCATGTGGGAAAGGTGCATATATACATACATAATTATATATAAAATATATTATGTTAAAATACAATACTTTCATATGTACAAGTTATACAGCATCATTCTACATATGATTATATCATGTAATATTTCCTCCAAGAAATATCTACCTTGGTCTTGTCATTAACTGTTCTTTTAAATGACTCCCAAATTAATTGTTTATTTTTTTAATGAATTCCACTGGACTTCAGCTTCCCAGAATACCCACACAGGTTATCTTTTGTCACGTGTATTTATCTATTTTTGTTCCCTTTTCTTTTTCACCAAGTCTCCCATTTTTCTATACCACTCTTGTTTCCAAAGAAGGCCAGAATATAAATTTTCCTTGTGGTAAGGCTCAACTCAAGGGCAAACTCAAAGTAAGCATCTTTGTCAGGTGTCATGCTGCAGCTGGGCTTAATTAGTCCCATCCAGACCAGGTTTCCAGGTGAGAGATTCAGCAAAACTGACTGTAAAAAGTAGTCTGATTGGTTCTGATCCACACATTTAACAAGGTATACAGGCTGATTTTCATAGGTACAACAAAAGAAAGCTTTCCACAGCTTCAGTACAGTCAGTTAAGGATAGATTGAGCTATTGATTTTGCATCATCAGTTCATGCTCATTAATGCAGCCACATGCTTCACATTAAGGGCCTGAAGAAATATTGATCTTGCTCTTCATGTACATATTAGCAGATAAACAAAAATATTGAGGATTGGCTTATGTGCTCCTTGGTGGCTCTTTCCTATTTTCATTTCAAGTGGGAGACTTCACGCCTGGAAGCATGTTCACACACCATATTTGTTCATTTTCTTTTTATAATTTTTGAACATGTTTCTAAGTAATACAGGAAACATCCAGCTTGTCCTATCCCTGACCTACTTGTTCTCTGCCACAGTGTATCTGCATTTATGTATTTTGAATGAGCCATCAATAACTATCTTTTATACATTGCATGTTTAGTTCTCAAGAGGTTCCTTACAGTTGCTTGATGCTTTTTCATGAATCACCTGCCTCTTTGTCTTTGACAGATGTTAATATTGTTTATCTAGAGAAAAAAAAACATGGTTGGACTTTCTGTTCCAAGGTGATTGTCATTGGCACTCTTAGGAATGTCATTCAGTGCCCTGATTTCAATAATTGAGTGAGTAAGCTATATAGAACAGAGACAGCAAAGCACAGAGACCTTGGGAATGAAAAGGTTTATGTTCAAACACAATGTCCACTACAGTGAATTTGAAAGGAAGCCAGGTTATACTTTTACACAAAAATGATAATTGATAAGAAATATATACAAAATATAAACATTAAATTATAATAACCTTAAAAATGAATTTAAATTTCCATGCTAACTCCTTTTTCCTATCCCAGGATGTGGTTTAAGAAAAAGTTATCCATTATGTTACTGAGATCTCCCTTTGGTCTAGTTCTGCTCCTTGTTACATGTGATCTTTGTTGAAAGGATTCAGGTGAGAAGAGAGTCAGAATTTATTATGAAATAAAATAAGATACACCTGATGATAAAAATGGGTAGTTCTCAAAGAGGAAAAAACTATCATGGGATGAGAGTCAACGGTAGTCAGAGAGGCAATTTTATAGTGCAAGCATTGGAGGGGTGAGAATTGACATTGGACAAAAGGACAATTGTACCAACCTATATTTTTTAAGTAAGTGTTATACTATTTCTCAAAGTTACTCAAACAAACAGCTTTCCTGAAGTACATTTTCCTGCCAAAGTGATTGAGAAACTGATTTGAATTGATGGTTCCTAAAGAAGAAAGTGATTTATCTTTATTGTATACCAGAAAGTCAAAACAAGATAGTGTGATTTTAATTTTCTCAATGGTATAGAAAAATCATGTCTCCACCAAGGGTAAAAGAGAGATTCAGATTCAGATCCAATTCATTTACCAAAGACCTGAAATTGAGGTTTCTTATTTCATAAGCTGCTGATTATAAGGAAGAGTTCCATCCTCAATATCTTTTAACCCTGTTAATATTTGTCTAGCTACCTAAGAGTCATCCCCAGAATTGAAATCCTCAAAACATTTAGAAGGTAACTATTTAAAGACTTATATGTCAACTTTCCTAAGGGGCTTTGGGAGGATTTCCTAAGAAGAATTTCCTTTGTATGGTTTACTTAGGAGTAATGAATCTAGCCAGGTGGTAATGGTGCACACCTTTAATCCCAACACTTGGAGGCAGAGACAAGCACAGCTCTGTGAATTCAAGGCCAGCCTGATGGCCAGCCTAAGAGCTAGTTTCAGGACAGGCTCCAAAGCTACAGAAAAACATTGTCATGAAACAAACAAACGAACATTATGAGTCCAGTTGGAAATTTTTAAAAGTTTGGTGGCTGGAGGAGAAGCTAAAAGTATAGGGAAAAAATCTTTCTAACTCCTTTCTAGGAGTTAATAATTGTTAACCCTAAGGACCCTCTCTATAAGTTCTGATCAGAACCTGTTAATATCCTGGTGAAGGCATTTTTATCATATTTCTGAATGGATTTGAAATTTCTATAATGCACATTGTTTGTAGATCATTGGAATTGATTGAATCTGCAGTCAGATTAGAGATTATATGCGATAATATACAAAAAGATCTGAATATACAAAAGGTTACCAATAATGTACTTCAGAAAGGCTTAGGCTTATGGTTAAATAAGGACCTAAGTACACTTCAGGGAATTCTTCATAGCATTTCCCTGTAGGGTAAGATGGTTCTTCTGTCAATATATTTTTTAAAGATTATTTTCTTGTTCATTTTACTTATTTATATAAGTATGTATCTGCTTGAGTGTATTTCATGTATGTGTAGGCACCTTCAGAGGCCAGACGAGGGCACTAGATCACTGAAAGATGCAGTTTCAAGCAGTTGTGAGTCATGCAACATGGGTGCTGGGAATGACTTCATGTCCTCTGGGAAAGAAGCAAGCACTCTTATTGAGCAATCTATTCAGTCTGATCCTGTTAATGTTATTTAGTGGATAAGTTGGGGGATCTCATTGGTAAATTCTGCTTTTCCAAAGGACTAAACTCTCCAAAAAGAATATTTAATATTTAATACTGAGAGATATATTTTTAGGCTGAATGATAATGAAGATAAGAAAATGTCACTGTGTCCTTAAAGAGATCTCATGTTTGAAGAAAAAATTTAGTTTCAAGCATATTAAAAAAACCTGAATAGCAAATTTTTAAAGGTACATAATGTAAGGCATTCCATGCTAGGAAAGATATTTTTAATGGTAACAGCATAAACTATTTTCTTAAAAATAAATTTTAATTGTTTGAGATGAATAGGACTATGTCAGTTCCACTTTCCATTTCCTAACCTAAACCCTCCCCCTTCTCTTTCAAATTCATGACCTAAACATGACCTGGACAAGGAGAATACCAGTAGAAATGCTAACTTGAAGGGGGAGAAACTCTTTGAGGTTTCAACCATAAACAAAGAACTATATGCAAGTAAGGTGTGCTAAGAGTAGGAATAGCAATGTTCCCTAGGGAAGGGCACAACAATTGATTATCTGATACCAAATGGTCAGCCCTGAAAACATATACATGCAACTAACATGATAAGGACTAATAGCATTGTGTTTTTGTATTTAGAAGTGTATGTGCTTCATTGTTCTTGGGTGTGTATGTTTACGCTCATATACATATATATGTAAGAACAACTGAAGAAACGGGTTTAAAAAAAATTTATTTATCTATTCCTTATAATTTCTTATATGTTTACATAGTAGTTTGATATAGAAAATGATAAAGTCTATAGGTCTTGATCAGGCTTGTTCTGTTTGCTAGATAAAGAAATAAAAGGCAAAAAATTTTTCAATGCAGCAGGTAGCAGTAAAATATTATAACACAGCAAAAAGAATCAGCATCTTACATGCTTCCTCTGTATGGTAAAGTGAGGTGGGGAACACACTAGCTCATTCTGTCCTCCTTTAAAGATGAAGGATAGGATGACATGGGTTCTGATACACAGACATGAGCTACCTAAACCTTCCTATACAGGACAGACTGAGGTGCAGGAACACATGTTTTTTCTTGACCTTAAACATAGGACAGATTAAGGTTAGCACAACAAGGGTTCTATGAGACAGATGCTATCTTTTCCCAAGTCTCCTTCATAGGACACATCCAACCTCCTCTATTGGACAGATTAAGGTTGGAAAGATGTGGATTCTGAGAGTCAGACTGTACCTCCTTCCAAACCACCTACATAGGACAAAATGAACTAGAGAGACCAATAATTCATTTCTAACCTTCTTTTTAGCACAGGCAAAGGCTTGGGCAACATAAATAGTGAGAAAAATCTACCTTCGTAGCATACTTTGTAGGGCTTACTGGGGTGGAGCACACAGTAGTTCAGTTGTAACTACTTCCGTATACCCAATTACATTAGAATAACATCAATTTCAAAAGACAAAAGCAAACCCCCTGCAATTCTCCTTTGAAGGACAGTCTGAGATTGAGAGTTCATGAGGTAACTCCTATCCACCTAGAACACTTTGAAACTACACTGTAGAGTAGATCATGGTTATAAGAGCTTGGAATCAGAAACAGAAGCTAGTGCCTTCTAGTATAGTGGTTCTCTGTATGTGGGTTTCCACCCCTTTTGAGGGTCAAGTGACCCTTTCACAAGGGTCAATTAAGACAATTGGAAACTAAGATATTTATATTATAATTCATAACCATAGCAAAAAAATACAATTAATAAGTAACAATGAAAGAAATTCTATGTTTGAGGATCATGACTATATATATATATATATATATACATATATATATGTATATATGTATATATATATATATATATATATATATATATAGTTGCAGGATTAGAAAGGTTGAAAACTACTGTTCTAGCTCTTTTTCATAGGATAAAGTGGAGGTGTAGAACATGCTAGGATGCTCTTGTAGTTATCTGCAGTACAGATGAAGGTGGATTTTGAGAAACAAACACGGGGTTCCTTCAAGACTTTTTGGGAGGGAGGACTGAAGTAGGCTTCTCACTCCACTCCTAGTTATACTATGTGTAATTATGCATACATAGGACAAATAAAGGTTAGCGTGATGTCGATTTTAGAAGACAGAGACCAGCTCCCTCCAAGCCTCACCTGTAGTCTGGGCAGGTGGAGATCATTCTAGTTAATTACCAACTTCCCTCAGAGGACAGTTTAAGATTAGAACTATATGGATACTGAGATAAACTCAATAGCTCCCTCTAATCATGCTCTATAGGAATACTGTGGTGGAGAACACGCAAGTTCACTCTAATCCCACTCCGTAAGACATAAAACATAAGATGAAATGGATTCTGAGTAACAGACAGGAACTCCCCCCCCAAGCCTTCTTCTTGGGACATATTGAGTTATAGAACACAGTAGTTCACTCATAACCTGTTTAATAGGAAAGGCTAAGAACATGCATTCTGGGAGATAGATGCAAGTTCCTTAAAGCCTCTTTGGTAGGACAGAAGAAGTTGGAGTGCACATTAGTTCATTCCTTTCCTTATCTGTAGGGTATATCAAGCTCTGGAAAACCTGGACTTTGAAGGGAGAGAAACTCTCTCCCTCCAAAATTCTTCAGAAAGACAGACTGAAGTGGAAAGCATACTAGTTAACTCCTATTAAAACTCCACAGGACTGATAAAGTTTAAGGTGTCCTGGACACAGTGTTTTACAGGAGAGATCAATTGTGATTCTGAGAGAAAAACACCAGCTCCCATCAAACCTCTTCTAGGAAGACTGAAGTTGAAAGCACACTAGGCCACCCCCTATCCTCCTACTTTGGATAGAGAAAGGGGCTGAAAACAGGTATTCTGAGAGACAGAAACAAGCTTCCTCTAAGTCTTCTTTGTAAGATACATTAAGATGGAGAGCACATTGGAATATAACTTGTACTTATGACAGATCAAGGTTAGAAATCAATGCATTCTGAGACAGAATGTAGCTCTCTCCAGGCACTCTTTATAGAACAGACTGAGATGAATAACACACTAGTTCACTCCTACCATATTCTTATTACAGAACAAGGACCAGGCAAAGTGGACACTGAGAGAAAAACAATAGCTACCTCCAAGCTTCCTCCACATGACATGATGAGGTGGAGAGAACAGTAATTCATTACTTACATCTTCCATGGAGCATATCAAGTTAGGAAAACACAGATTCTGACAAACGCACACTAGATTCATATAAACTTCCTTGTAGGGCAGATTGAACTGAAGATCACACTAGTTCATTCTTAAACTCCTCAATAGGACAGGTGAAGGTTAGAATGATATGGATCCAGAAAGACACTAATTTTACTTAGACTCCTCTGTTAGATGCTGAGATGGGAATTACAAAATAACATTGCTAACATACTCCATTGGGATAAACAATTTAGGACAAAAAAACATAAACTTGCTCCCTCCAATCCTCTTTTGTGGGATACAATGAGTTTAAATGCACACTATTTGTGCTTTTTAGTATAGATCAAGTTAGGATTGTGAGAGACAGACACTAGCTTTTTCTCTGAGACCCCTGGTAGGATATATTGAGAAGGAGAGCACAATGGTTCTCTTCTAATGTTATTTAGGGGAAATATCAAGGAGGTTTGGACAACATGAATTCTGAGAAATAGATACTAGCTTCCTCCAAACTTTATCCTTAGAGCATACTGAGGTAGAGAACCTACTAGTTCTTTCATAACTCACTCTTCAGAACATATCAAGTTAAGGACTAAATGAATATAGAGCAACAACTACTAACTCCATCCAAGATTCACACAATGAGGTCTAATGCATGGTAGTCTAGTCCTAACCTCATCAGTATAACAAATCAAGCTTAGGAAACTCTGGATGCTGATAAAGAGAAATTTTCTCCAAGAAAGAATTAGTACAAATTGAAGTAGACTACCTTATTTGTTTTTTTTACCTCTTACATAGGACAGATTAAGGTTAGGATGACATGGAGTCTGAGTGACAGATACTAGTTTCCTCCAATCCCCATTCCATGGGACAGACTGTTGTGGAGATTATGCTAGTTCACTCCTAATCTTCCTACTCTCTTCTGTAGAACAGATGGAGGTTAGGACAGCAAATATTTTGTTAGAGAGACACTAGCTCTATTCAAGCATCCTTAGTAGGGCAGACTGAGTTGGAGTATAAACTAGTTCATGTCTGTCCTCCTCAATAGGAAAGAGTAATTTAGGACAATATGAATACTGAAAGACAGACTCTAGCCCCTCCTAGCATCCTCTCTTGGAAAGACTGATGTGGATATTACAATAGTTCATTCCTAACTTACTGTGAGTCAGGATTAAAGTTAGGACTACATGGCTTATGAGAGGAAAGCACTAATTCTAAGAGTATCCATAGGACAATCTAAATTGAAAAGCATATTACTTCACTTCTTTCCTACTCTGTTAAACAGAATGAGTTATAATAAAATTTATTCTGAAGGACAGACTAGCTCTGCCAAAGCCTCTTCTATAAGATAAGCTAAGGTTTACAAGAAGCTAGTATATTTTTAAACTCATCAGTAGGACATACCAAATTAGGAAGATTTGGAGAGCGATGGACACCAGCTCTGTAAAAGCCTCTTCTGTAGGAAAAACTGAGATGGAGAGCAGACTAGTTCACTTCTAACTGCTTCTGTAGGGCAGATCAAGATCACTACAATTGAAATCCGATAGATAGACACTATTTCCCTCTAGCTTTTTGCATCGTGATAGAGAGAAGTCTTGATCAGTCCTATCCTTCCTTACCTGTAACACAGATCAAATTTAAGAAAAGAGATTCTGAAAGACAGGCACTAGCTCCCACCAAGCCTTCTTTTGTTATGAAAGACTGGCAGAGAGCACACCTGCTCCCTCATAACTTTCCCCATCAAACTCCTCACACCACTGATTCTTTTTTATTGTTTTCACAGTGCTATACATTTCTCCCTGTCCCTCTTCCTCCCCTCTCTTCTTCTACCGTCTCCTGTGACACCCACACCCCCAATTTACTCAGGAGATCTTGTATTTTTCTCCTTCATATGCAGATGTAAATATGTCTCCCTTAGGGTCTTCTTGTCTAGCTTCTTTGGGGTTGAGGACTGTAGGCTGTTATTTCTTTGCTTTATATCTAAAAGATACCTATGAGTGAGTACATGCTATATTTGTGTTTTTGGGTCTGGGTTATCTTACTCAATATGTTTGTTAAAGACTTATTCATTTATTTATGTATTATGTATACAGTGTTCTGTCTGCATGTGTGCCTACAGACCTGAAGAGGGCACCAGGTCTCATTATAGATGGTTGTGAGCCACCATGTGGTTGCTGGGTATTGAACTCAGGACCTCTGGAAGAATAGTCAGTGTTCTTAACCTCTGAGCCATCATTTTAGCCCTCAATATGTTTTTTTAGATCCATCCATTTGCCTGCAAACATCAAGATGTCATTTTTTTCTACTCTGTAGTACTGCAATATGTTAATGTACACATTATCCATTCTTATTTTGAGGGTCATCTAGGTTTTTTCCAGGTTTTGGGTATTATGAATAATGCTGCTATGAACAAAGTTGAGCACATGTCCTTGTGGTATGGTTGAGCAACTGCTGCAGCCAGCGCAGCCTGGATAGCCAAGACTGGTGGGGGGTGCCGGGATAGAGAAACAGAGGCTTCTTTTCAGGTGGAAGAACAGCAACCTTTATTTTGCCCGGCGACCTTTTATACCTCTACTCCTGTGGAGACCCACTGGCCAGAAAGAACACAATCATCCTTGTCAATTACAGACCACAAGGAAGTTCTACTTTCAGTCAGGGGGAGTGAGGACAGCTGGATCACAACAACTAGCAACCTTTTGGTATATACCCAAAAATGGTATTGCTGGATCTTGAGGTAGATTTTTCATAATTTTCTGAGAAATCAACATACTGATTTCCAACACAGTTGTACGAGTTATCACTTCCACCAGCAATGGAGGAGTGTTCCCCTTACCTGACTCCTCTGCAGCATAAGAAGTCATCAATGTTTTTGATCTTAGCCATTCTGACAGGTGTAAGTTGGAATCTCAGAGTTGTTTGTGATTTGTATTTTTCTGATGGCTAAGGATGGTGAGCATTTCCTTAAGTGTCTTTCGGTCTTTTGAAATTCATCTGTTAAGAGTTCTCTGTTTAGGTCTCTACTATGTTTTTGTATTGAATTATTTCTTCTTTTGATGTCAAGTTTCTTGAGTTCTTTGTATATTTTGGAGATCAGTTCTCTGTCTGATGTGGGGTGTGTGAAGATCCTTTTCCATGCTGTAATCTGCAATTTTATCTTGTTAACTGTGCCCTTTATTTACAGAGGCTTCTCGGTTTGAAGAGATCCCATTTATTAATTGTTGTTCTTAGTATCTGTACTACTGGGGTTATATTTAGGAAGTGGTCTCCTGTGCCAATGTGTTTGTGTATTTCCCACTTTCTCTTCTATGAGGTTCAGTGTGGTTAGTTTTATGTTGAGGTCTTTGATCCATACACTTGAGGTTTGTGCATGGGGATAGATATGGATCTATTTTCATTCTTCAATATGTTGGCATTTGATTATGTCAGCACCATTTGTTGAATATGCTTTCTTTTTACCATTCAATTCCCACACCTATAAATACCTGTTTTTTGACAAAGAAGCTAAAAATACCACTCATTCTTAAAGACAGACATTAGCTCCCTTCAAGTTTCCTCTGTAGGACAAAATAATATGGACAGCACCTTACTTCACTCCATTTTTTTTTTTAGTTGGACAGATAAATATTAGGAAAACACAGCTTCTGAGGGACAGGCACTTGATTCATTGAGACTCTTTCACGGACAGCCGGAGGTGGCATGTCAACTAATTAGTAATTAGTTTAATTACTTAAATTAGTTTAAGTAATAATAAGTACTTAATTTATCCATAAAACAGATCAAGTTGAGGACAACTTTGATTCTATGAGAGAGAAACCAGCTCTCTCCAAATTCTTTGCAGTAGGACAAACTGAAATAGAGAGTACATTAGTTCATCCCTAATCTTCCCCATAAAACAGATGATAAATTTCATGAGATACATTATGAGAGACCAACACACTGCTTCAATCCATTCCCTCTAAGCAAGACAGACTATGGTGGAAAGCATACTAATTCAATTGTAACCATATCTAGAGAATGGAGCAAGATTAAGAGGACATAGATTCTAATAGATGAATAGTTAATCACTCCATTCCCCTCTGTAGGACAGGGTGAGGTAGAGCACACTAGTTTATTTTTAACCTTCTCTGTAGAACAGATCAAGGTTACTAGCACTTAGTATCTGAGAGATAGATGCGACATAGTCTCTAGCCCTCTCAATAGAACCAACTGATATAGGGAGTACACTACTTTATTAATAACATCCTCAGTAAGGACAAATCATCTCAAAGCATCATAGATTCTGAGAGACAGCCACTACTTCCCTACCAACATCCTCTGTAGAACAGACTGAGATGGAGAGCTCTCCAGTTTACTCCTATCCTGCTCTGTTGAACATAATGTGTCTGAATGGCTTGGATTGTAAGAGACAAACACTAACTCCCTTCAGTTATTTTCCAAAGAAGAGACTGAGGTGCAGGGCAACCTCGGCCAATGCTATCCTTATTTGTAGGATACATCAAAGTTAAGAAAACACAAATTTGAAATATACCCACTAACTCTGACCAAGCCATCTCCACAGGCCAGAGTGATGTGGAGAGCATTCTAGTTACCAAACATCCTGCATTACAGATCAAGGTTAATACAGAATGGATTTTTAGACATAGCCTCTAGAATTCAGGTTTTCAGTGGGCAACTGCTTGAAGCTCAGAAAAGGTCAATTCAGTAATTACACATGATGGACATAATTTCTAATAAATGTGTAATTACTGAATCAGCCTTTTCATTTCTCTGTGAGTTCTGCATGTTCAGTTTTTGCAGCACACCATAAAGCAGTCCAGGTAAGAGCAGTTTCTTGCCCAAATGGCTAACCAACTCCATAAGGAGTCTCTTCAGTGCCCATCGTCCTCTTGAAGTAGTTTGGTGCTGCAAGAAAAGTCCTAAGTTCTTAAAATAATTTAAATGCCACATTCTGAAGGTCTCTGAAAGATTTGAAGAATACCTATCCATCTGAACTACATTTCTGTATATTTAGAAAATCTAATTAGCATTACTTTGAGTTTGACTATTATAGATGATTATCTATTAACCTATATTTCTTAATTATACATTATATTTTTAAATGAACTACACAAAACCATACCTTAATCAAGATCAGAAATACATATACATATAACAAAATTGACTTTAAATCTTTATAAATAAAACAAGATCCATACCAATGTAAAGTATCCATCTCAATAGCATATCCCCCTTTAAATGTAAAGAAACATTTACAAGCTGTATTTGGGAATATGAGTGCAATTCTGTCCAATCTTCTTCCTGCTGTTTATTGGATGAAGTATTTTCTTTGCAGAGGTGTTTGCAGCAACCATTCAGGGGTTCTTGATCCATCAAACCATGTTGGTCTGGAAACAATCCACAGGCTATCATCTTCTGTGTAAACAAAAGAAGAACCTCTTTTCCAAAGCAAAATATCCTTAGACTCAAATTTTGAATTCAAGATACCTTTGAAATATCTATGTTGGCTTAGCTTAGCAGTCCCCAGAATCAAAAGTCTCTCTGCAGTCAAAAAATTTAAAGATGACAAAATAATATAAACAATCCAAACTCTGTGAATTTTCCATCTTCACATGGTTTATTTTTTTTTCTGTACTCTGTCTCTTTAAAAACTTTATGATTTTTAAACCCTTTACTTGTTTTTAATAACTATTATTTTTCTTCTCTCTTCCAAGCCTACATATATTTATCCAACACTGTAGCACATTTATAGGTCTTTTTTGTCTGGATTTGTCTTTATTGCATATCTGTAATTATTTATTGTCCAGAAGTACTTTTTACATTGTTGCATGATAACTCTCTTCAAGCTCCCTCTGTAGGACAGACTGAGGTGGAGAACACACAAGGTTACTCCTATGCTTTTCCTTATGACAGATCAAAGGTCAGACCACTTGGATATGAGATCCTGATACTAGCTTTATCCTGTGTTTCTCCATGGTATATATGAAAGGGTATATTACACTAAGTCACTGTTGTATTTATTGAGAGAACAACTCAAGGTTGAGACAATATGGATTCTGAAAGACAGACACCAGGCTCCTACAATCCTCCTCAATAGATTGCACTAGATATGGGACACATATGGTTTTATTCCTGTATCTTCCATAGGACAGATAAAGGAAAACATATCTTCTGAGTGACAGACATTAGATCCCTACAGGTCTTCTGTGTAAAACATACTACTTCACTTCCAAACTCTTCTGTTGTACAGAGGGCATTTAAACAACATAAATTGTGAGAGAAAGACATTACTCCCTCCAGCTCTTTTCTGCAGGATAGACTGAAGTGCTGAGCACCATATATCAATTCTATCCTTATCTGTAGGAAACATCAACATTAATACAACATGGATTCTGAAAGCTAGGCATTGCTCCCCACAAGCTATCTACAGTGACAGTTTATTTAAGAGAATATTAGTTTATCTATGACCTTTTCCATAGGAAAGATTAAGATTAACACAATATGATTCTTGAAGAAAGACACTATTACCCTCAAAGACTATGTAGAAGGGACTGAGTTAGAGAGCACACTAGTTCACTAAAGACCTATTAAGTTATACAGAACAAGGTTAGGACAACATGAATTCTAAAGGACAGACACTAGATCTCCCAAGACTATTAAGACTCATTGTAATATAGTTCTTACTAATTCATTCCTAACCTTATCCATGAGGCAGATTAAGGTTAGGACAATCTAGGATTCTGTGGTACATAAACTAATCCCCTCTAAGATTCATCACTCTGTGTGACTGGCAGAAATGGAGAACTCATAAATTAACCCCTAATCTCCTCCATTGGACAGATCAAGGGTTATATGACATGGCTTTTGAGAGAATGACAGTAGTTCTCTCTGTGCTTCTTCTGTAGGACAGATTTTGTTTGAAGGCAACTAATTCTATTTTAACCTCCTTTGTAGGACAGATCAAGCTTAGTTCATCATTAATTCTAAGATACAAACACTAGCTCCCTTCAGCTTTTTAGTATAGGATAAACAGAGCCATAGAGCATATTAAGATACTTCTTTCCTTTTCTGTAGGACAGATCAAAAATAGGATGACATGGTTTCCAAGAGACAGAGAGTAGCTCTCTCAGACTCATCTTCCAAATATGTACTGTGCAATAGATCACACTAAGTAAATCTTTTCCATATCCATAGGAAAGATCAAGGTTAAGAGAACATGGATTCTGAAAGGTAGACACTAGCTGCATCCATGTCTCCTCAGTGAAATGGAATGAGGTTTAGTGCCCTTTACTTCCCTCTTCAACTTTCCCATAGAGCAGATGTGGTAAGAATGACATTGATTATAATAGACAGGTACAATCTTCATCACAGCCTTCTCTATTGACACACTGAGGTGGAGTGTAAACTAGTTTATTTCCAACCTCCTCTGATGAAAAGAACAACTTAGTATGACAAGTATTTTGAGAGACAGAAACTAGTTTCTTTTAATACTCCTTTGTAGGACAGATTAAAGTGTAAAGTATTGAACTTCTAACCTGCTCTGTAGGGCAGATAAAGTAAGGGCAACAGGGATAATGAAAGAAAGTTCTTTTCTATGAAGTTCTTGAAGACTAGTACATGCTAGACATAACTATCCTTTTTTGTAGAAAAGATCATAAGACAACATGAGTGTTGAGAGATAGACACTAGCTTTCACCAAGGTCTCTTCATAGTAAAATAATGAGGTGATGAACACACTAAATCACTCCTAATCTCCTTTTGAGGTCAGATAAAGTTTAGCATACCATGTCCTCTTACAGATAAACATTTGCTTTCTCCATGACAGTTCTACAGGAAGACATGAAGTGAAGAGTATTCCTGTGCAATCTTATCCATTTCAATTTGACATATCAAGGTTAGGATGGTATAGATTCTGAGAGATGGACACTATCTCCCTCTAAGACTCTTTCCTAGGACAGACTGAGGTAAAGTGCACACTCTCCCTCTAAGACTCTTTCCTAGGACAGACTGAGGTAAAGTGCACACTAGTTATCTCCTAGCTTTATAAGTGGGACAGGTCATGTTTAGGACAACCTGGATTCTGAAAGAGAAAAAATAATTGACTCCAAGTTTCCTCAGTATGACAGGCTGAAGTGTGAGTACTATAGTTTACTTCTAATCTCCTCCATGGATCAGATCATGGTTTGTTTAATATGGATTCTGAGATACTTACACAAGCTCACTTCATGCTTTTTCTGTAGGAAAGAGTGGTGGAAAGCAGAGGAATTTGCTCTTAACCTCTTCTATAGGGCTCATTAAGTTTAGGATAATATGGATTCTGAGAGAGAGATACTAGCTCACCTCAGCTCTTTTCTGTAGGGTATACTGAGGTATAGAGCACATTAAGTCATTTATAGCCTAGTTTGTAGGAATGGTCTAGCTTAAGACAACATGGGTTCTAAGATATAGCCACTAGATTCCTGCAAGCCTCGTCAGTAGAACAGACTGAGTGGGAGAACGCAGTATTTCACATGCAACCTCCTCTGGAGAATAGGTCAAGTTTAGCATGAAAATGATTCTGAGAAATAGACACTGGATCCTATCAAGCCTCCTGTGTAGGGCATGGTGAAATAGAGACTACACTACTTCACCCCTGTCTTCTTCAATAGGGCAGAATAAGGTTAGGGCAACATGTATTCTGAGAGACAGATACTAGACCACTCAAAGACTTTTAACTAGGAAAGACAGAGAAACTGAACACTTGTTTGCTCACGACCTCATATGTAGGCAAGATCAAAGATAGGACAACATGGATTCTGAATGAGAGAATGCTAGTCTCTCCTTGACTCCTTAGTAGGGCAGACTTAATTAAAAAGCATAATGATTCACTCCTAAGCTCATATATACACTAGATCAAGGACAGAATGACATGAATTCTGAAATAGACACTAGCTGCCTTCTTTTCCTCCTTCATATTAAGCAATGATATGGAGAACACTCTAGTGCAATCTAATATTTTATATAAGACAGATAACGATTAGAACAAGAGGAGCTCTGGAGGGATGCATGACCTACATCCACCATTTCTTAGTCAGACAAGTGGAAAGCATACCAGGTCACTCCTATCATCCTCTGAAGGACATATCAAGTTAGGACAACATGGATACTGCAAGACAGACACCAGCTCCCTGAAGCCAAGCATATCAGGCATACTTAGGTAGAGAGCACAGTAGTTCTCTTGTGACATCTTGCATTGGAGAGATCAATTTAGGAAAAAAAAATTGATTCAGAGAGACGGAAAGTGACTCCCTCAAAGCCACTTCAGTAGGACAGACTGATGTAGAGTGCATACTATTTCAGTATTAATCTTATCTATTTGAGAGAGCAGGGTAAGCACAAAATGGATTGTGAGAGTGAATCACTAGATCCCTCCACACCTTCATAGGACAGAGTAAAGAGGAGACTACACAAGTTCACTTCTGCCCTCCTCGGTGGGGCAGATAAGTCTTAGGCCAACATGGATTCTGAGACACAGACGTAAGCACCCTCTAAGACATATTTTGTTTGTTTGTTTGAGACAGAATTTCTTTGTAGCTTTGTTACCTTCCTGAAACTATATTGTGTAGACCATGTTGGCCTTGAACTCACAGAGATCCACCTGCTTCTTCCTCCAAAGTGCTGGGATTAAAGGTGTGCACCACCACCCCCAGGCTTCTAAGATTCTTAAATGGGATGGAGTAGGAATAAATACAACTGCACCCTAACCTTTATCTGTAGGACAGATTAAAATTTGGACAAGCAGAGTTTTGAGATACAGTCACTAATTTCATCCAAGCCTCTCCTGTAGGACAGACAAACTGGGATGATGATCACACTAGTTCACTTCTAACCTCCTCTATTGGACAGACTGTGCTAGAAAGATGTATTTTGAGAGACAGACACTAGTTTCCTCCAGCTCTTTTCCCTGGGTGATAGTCAGGAATAAAGTAGGCTAAGTCACTTCTAATTTTATTTGTAAAAAAAGATCCATGTTAAGAAAACATGGATTCTGAGAGACAGACTACCAGCTTCTACCAAGTTCCTCAATAGTACAAACTAAGGTGAAAAGCACATCAGTTCCCTTATAACATCCTCCAGAGGATAGATAAGCTTAGCACAGCACAACTTTTGAAAGACAGATACTAACTTCCCCCATGCAACCTCTGTAGGACAGCCTGAGGAGGTGAGCATGGTAAATTACTCCTATCCTCTTCAGTAACCTGGATCAAGGTTAGGAAACCATGGATTCTAAGAGAGAGTCACTAGGTCCGTTCAAGACTCTTTGGAAGGACAGGGTGAGGTGGGACTGAGTATAACCTTACCTGTAGGACAGTTAAAACATAGAACAACCAAGATTCTGAGAGAAACTAACTTTTTTAAGATGACTCAGTAGAGAGACCAGTTTTACCCATGCTTTTTCAGTCACAGTCCAGCTGGCCTTGGTGAGCTCCCAATAGATCAGCTCCACTGTCTCAGTGGGTGGGTGCACCCCTCGTGGTCCCGACTTCTTTGCTCATGTTCTCCCTCCTTCTGCTCCTCATTGGGACCTTGGGAGCTCAGTCCAGTGCTCCAGTGTGGGTCTCTGTCTCTATCTCCATCCATCAACTGGACTCTCTGAACATGGCGAACAATGAGGGCTGATGAGAAGCAAAGGACAATGGCACAGGGTTTTGATCCTGCTTAATGTGCTGGATTGGTGGGAGCCTAGCCAGTTTGGATGTTTACCTTCCTAGATATGGACGGAGGGGGGAGGACCTAGGACTTACCACAGGGCAGAAAACCCTGACTGCTCTTTGGACTGGAGAGGGAGGGGGAAAGGAGTGGGGGGAGGGGGAGAAGGGTGGGAGGAGGGGGAGGGAAATGGGAGGCTGGGAGGAGGTGGAAACTTGTTTTTTTTTCTTTTTCTCCTTTTCTCAATAAAAAAAAGAAAATAAATAAATAAATAAATAAATAAAACAAGAACTCAAAAAAAAAAGATGACTCAATAGGATAGACTAACAAGGAGAGCACATTTTTTCACTCCTGATCTCCTCCATAGCAGATCAAGGTCATCAACACATTGATTTTGAAAGACAGGAATTAGGCTCATCCATGTTTCCACCCCAGGACAGACTAATGAAGAGTGCTGTCTTCACTCCTAAAGCTATCATTAAGACAAATCAATTTTAAGACAAGCACATTGAGAGCAAACACTAGCTTTTTCCAAGTCTCCTCTGTAGGGCTGAATCAATTGCAGGGCACATTTGTCAATGCTTATACTCTTCTGTTGTATTGATAAAGTTGGGACAATATGGATTCTGAGAGACAAACCTTCGCTCCCTTCAAACCTGCTTCATGTCAGACTTCTGTGGAGAACTTACCAGTTTTCTCTTTGCCTTATCCATACAACATATATAGGTTGGAACAACATAGATTCTGAGACACACACCCTACTCTCTCCAGTCTATTCTGTTGGACATTCTAATGTGGAAAGTATACTAGTTCACTCCTAAGTATATACATAGTTGGATATACATTCTGACAGGCTGACACTAGATTCCTTCAGACTCTCTCTTTACACATATGGAGGTGTATATCACTCTAGTTCATGTCTGATTTTCTCTGTAGGACAGATAAAGGTAGAACTACATATTGGGCTCTCAATCTCACTCTGTCCTACAGAGGTGATTTGTGAGTAGATAGGGTCTATATATTAGAAACTATATCATAATACCTTGATCAGCTCTATGGAGAAGGATAAGTGTGAACTAGTGTGAATTGCAACTCAGACAGTCCTATGGAGGGGGCTTGGAAGGAACTGGTGTCTTTATCCCAACATACACCTTGTCCTAATCTTGATTTGTCCTAAGGATAACTTTTGGAGTGAACTAATGTGCTCTTTGTCTTTAGGTCTTAAGGGAGCTTAGCGAGACCAAGTGTCTGTCTCTCAGAACCCATGTTGTGTTAACCTTGTTCTGCCCTATCAAAGAGACCAGAAGTGAACTTAGGTTTTCTGCACTTATTTCTTTCCTACTGAGTAGAGTCTGAGGGAGTTAGTGTCTCTCACAGCTCTCCTAACTCTTTGAACTATCCTAAAGTTATGAGTCCACTAGGGTTCATTCCTCATATGTCTGTCTTTCTGAAGAGTCTTGCCTAGTGTCTGCATCTCAATGCCCATTTTGTGCTAAGCTTGACCTATGCTGGGAGGTTAAGAATCACCTAATATTCTCATTATCTTAGGTTGTGCTATGGAGAAACTTTGATGGGAGTTCATGTCTATTTCTGAAAATCCAAGTTATGATCACATTGATCTGTTTCTTTCAGAAAAGGGTAGGAGTGATAGATAGCATCAACTATTTGTCAGTCTAGTCTTTCAAAAATGATTGAGTAGTACAGTTTCTGCCTCCCAACTTCTAATCTTCAAACTATGTTTTTCAGTACAGAAGGCAAGTGAACTAGTGTGCTCACCAATTTAGTGTATACTATGGAAGAGGCTTAGGGTACACTGAAGTCTTATCTCTCAGAATCCATGTTGTCATAACTTTGATATGTCCTTTAATTAAATTTAGCATTGAACTAATGTATCTACAACTTAGTCTATCCTACAGCAGAATCTACAGTGAACTAGTATTTTTTCTCAGCATCCATGTTCCCCCCCACCTTGATCCTTCCTTCTGAGAAGGATAGAAATTAATGAGTGTGAACTCTCCCTCAGTCTATTGTATGGCAGTGACTTTGAGGTAGCTAGTATTTGTCTTTTAAAATCCATTTTGTCCTTATCTTTTTTCCATAAATGTGAGGTTAAGAATGAAATCATTTGCTCTACAGTTAAGTCCATTCTACAGTGGAATTATTCTCTGAGAATCCTCATCATTCCAACATGGTCCGTCCAGGAAAGGATGTTAAAAGTGAGGCAGAATCCTCCCCATGTCACTTAGTCCAGTAGAATAGGCTTGGAGGAACCTAGTTACCATCTCTTAGAATCAGTATCACTGCAACTTGATTTACCTTATTGAAGAGTTTAAGAGAGAAATTGTGTATTTACTACCAAGTCCAGTCTATTGAGGAGACTTGGAGGGAGCTACTGTTTGTCTTTCAGAATCTACATTGTTCTAACTTTAATATCCCCTATCAAGTGAGTAACTTAGTATGATCAATAAATACTTTGATATATCCTGTGCAGTAAGACAGGGTAGAGATACTGTTTTTCTCTCTTTGAATCTATGCCATTCTTACCTTGACCTTTCCAACATTGAAAGTTAGTAGTGAAATAGTATGCTTTTCACCTCATTCTGCCCTACACATAAGGCTTGGCATTAACTAGTATCTGTCTCATAATTCACTTATTCCTGAAATTATCTATTATAAGAGGTGAGGATTGAACTACTCTGCTCTCCACTTAAATATATCTTATGGAACAGCCTTTCAGTGAGCTGCTTTTCTGTTTCCCCATTCTGGAAAGATTATAGGAGTAAACTTGGTTTGCTTTCTACTTCCATCTGTAAAATAGAGAAATTATAGGAGGTATATACTGTCTGTCTTAGATTTCATGTAATTTTTACTGTGATCTATCCTTAGCAAGAGATTAGAAGAAAGCTAATATTTTCTCCACTAAAGTCTGTCCTACTGAGTACTCTTGGAGGTAATTTCTCACAGCTAATAACCCTGTTATCCTAATTTTAATCTGTCCTACAAAAAAGGCTATGAGGGATGTAATGTTCAGTCCACCTCACAGAAACCATGCTATTCTAAGCATGCCCTGTCTTAATAAAGAGGTTAGGAGTTAACTAGTGTACAATTTGCCACATATTGTCTCACTAAAAACAGCTTGGAGAAAGCTACATTGTCTCACAGAATATATTTTTTAAGTTGCATTTGTCTCTCTCGTGGGTAAGGATAGGAGTGATGTACCATGCTCTACACCCCTATCTGTCCTATATAGGAGGACTGGGAGGAGCTAGTGCCTATCTCTAAATTCTTGTCATCTAAATTTCTGGCCTACAGGAGAAGTCAGAAACAAACTCAATTCCTCTCTGACTAAGTCTGTCCAAGCAGACAGATAGCAGAAAGCTTGGGTTTATTTTAGAATCCATCTCTTTCAAACTTTGATTTGTTTTATGAAGTAAGTTAGGAGAAATAGATTCTAGCTCCCTCCAATACTCTTTTGTAAGACAGACTAAATTTGAGAGTTCTTCACTTTTGTTCTCCTCAGGCAGGATGACATGGACTTTGAGAGAGAGACACTAGCTTCAAACAAGCACACTCTGTAGAACAGGCTATGGTAGAGAGCACACCAGTTCATTTCTTTTTTTTTTCTTTTTATTTAAATTTATTTTTTTATTAAAGATTTCTGCCTCCTCCCCGCCACCGCCTCCCATTTCCCTCCCCCTCCCCTGATCCAGTCCCCCACCCTCATCAGCCCAAAGAGCAATCAGGATTCCCAGACCTGTGGGAAGTCCAAGGACCACCCACCTCCATCCAGGTCTAGGACTGCATAGGCTCCCCCAAAGCCAGTACGTGCAGTAGGATCAAAAACCCATTGCCATTGTCCTTGAGTTCTCAGTAGTCCTCATTGTCCACTATGTTCAGCAAGTCCGGTTTTATCCCATGCTTTTTCAGACCCAGGCCAGCTGGCCTTGGTGAGTTCCCGATAGAACATCCCCATTGTCTCAGTGTGTGGGTGGACCCCTCTTGGTCCTGAGTTCCTTGTTCGTGCTCTCTCTCCTTCTGCTCCTGATTTGGACCTTGAGATTTCAGTCTGGTGCTCCGATGTGGGTCTCTGTCTCCTTTCATCGCCTGATGAAGGTTAATATTCAGGAGGATGCCTATATGTTTTTCTTTGGGTTCACCTTCTTATTTAGCTTCTCTAACCAGTTCATTTCTAAGCTTGTCAAAAGAACACACCAAGGATCAGACAGCATGGATTCTGAAAGACAAAAATCTCCCCCAGAACCCCTCCATAGGACAGACTTAGGTATAGATTAAGCTATCTCATTCCTAACTTGCTTCATAAAACAAATGAAGGATTGAAACAGATGGATTCTAGAATAAATACAAGCTTGTTCCAAGATTTCTCTGTTGGACAGACTGATATGAGAACATGCTAGTTAATTTCTGACCTCTCCTGTGAGACAGATCAACATTTAGATGATAAGGATTGAGAGAGAGACACTAGCTCCTCCCAATCCTCCTCCATAGGACAGATTTAGATGTAGGGTAGTCTATATTACTCAAATCTTTAGCCACGAAACAATCCAGTTTAGAACACAATATATTTTGAGAAGCAAACTAACTTTTTCCAAGTCATTTTTTTATGGAACAGAATGAGGTAAAGTATACACTAATTCACTCCATTGAAGATTCCTCAGTATGGAAGAGCCAGGCAGACTGAACACTGGTTAACCCATATCCTTATAGGAGAGATGTAAGTTTTGAACACAGGTATTCTGACAGAGAAAATAACTGCAAGAGTAATTAGTAGGATAGATACTCAACGGAGAACATATTAGCTTACTCCTTATCTGGAAAGTATAGATCATAGCAAGGGTGACATGAAATCTGAAACCCACACAACCTACCCCCTTTCATTTCTCTTTGTGACAGATTGAGATAGAAAGAATACTATGCTACCACCATAATCTTTCTAATTTTCTAGAACAGGGCATTAGGGAGAGACAGTTAACAGCTCACTAAAAGGATGTTCAGTAACACATACTTACATGGAGAGCACAGTAGTTCATTCCTAACCTCTTGTGTTAGATTTTGTCTGGAAAAAAAAACTGAATTCTGAGTGACAGACACTGAGTCCCACCACCAATCCTTCTGTGAACAGACTGAGTTTGAGAGCATTCCAGTTCACTCCTATCCTCCTCTGCAATATGGAGCAAGTTAGGATGCCATTGATTCTCAGAGACTAACACTAGCTCTGTGCAAGACTCCTCTGAACAGACTGTTGTGGAAGGCAACATTAGGTTACTGTTTTCCTCCTTCATATTTCAGATTAAATGAACACAAAATGGATTCTGAGAGATAGACACAAGCTCCTACCAAACCTTGTATGTAGAACAGAATGAGGCAGCAGGCTTACTACTGCACTCATAACTTCCAATGTTGGACAGATAAGGATAGATAGGACAGCATGGATTCAAAAAGACAAACAGTAACTCTACCCTATCTTCTTTGACAGGATATACTAAAGTATTTATTGATCACACTAAGTTAGTCACATTCTTATCCATAGAGACGATTAAGGTTAAGATAACTTGGATTCTGAAAGACAGACATTAGCTTTCTCCAAGCCTCCTCAGTAGATGGAACTGGGCTGGGAAGCAGACAATTTCTCTCTTAAATTCTTTCTTAGAGTAAGTCAAGTTGCATAGATAAAGATTTGGAGCGATGGTAACTAGCTTTTTCTAAGCCCCTTCTATTTATTGTACTGAGGTGGAGTCCACTGTACCTGACTCCTACCCACTTCTCCTGAAATGATCAAGTTAGAATGATGAGGATTCCCAGAAATATCTGAGAGCTGCCTTCTATCCTCTCTTGTAGGACAGCATAAAGTGTAGAGCAAATTATTTCAATCCTAACCTCATCTTTAGGAAAGAAAAAGAAAGGACAAAATAAATTCTAAGAGATAAACACTAGCTTTTTCTAAGCCTCCTCCATGCAACAGACTGAGGTAGAAAGAACAATCATTAATTTCTATCTTCTTCAGTAGGATGGATCAAAGTCAGGACAACATGGATTCTGAGAAACAGATACCAGCTCCCTGTAATCTCTAATGTAGGATAGACTGTGCAGTAGAATACATAGGGTCACTCCTAAAGTTAACCCAAGGGCATATCCATGTTAGCATGGCATGAATTCTGAGAGACAGACTTGAGGGTCCACTAAGCCTCTGCCATAGTATAGGCTGAGGTGGTGAGCACATTAGTTCACTCTGAGCCTCTTCTACTAGAAGTTGTAGTTTGAAATATTTGAAAAATGAAAGACAGAAACGAGATCTCAGCATTCTCACACATGCTAAGTTGAAGAGTAGGTGATGTTATCTCTCACTCCTATCCTTTCTGTGGGTAAAAGATCAATGTGATTATAGCCTGGATTTTCAGAGATAGATGCTAACTCCCATCAAGCATTCTCAATAGCACAACCTGAGGCAATAAGCATCCTAGATCATTCTAAATCTCCTTCCAAGCACAGGAATTTGCCACAAAATAGATCCTGAGAAGCAGACACTAGTCACTCTGAGACTCTTCAGAAGGACAGGCATATGAGGACTGAATCTAGTTTATTCATGACTTTAACTGCAGGGCAGATCAAAAAGTTAAGACAACTATGTGAGAAACTAAGTCCCTCAGAGTCACCTGAGAAGGACAGAGATAAGTGGAGAGAACCTAATATCACTTCTAATCTCCTCTATAGGATAGAACAAGGTTGACACAATATGGATTCTGAGACACAGCCTCTTGGTCTCTCTAAGCTTCTTCAGGACAGACAGATAGAGAGTACTTTATTTACCCCTAAAGTTACCCTTAAAACAAATCAAGTTTTGGACAACATATATGTTGAGAGATAGACAGACACTAGTTGCTTCCAAGCCCTCTTCCATAGCACTGCCTAAGTTGCAGAGCATAGTAATTCACACTTATCCTCCTCAACAGAACTGATGAAGTTGGTATTACATGGCTTCTGAGAGATAGACATTACCACCCCTATTCACCTCTGTAGGAAAGAATGAAATTGAGAGTACAACAGTTAAATTCTTTCATCATTTGTAGGACAGATCAAGATTAGGATAACACCAATTCTAAGACAGACACTAGATGCATCTAAACTTTCAATGCAGGACAGAGGATGTAGATAGTATACTAATTAACTTATAACCTTATCCATAGTTATAAATTGAGGGTAGCACAAGATGAATTCTAGGGGCCAGACACTAGCACTCTATAAACATCTTCTCTATGACAGAGTGAGGGGTAAATGTACCCGGAAACAAGTTATTAGTTCCTTTCAGAACTCCTCCATATGGCATATCAAGATAAGACAGTTTGGATCCTAAAAGATAGACACTACTTTCACCCAAGCTACCTCCATGTACAGACTAACACATTAGTTTACTCTTTCTCCTCCTTTCTTTACCATACAGAGTTAAAATTATGTGAAGTCTGAGAGACAGACTCCAGCTTCTTCTAATCTTCACTAGGAAGACAGGAGTGAACAGCACACTAGTTCAACCTTAGTCTCCAATGTTGTATATGCTGGGTTTGGCTACATACATTCTGAGATATTAGTTCCTTCCCACTGTTTTCCAAGGGATAGGCTACAGTACAGAACAGTCCTTGTTCTATACTCATCTGTAGGACTGATAATCATTAGGAGATATGTGTTTTGAAAGACTGAGTAGATCTCTCCTAGCCTGCTGATGCTGAGATCCCACAATTTCACTCCAGAGATTTTCATAGGATTTACCAATGGTGGTATCGAGTTGGAAGTTTCAGTCAGTTTGGCCCTACCTCTCTCTCTCCAGACCCTGCCCCTAAAAATGTCTGCCAAAAAGAAACTCCTCCCTGTGAGATGTTCAATATCACACCTACAGGGTATTTAAGACCTGGCCCATAGTCCAGCCATTTTATTCCTCTCCTTCCTCCCCCAGGAGTCACAAGAGAGTTACTTTGCTCTTCTTATTAAACCTGGCTTTACTAATTCAGCTTTATTTCTACGCAGCATTGCAGAAGAAAGCCACAACTGGGACTTTCAAAAATGCTTAACCCAAGCATGACAGCCCCAGGTAGAATTGAGTATTTACCACAAATGCATGGGAAACTGCTCTCCCTCCTACACCACCCTCTACCGTACTCTACTGACTCCTGGCTTTGTAAGCTACCCCTTCCCAAACCAAAATGCCTATAAGAAGTCTGTGACCTCTTTCAACCCCAGATTGATTGCCAAGCCACTGCAGTGCTAGGCAACTCAGGCCTGTTTGGAGCAGGGTTGATCGCTGCTCCTTGGAATTCCTTATGTGGAAGATATTATGAACAAAGGCAAATGCTCCAAACCCTCCACTATAGGTTTATAGAACCAGATGCAGACCTGTAGTATTCGGTCTCCAGCTAAAGGCTTATCAATTGGTACCCATGGTACAAGTTTGTACTACTGACAACATTAGGGTATCTCTTGATGAATTTATCCAAATTGGGGACTGTGCACACCATACACTTGATTAAGCTCACTCCTCCAGGGTTTAGAACAAAGCACTCCTGCTCTCCCCCCTTCTCACTGTTTGTCTGCATCTCCACCCCTGCCCTTCATTCCCTGCTCATCTGCCTGCTGGCTTTTTATGTCTTACTTCTTGTTACTCTTATCTTTGAAAATCTCAGGTTGTAGGTTATATTCACCAATGCAATAAGCCACAGTCAGCTGAATTAATAAATCCAGATTTGAAACAGAACAAATCAATGTCCAGGTGACTCCTGGGAGAGGAAGGAGAGATATCACGTGGTGGGTCTTTGGGCTGGTTCTTAAAAGCTCTGTAGGCATGGTATTTAGCATCTCAGGGAGAAGAGCAGACAGTTGGTGGACTTTCTCACGGGTGACATCTGGAGAGAGAGAAAAAAGGTGGGGCTGAAGCAGAACTTCCACCTAAACATCCCAGAAATTTTGGGTATATAGGTGGTACTTCAAGTATGGCTACTTCCTGTAGGCAAGAAATGGCATGGGGGTAGGTGAACTGATGCATGGCAGGAGGTATGGATGAAGAAGTGTTTGGAGACCTCAGGAATCTGCTACTTGAGGGGGCTGAGAAAGCAGGTAGGTATCTAGGAGAAAAAAATAGATTATTAACAATGGCCCTATGAAGAAGGCTAGCCATGGGAAGAGTGATGACTGCCAGAAAGGATGAAATGGAAAGCCACCTTGGCTGTTTAGAGGAGGCAAAGGTGAGTGAGCCAGATGAAAGAGCCGATATGCCCTTGAGTCTGGAGAGGTGGTACCAGCATTGATATTCCAGAAGCTTAGGGGAATGACATGTCAAATCAGGGGATGATAACTTCAGGAGCACCTGAGCCATCATATCTGCTGTTTTCTGCTGGAGGTGGGGAGTTCATCCATCCTGTAAAGATGTCAATAAGAGTTAAGAGATAATGGAGCCATTTTATGAGTAGGCATATGGGTGAAGTCAACCTTCCAGTACTCACCCAGTTGGTATATGGGCTGGTGTCCTTGGAGCTTGTGTAGGGGCTGGCATATCTTGAGGGCTTCCTGTGGGTTGACCTAGATACAAGTCTAGCAGGAGGAGTGGACCTGTAAGATATGCTCAAAATGAGTGGTGTCAAATGGGGTCTCTAGAGACAGATATTAGTTTCCACCAAGTCAGATTTCTTGATACAGTAGCAGAATTCTTTCTCCAGAAACCTGGAAGTATCAGGAAGACAACCCGGACATATTTATACCATGGTGTCATAGCAGAGACTATGTATTTGGGATAAAACATTTTTCCTAGGGCCTGGTTTTAGCCTAATGAAATATATCTTTTGGTCTATACTTAGATGACAGCGAGTGGATATTTACTGAACAAAAGAGGTTTAGTGAGTGAAAGAAGAGAAGAGGGAACTGAACATTCCTGAAGGCTTCCATACCCTCTCTAATACTAACCAGTTCTTAAAACCTGGGGCCAGTAAAATCCAGAGAAATTTAAGACTCCTCAAACTCTTTGTAGTCAGTGCTTTGTCGGTATATCAAAATTCCATTTATCAATGCTAAAACTCTGAACCTCTAAAGTTACTTCTGAAACTGTTTATCCTGTTATGAAACTGATGAAAGAAGCAAACCTGTATGTATTTTTTACAGTAAACTTAAATAATGAACTAATGAGCTACCAAGGTGATTATAAGGTATAACCAAGGGTTATAAGGAACACTTTTAAACTGTCAAATCTGTCAGCACCACAGCCCTCAAACCGAGATGGATAAATTTTACCTGTGTAAGCAAAAATGTGACAGCTTCCCAGCTACCCCAGGTCTCTCCATGGCTGTCAAAGCAGTATCAGTCTTCTGCTGCCAAACCTAGAATGGACAGAATTTTCTTGAGCATAGAAACTTATCGGGGGACCAGCCTACTTTGTCTAGGCAAAGTGGGACAATCAGTTACCGAGTGTCCTGCTTGTACCCAGTCTGGACAAGTCTTGACAGCAGTTAAGGTGCAAAACAGTTCTCCACACCCTGGCTGGCTTTGCTGCATTTCAAGCAAGCTACAGCATAAGGTATTCTGCAGTCATCTGCAGCTTCCTTGGAGGAGATAAAGGGGTGCTGCTAAGAGCTGGCATATCTCTATTATGAGAAGCTTTTTTTTAATTAAAATGCCATATTCTCAGATCCATGAAGTGTTTGATGATCAGGGAATCATTTTCTGTTTGGTATATCTAAATTAAGCTAAATCTGAACATATTAAAGAAGTTGATCCTTTATGAGGTAACTGATGGTTAACTTGTATGTCTAGTGCACTGTTATAGAATATAACAATTTTCTGTATGACTTACTTTACCAAATTAGCTACAGCTTACCAGTTTTACAAAATGCAAGAAGGTTAAGAGTATATTTTTATATTGGTCTTTGTTAACCTTAACAGACCTTAGATAAGGAGAAACTCTTTGTTAAACAGTTTTGGTCATCACCTTACTGTATCATAAAATAAGAATAACTCAGTCTCTGGTGTTTATATGTGATTCTAAGACATAGAGCATAACCATAATCTGTAGAAGGCAAACCACATTTTCACATTGTAAACATTTTACCTCATTATACAAGCATTGTTTTATATCCTATCTTTCATAAACCTTGTTTTCAACCAGGATGTGAATGATCATACAAAAATGCATGCTAATCTAAAATATATTGAACACCTTATGTCTTCTTGGTGGGGCCAGTCTATGTGGGACTTTATTTGAGATAGGTAGTAAAGTAATATGACCCCCTCTTTTCCATCCTTAGTCAAATGGTTGCGTCCCACTTGGTTTTACTTAATGGTGACTGTGCACATGTTGTTTTCTAGAGCAGTTTAAATTTGCAGTTACCAGTCTGAAGTTAACTTTTGTTACAGAGTTTTAACTGTACCCAATTACTCAGCTGTTTTTAATAAGATAGAACAGCATAAAACAACCTCTGTCATTGCATCAGATTTAATACTAGAAAGGCCCAGGGACAAATTCTGAGCATAGGCAGGTAACCTTAATAGCAATTCCTGACACATGGAAGATACAAATCCAGGCATCACAGACTAGTCAGAAACAAACATTGCATGGCCACACGCATTTATACACAAGAAAAAAAATATCCAGGCACAATGCACCCATCTATACAAAGTAGACAGGAACTTTTAAGAAACCATAGGAATAAAAGATGCTTCCAGGCCACAACATGGCTCCTCTTGGGTCAGAGCAGGTAGCACAACTTGGTTCCTGAGAGAGAGAGATACAGAGATACTAGCTCCCTTCAAGCCCCCCTCCATGTGTCAGATTGAGAGACTGATATGGAAAGCATATTATTTCTTCCCTAACTTTATTCATATGACAGATGAGTGTTAGTATAACATGGGTTCTCTGAGACATACACTACCTCCCTATCAACCTCTTTCATATGGCAGTGATTTGGAGAACACACTAGTTCGTTACATCCTCTATTTGAGGGGTCAAGGATTAGAGAATTTGAATTATGAGAGACAGACATGATTTCCTTCCAAGCCTCAGCAGTGGAATGGTCTTAGGGACAGAACACACAACTTCTCTCATTCAATCCTCTGTAGGACAGATCAAGTTATAGTTACATAGATTCTGAAAGACAGCTCCAAGCTTTCTACAAGCCTCCTCATTAGGACAGCCTGGAATGGAAAGCACACAACTTCACTCCTACCTTTTCCATAGGACTGATCAAGGAGAGCATGACATGAATTCTGAGAGAAAGAACTAGTCCCTCCTCCTCCACAAATACATCATATAGGGCTGACTGAGATATAGAGTGCACTAGTGCACTCTTAAAATCATCCTTCGAACAGATCATACTTAGGATGACATGGATTCTAGCAGACAGAACTAGTTCCTTCCAAGTATATACACTGAGGTAGAAATTATATTAGCTCCATTCTAAACTCATAGGACAAGGCAACTGAGGAAAACATGGATTCTGAGAGTTAGATGCTAACTTCTTCCAAACCTCCTCCATCATATAAATGGAGGTGGAGAACATGTTAATTTACAATTTGTCTCCTGCGTTGAACAGACATAGGTAGAATGATATGAATTCTGAGAGACAAACTCTAGTTTCCTCCAATCATCTTCATTAGGAGATACTAGAGGTAAGAATACAATAGATAGCTCCTAACTTCTTCTGTTGTAGAGAACAAGTTTGAACTATATGCATTCTGAGAGACAGATACTAGTTTCATCCCTCTCTTTTGCATAGGAGATACTGAGTGAGGTTTAGGGCATTTTAGATTACTTCTATCCTTATCTTTAAGATAGATCATGGGTATTAAAACCTTGGTTCTTAGAGAGACATTACTGCCCTCCAATCCTCTTTAGGAGAGTGGACTGTGTTGAAGAGCTCCCAAATTCCTTTTTAACTTCTACATAAGATATATCAAGTTATGATGATATTGATTCTGAAAAGCAGAGCCTAGCTTCCGCTAAGCCTCCTCCATTGGATTCACTGAGGTGGAGAGTACATTATCTCACTCTTAATCTCTAATCTTGGACTGACCAAGTTAGGATGCCGAAGATTCTAAGATACAGACATTAGGTACATCCAAGTCCCCATCATGTCTTAGAAGGATGGTGAGCATTTTCAATCACTTCTAAAGTTAAGCATAGGATAGATCAAGGTTAAGATCACAAGGATTCTGTGCATTAGAACCAAGTTCTCTCTGAAAATCCTCCTTAGCGCAGACTAAGTGTCAGGATATATTAGCTCACACTGTACCTCCTTCCTAGGATAGATAAAGTTAGGATGACAGTCATGCCAAGCCTTCTGTGAAGGACTATATTGAGGTAAAGAACATACGAGGTCATCCCTGTCCTCTTCAGTTGATCAGTCAAGGTAGCACAAGATGGATTCTGGAGGACAGACACAAGCTCCCTTCAGTCCTCCTCAGTAGGACAAACAGAGCTTGAGAGCACATGCTTTTACTCCTATTCTTCTTCATAGTACAGATTAACTTAGGATAACATGGATGGTAAGAGACTGATTGACACTAATTCTCTCTAAGGCTTCCTCATATGTCAGACTAAGTGGCAAGCCCAGTAGGTTGCTTTTAATCTGCTACAGAAAAGAGACCAAGGATAATAGAACTTGGATGTTGAGATAGAGATACCAACTCCCTTCAATTCTCATCATTAAGACAGCAAAAATGAAAAACATAGAAGTTCACTCCTAACATTTTTCACAGAATACATCAATATAGGCTTGCATGCATTTTGTGGGACATAATCTAGCTCCCTTAATGACTCTGCCTTATGACATAGTGATGTTAAGGTCATACTAGGTCATTTGCTACCTGCTCTACAGTTTAGATCAATGTTTGTATGACATGCATTCTTAGAAGGACACTAGCTCTCTCCAAATCTCATCTTTGGGACATGCTAAAGTAGAATGTATTTTAGTTCACTCCTTCTCTCTGCATTAGAACAGAGTCAGCTAATCAAAAGATAAATTCAAAGAGACTGATACAAGCTGCCACCCTGCCTTCTCTCTAAAAGAGATTATTGTGTACAATATACGAGGACACTCTGATCCTTTGTAACAGGACATATCAGTTGATGAGGATGTGGATTCTTCTAAATTTATCTGTAGAACAGATCCAAATTAAGACATTGTAGATACTGAGAGAAAAACATTAGCCTTCTCCAATCTTCCTCTGTAGGACACACTGAGGCAGAAGAAACACTAACTCTATATTAAAGTTTTCAGTAGAACAAATCAAGTTAGGGCGGCATGTTTTCTGAGAGATACCAGCTCTCACTAAACCTCCTGTAGGACAGGCTGAGATGGAGAGCAAACCAGTTCATTCCTATCCCCTGTAATAAAATAAATCAATGTTAGGATGCCAATTCTGAGAGACAGTCACTATCTCTTTCCACACACCCAAAGCAAGACAAACTGAAGTAGTTGAGTACACTAGTTCCTTTCTAGTCATCTGTAGTACAGACCAATAATCAGATGAAATGGATTCTGAGAGACAGACATTAGCTCGAAAGTCCTACTCTGTGGGACACGCTAGAGTGCACAGTATGTTCATACTCTTTTAACCTTATTCGTAGGACAGATCAAAGTTAGGGCAACCTGAATTCGGAGAGAAAGAGAAAAGCTGACTCCATGTATCTTTAGTAATACAGACTGAGGTGGAGAACACAATAGTCCACTCATAACCTCCTCCATGAGAGATGTTAAGTTTCAGGAAAATGGGGATGATGTGGTAAAGTCCCTAGCTCCCTCCAAACCTCCTCTATAAATTATACTGTGGTGGAGAGTGCAGTACTTCAGTCCTGAACTCTGCCATGATAAAGATCAATTTAGAACAAAATGGACTCTGAGAGATAGATCCTAGCTCCTTACAATCCTCCTTTGTGAGACAGAATAAATTTGATAATTCCTCACTCCCTTTCTCCTTGGAATGACATATCAAAGTAAGGATGGCATGCATTTTGAGAGATAGGCACTATCTCCATCCAAGCCCCTCTGTAGAATCGGCTAAGGTAGAGAACACACTAGTTTATTTCTAACCTTATCCATATGATACATCAAGGATCAGACAGCATGGATTCCAAAAGTCAAACATATTTCCCCCCAGGACTCCTCTGTAAGACAGGCTTCAGTATAAACTAAGCTTGTTCACTCCAAACTTTCTCCATATCAAAATTTAATGGGATGGATTCTAGAATAAATTATAAGCTTGATCCATGCCACCTCTTTGGACAGAGAGAGGTGAGAGTGTACTAGCTTATTTCTGAGCTCTCCTGTAGACCAGATCAATATTTAGTTGACAAGGACTGAGAGATTGGACACTCACTCCTCCCAATCCTCCTTCCTAGGAGAGATTGACGTATAGTGCACAATTCATCACTCCTCTAATTAACCATAAAATAAATCCAGTTTAGGACAACATAGAATCTGAGAGACAGACTAGCTTTCTCCAAGCCATTTAGTAGGAGATAATGAGGTATAGTGCGGACTACTTCACACCTAACATCTTCAGTAGAACAGAGCAAAGATAGGATAGCATGGTTTCTAAGAAAATGACAGGAGGTCCCTTCAAGACTCTTCAGTATGAAAAAGGCAGGTGGATTGAACATTTGTTCACTGTTAGTGAACTATAAGAGAGATCAAAGTTAGGACAAAGAAACAAAGTTTCTGGCTGTGAGAAATTACCTCCAAATGTACTCAGTAGGACAGACTTAAGTAGAGAACATATTAACTTACTGCTAATTTCCTCCAAAACATAGAACACAGCAAGAATGACATGAAATCAAAGATAGACACTGCCTACTGCCTGTTAATTCTTTTTGTGACAGATTGAGATGGAAAGCTTGATATGTCACCACCATATTCTTTCTAGAACAGGTCAAGTATGGTGAGATAGCATGCAATTCACTGAAAGACTACACCATAAGATATACTTAGGTAGAGAACACATTAGTTCATTCCAAAACTCCTGCATTGGATCAAGTGAGGAAAAACAGGAACTCCGAGAGACAGAAACTAGCTCCCACCAATCCTCCTGTGAACAGACTGAGTATGCGAGGGTACTAGCTCACTCCTGTCCATGTTTGCAGTACAAATCAAGTTAATATGTCACTGATTCTCAGAGAAAAAGAAACAGTAGCTCCCTGCAAGTCTGCTCTCAAGAACAAATTGTAGTGGAAGATAACACTGGGTTACGTCTATCCTCCTTCACATTTCAGATAAAGTTAGCATCACATGGATTCTGAGAGAAAGACATGAGCTCTTGCCAAGCTTTATCTGTATGACAGAATGAGGTGACAAGCATACTACATCACTCCTAACTTCCAAGGTTGGACAGATCAAGGATAGATAGGGCAGCATGGATTCAAAGACACAAAGAGTAACTCTACCCTGTCTTCCTCAACAGGATATACTGAACTATTTATTGATCACACTAAGTTACTTTCATTCTTATCCATAGGGGAGATCAAGGTTAGGATACCATGGATTCTGAAAGACAGATATTAGCTCTTTCCAAGACTCCTCAGTAGATGAAACTGGGCTAGGAAGCAAACTATTTCTCTCTAAAATTCTGCCATAGAGTAAATGAAGTTACAAAGGTATTGATTCCGAATGATGGTGACTAGCTTCCACCAAGCCCCCTCTACTGGATGTACTGAGGTTAAGGCCACTATACTTGACTTCTACCCACCTCTCCTAGAAGGACCAAGATAGAATCATGAGGATTCTCAGAGACATCTGAGAGCTGCTTTCTATCCTCTTCTGTAGGGAAGACCCAAAGTGCAGAGCAAATAATTCCATTCCTAACCTCATATTTAGGAAAGAAAAAGAAAGGACAAAATGAATTTTAAGCGATAAACAATAGCTTCTTCCATGTCCCATGCAACAGACTGAGGTAGAAAGAACACTCATTAATTTCTATCCTCCTCACTAGGATGGATCAAGGTCAGGACAACATGGATTCTGAGAAACAGATGTTAGCTCCCTATAGCCTCTGCTTAGGATAGACTGTGCAGTACAGTACATAGGGTCACTCCTAAAGTTAACCCAAGGGCATATCCAGGTTAGCATGGCATGAATTCTGAGAGACAGACTCCTAAAGTTAATCCAAAAGCATATTCAGGTTAGCACGCCATGAATTCTGAGAGAGAGGCTTGACTGTCCTTTAAGCTTCTGTCATTGTATAGACTGAGGAGGTGAGCACCATAGTTCACTCTGTGCCTCTTCTACTGGAAGATGTAGTTTGAAATATTAGAAGATGGCAGAAATAAATGATCCCTCCATCTCTTTTATACAAGCTAGACTGGAGTAGATGAAGCTATTTCTTACTTTTATCCTTTTTCTGTAGCAAATAGATTAATGTGATAATAAACTTGAATGTTCAGAGATAGACAGTAACTCCCACCAATCTTTCTCCATAGCAAAGCCTGATGTAATGAACATACTAAATCATTCATAGCCTCCTCCCCAGCACGAGTCAAGCTTAGCACAATATGGATCCTGAGATACAGATACTAGTCACTCTAAGACTCTTCAGGACAGACATATGAGGTTTGAAACCTAGTTTACTTCTAACATTAACTGCAAGACTGATCAAAGAGTTAGGATAGCTATGAGAGAAACTAACTTCCTCAGAGTCTACTGAATAGGACAGAGAAAAGTAGAGAGCACATAATTTTACTTCTAATCTCTTCTACAGGACAGAGCAAAGTTAACACAACATAGATTCTGAGGGACAGTCGTTTGTTGTTGATCTGTCCTATAGAGGATTTGCTGATAGAAATTGTGTGTTCTGTCCCTAAGACCTTTCCACTAGTGAGGCTTGGAGGGAAATAATATCTGTCTCTCATAACCCATATTCTGCATTCCATAAGTATAGATTGAGGTTAGCACAAAATGAATTCTGGGTGACAGATATTAGCACCCTACAAACATCATCTTTATGATGGAGTGAGGAGTAAAGCACACTATTCAACCCTCAACTTGTTCCATTGGAGTGATAAAAAAGGATGATGTGGATTCTGAGATACAAACATTAACCATCCCCTTTCAAGTATCCTTTGCAGAACAGAAGGAGGAAGAAAATACTTTATTGGTTCCTTTCAAAAATATTACATTTGGCATATCAGGATAGGACAACTTGGATCCTGAGAGATAGTCACTAGATTCTACAAAGCCACCTCCATGTACAGACTAAGGTGGAAAACACATTAGTTTACTCTTTCACCTCCTTTCTTTAACATACAGAATTAGAACTATGTGAAGTCTGAGAGACAGACTTCAGCTTCTTCTAATCTTCTTCATTAGGAAGACAGGAGTGAACAGCACACTAGTCCAACCTTAGTCTCCACTGTTGTATATGTTGGGTGTGGCTACATACATTCTGAGAAATAAGCTCCCTCCAAATGTTTTCCAAGGGATACACTATGATGTAGAGCAGTTTTCATTCTAGCCTTATCTGAAGTATTGATCATGGTTAATAGAACAGGGGTTCTGAGATGCAGACAGAATGGTTCTCTACCAGCATCCTCAGCTGAGCAAGCTGACACTGTGAGTCAGCAATTTCATCCATCACTCGATCCATAGGATACACAAAGGGCATTCTGGGAGAAGAGCAAGGGAGTAAGAGAGTGAGGATGAGAGAGGTAAAGACAAATGTAGAAAGAGAGAGATAACATCTCTCTTCAAGCCCCCTTTGATATGTCAGATTGATCTAGAGAGCACACTCTTTCCCTCCTAACTTTATCCATATGAAAGATGAGTATTAGTAAAACATGGGTTCTGTGAGAAACACACTAATTCATTACAAACTTCTCTTATATGACAGACTGATTTGGAGAACATACTAGTTCATTACTTACTCTATATGACGGGTCAAGGAATATAGAATATGGATTATGAGAGACAGACACTACTACCCTCGAAGCCTCAGCAGTGGAATGGTCTTAGGGACAGAACACACAGCTCCTCTCATTAAATCCTCTACAAGACAGATCAAGTTACAGTTACATAGATTCTGAGAGACAGCTCCAAGCTTCCTACAAGCCTCCTCATTAGGACAATCTGGAATGGAGAACACTCCAATCCATTTCTACATGACTGGTCAAGGAGAACATGACATGAGTTCTCAGCAAAAGGACTAGTCCTTCCTCCCCCACAAATATATCCTTTAGGGCAGGCTGAAATAGAGAGTGCACTAGTGCATTCTCAAATTATCATGGTTAGGACAACATGGATTCTGACAGACAGAACTAGTTTCCTTAAAACCTATAGGCTGAGGCGGAAACTGCATTAGTTCCCTTCTCAACTCTTAGGACATATCAAGTTAAAAATCATAGATTCTGAGAATTCAACACTAGCTTGCACCAAGCCTCCTCAACTATAAGATGGAGGTGGAAAACATACTGGTTTACGGTTTATCTCATTTGCTGAACAGACAGAGGTAGAATGACATGGCTTTTGAGAGACAAACTCAAGTTTGCTCAAACCTTCCTCATTAGGAGAGACTAGAGGGGAGAACACTATAGATCACACACCTCATAACCAACTTCCTCTCTTGTAGAGACCAAGTTTGAACTGCATGCATTCTGAGAAACTGACACTAGGTCCACCCATCTTTTCCATAGGATGTACTGAGTGAAAGGTAGTGCACACTAGGTCACCTCTGTCCTTATCCGTTAGATAGGTCATGGGTATTAAATCTTGGGTTCTGAAAGAGAAGGATTACCTCCCTACAATCCTCTTTAGTAAACTGGACTGGGTTGGAGATCCTCCAACTTCCCTCTTTAACTCCTCCATAGGGCAGATTAAGTTATGATGACATTGATTCTGAGAGTCAGAGCCTAGCTTACTCCAAGCGTCCTCCATTGGATACAGTGACAAGAAGAATACATTATATAACTCCTAACCCCCTATCTGGAACTGACCATGTTCGAGAATTCTAATAGACATTAGTTTCCTTCAATCCTCCATCTGATAGACTGAAACACAGAGCAAATTGACAACATGGATTCTGAGAAACAGACACTAGCTTCCTCTAAGGCTCATTCATACAGCAGTCTGAGTTGGAGAGCACACTCATTCGCTACTATCCTCCTGTGTAGGACAGATCAAGGTTAGGACAATGTTGACAGAAGTTTCTGTCCTGCCCGGTCCCACAGCTATTCAGTCCCAAAGAAACACACAGAGGCCTACATTAATTATAAAATGTTTGACCAATTATCTCAGCCTTCTTATTAACTAACTTTTATATCTTAAATTATCCCATAATTCTAGTCTGTGTTAGCCACGTGGCTTGGTACTTTTTATCAGTGAGGCATTCTCATATTGCTTCCTCTGCATCTGGGTGACAACTGCAGACTGAGCCTTTCCTCTTCCCAGAATTCTATCTTGTCACCTTGCATATACTTCCTACCTGACTACTGGTCAATCAGAATTTTATGAAACCAATACAAGTGACAAATCTTTATAGGTTACAAGACCATTGTCCCACAGTTGAACAATATGGATTCTCAGAGACAGACAGTATCTCCCTTAAACCCTACTCTGAACAATAGCTGGAGAACATGTTAGTTCTTTTCTGAACTCCTCCACAGGACGTATCAAGTCAGAAAAATGGGATTTTGAGACTCCATCCCTGGTTTCCTCTTGTCGGCCTTATTTGGGTAGACTAGACTGGAGAACAATACCAATTTATTCCTAACATTTCCTTAGCTTGAAAGACAACAAAACAGCATGAATTATGGATTCTGAGAGACAGTTGCTAGCTTCCTCCAATCTTCAATCTTAGGATAGGCTGGACTGGATAGCACACTACTTTACTCCTCATATCCTTTGTTGTACAGACTGTGTTTGAACTACATTCACTGTGAGAGACAATATTAGCTCCCTTCATCTCTTTTCCATAGGATGTACTTAGGTATAAAGAACTGTGTAAATTCTATTTTTAGCTGTAGGATAGATCACAGATTTAAAAAAAAAACAACTGCATTTGAGAGACACACACTAAATCCATCATAGTCTCCCCAGTAGAACAGAACGAGGATGGATATACAAGTTCATCCTAACTATAGGACAGATTGAGGTTAAAACAACATAGATTATGAGTGAGAGGAGGGAAGAAAGGCAAAGAAAGGCAGAGAAGGAGAAAGTGATATAGGTAGAAAGGTAGAGGGAGAGAAAGAGAGAAGAAGAAGAAGAAGAAGAAGAAGAAGAAGAAGAGGAAGAAAGAGAGAGAGAGAGAGAGAGAGAGAGAGAGAGAGAGAGAGAGAGAGACTAGCTCCTCCCAAGAACCTTTCACATATATAACTTATCTGAAAGGCATATTAGTTCATTTCTAATATTTTTCATGAGACAGATGAAGGTTATCAAAACACTGATTCTGTGAGACAGGCCCTACTTCCCTAAAAACCCCTTCTGTAGGACAGACTTATATGCAGGACATCCTAGTACATTCGTAACTTTATCTGTATGACAAACCTATGGAGACACAAATCCCTCCCTTGTCTTCTTCCCACCCAAACTCCCCCTCTTCCATGCACCCACCATTGATGCCCAAACTTTTGGAGACCCAAATCCCTCCCTTTTCTTCTTCCCACCCAAACTCCCCCTCTTCCATGCACCCACCATTGATGCCCAAACTTTGGAGACCCAAATCCCTCCCTTGTCATCTACCCACCCAAACTCCCTCTCTTCCATGCACCCACAATTGATGCCCAAACCTTTGGAGACACAAATCCCTCCCTTGACTTCTACCCACCCAAACTCCCTCTTTTTCCACACACTCACCATTACTGCCCCAAACCTTTGGAGACCCAAATCCCTTCCTTGTCTTCTTCCCACCCAAACTCCCACTCTTCCATGCACCCATCATTGATGCCCAAACATTTGGAGACCCAAATCCCTCCCTTGTCTTCTACCAACCCAAACTCCCCCTCTTCCATGCACCCACTATGACTGTTCCTAACCTAGTGAAGAACAAATCTCTCTGTTGCCATTCACCCACCCATCTTCCCTCTCTTCTCCTATAACCATCATTTTTCCTTCCCTTTCCTGGTTTCACCTTTAGTCACTGTAAAAGACACATAGCTTTTCAACTAAATTGAATTTATTTTCAATTTAAGAAATTTATACCAATGCAATTTTCTTTGTCATATTTGGGCATTCCCTGTCTTCATGATAGCCATCTTATTGGATCTCCCCCTCATCGGCTGCTGCGACCACGCTTGCTTCTCCAGTAGTGTGCACCTCGGCTTCCTTTTCAGGCTCTTTCTCCTTAGGTTCAGGCATTGCAGTAACAGCTTTCACTTTGATTTTCTTCCGTTCGAGGGCAGCTGCCTCTTCGGCCTCCCTCTTCCTCTTGTTCTTCTTCTTCCTGTGTTTGCTTTTCTTGTGTGCCTGGAATGGCAAGAGGTGAACACAAGAATTAGTTAATAGAGGGAGAAGTCAGGAGAGGCATGTGAAGGACACTTTGTCGGAAGAGGTGAGAATTGATAAGGGATTTATGCCAGGAAGGAGAGAGGTAGTGACTTTAGGTAAGAGTAAATGAGTAGAGGAGGGAGCTCCAGTAGGGTTCGTCAACTCACCTTTCCGCACGACATGTAAGGTGGATACTGCTTTAGAGCTGCCTTTGTCTTCATCATAAGGACTGGCCCATTCGCTGCCATCGGAACATCACTACAGGATGTTGGGAGGTCCATGTCGGACAGTGATTCCTTAGATTCCTTTGCTAGACTCTCCATCACCAAGTCGCATGAGCGCGTGTTGTTTCTCCCTCAAGGGGCTGTGAACAACTGGCAGAGTAGGGAAGGCCACACCCTCAGACCTGAGTCATCATCAAGGTCTCGACCAATAGTAGGTGAGCTTGTGCTCTGACATCACAAAGCCTGGTTCTGACCCACAAGAATGCCTGGGGAAGGAAGGAACAAATAGTGGACTGTACCACTCCTGACACTTTGATGATAGGGGGAAGATATTGAGAAGGCAAAGAGAGTTTGGGTTTAGATGGAGACTTTGTTTAATAACTCTAAGGCAAATTTTCCACCTCAACCTTTTTTACATATCTACCTTTGTTGTGGTAGAACACATGACAGATCATTTGCTTCTCCAAATTCTTCAACAATGCTATCCCTGTCAATGGTTTAGTCCAAAATGTCCGCCTCAATCTTTGGCTAGTATCTTGAATGTCTTCCCTAAAATCATTCCCAAATAACATTCCTACTCCATGGCTTAGCCTGTTGACCGTACACACACACACACTCACACACACATACACACACACACACACACACACACACACACACACGAATACTTGCATCTCCACATTCCTCTGTACCTAATGAATATACGCAAACCAGTGTCCATATCTTGTCTGGCTGTGTAGCAACAAATCATGGCCTCCAGGCTTCCACCTTATCCCAAGTCAGGTGACCCAGCCTAGCCTCAATATCTCTTTTACTGTGGTGAGCATACAGCCTCCTTTAATATACTCACTCACCTAAGGAGGCTTTCTACAACCAACCTAAGCACAGTCCATAACCAGGGTTCTCCTATCTTCTGGTGTCTAGCCTATTGAGAATATCACACAGTATTAGACACTTGATTTTTAACATTCTGTTATGTATAACCTGGAAACCATAAGAAATGTTCAATCTTGGTCTGGACTCCTTGCCTTATAGTAGTGAATTTTAGGCTTCAACATGTTGCAGCCTATTTAGAACATTTTTCCTATATTATAGAGAACATCTGGGCTACAGCCAGATATAATCCTATTTAGATAAACCAACAGGGGTCTTAGAGTTGCCCATACCTCTTCACACCATACCCAGACTTCCTATGTCCCCCTCCAGGATTTATCCAGGTGAAGATATCCATACTCTGTAATTGGTTTTCCATATTCAGTGGAATTTATCCTAGATTGAATAGTCCCTGAAAAATCAAAGAATGGACCCTTGCACTCTGCAGTAGTGATTTGTGGCATGTTTTAGGGACACAAATCTCAAAACACAGCATGATCCCACCAGCTACTACTATTCTGTAGCCAACACTGAGAGTTCCCCAACACTTATCATACCTGTACTGGCTAATGGAATAACCCCACTCCTTATGAAAAGTTATCGTGTCCTCCTAAAGTTCGAACCTAGTGAATATTTCCTGTTCCAAATACTGTTTTTCCACATCCCTCCAAACATAGCTCATATTGATGTGGGATTCCCTTTTGTATATCTATGTATCATTATGATCCATACCAGTAAGGCTCTCACTGGTAGCTGCTGGTTTTCTCCTTCAGCAGCTACATGGCATCTCCCTGACTCTGCCTACTTTCTCTCTATATCTCTGTTCAGATTTCCTGCCTGGCTATATTCTACTAATCGATTGCCCAAAGCATCTTCTTGAATAACCAATGGTAATAAAACATATTCATAGCATATAGGATTCCTAGTCCCATCAAATCCTCCTGTGCTGTAGACAACATATACATTCCCACTGAGACAACCCCAACCTCATCAAACCACAGGATCTCTGGCTGACTACATAATATCACAGCATGCCAAGACTGTCCAAATCCTTCTACAATGCCAAGAGAAGTAAGTGCACCTTTCGAGCAGATAATTCTTTTCCTACTCCAGTAGAGTCCAGACCTGATGAAACATCCAGTGAGAACTCTAAAAGAGCTGTTTTCTCACACTTACAGTGACTTTTAGCTGTTTGCTGAGTTACAAACCCTAGGCTCCATCTTAGTCCTACCGTGCTTTGATAGATAGTTCTAAGCTTCTGCTGGCACTTTCCCTCCAACTGGCCTTGTCCTAGCACATTCTTTTGTGCTGTATCCAGCATCTACATTCCCAACAGTAACCATCCTACCTGAATCCATCTGCAGGATGATTCCGATGCCTAAACCACTTCATTATATAACCAGACATCCCACAACCACCAGGACCCAACTTTAGCCAATTGAGTAACCCACTACACACAAGTGAATATTTGATTTTCCACATGCTGTCTGAATTACAGCTGCCTCATGTGCCTTGCATTTGCAAATTTTAGGCCTGTGAAGGTTTTCAAAGCCGTCAGCCAAGACTAGGTCCAGCAACTCCTTCTTTGGTATAGTCAACAGTTAGGCTCCCCTGAATTTAACACACCTACACCCATGCATGAAATAGTTGCCCTGCTTTCACAACTCCATTTCCAATCCAGACTTTCCATATCTTCCCCAAAGACCAAGCCCAGAATATTTCCCCTACCAGATAGCGTTTCCCCATATGCCAACAAACAGATCATAAGTCACTACAAGTGTCCAAGTCTAGTTTTTGCCACTGATATTCTTGCATGTTGTAGTAATGCTCACAGGATTCAAAAGAGTTCCAAATGCGAGGGCCGAATCCCAGCATCTACTCCTGTCCTCCAACCAACATACATTGTCCTACAAGGACCTGCGCTGCTTGAATCTACATATAGTACTCATTTTGCTATCTTACCCGAATCCAAATTCTGTATTCCTGAGTCCTCCACCATGGTATGGCCTGGTAAGTACTCACTCCCTCACAACCAGATATTTCATATTCTATCTCTACCTTAGATCTAGCCTCTTTCCCAAAGTCATTATACAAATTTAGTTTGATCACCTAAGTAGCAATATCTAGGCTTCTATAATTTCGGAAATCCCATATCTTGGCCTTCCACGTGTGCGATTGACGACATACATGCAGCAGACAAGTTGCTACCTTCACCCACCCACAGTACCCTCTGTGTTACCTGCAGCACCCTACTCCACCACATTCCTAATGTTCTCCTCCAGGAACTGGCTTCTTATATAAGTAACCAACCAATACTTGTTTTCCATATCTATCTGCATCTAGCTTGAGTTTAACAGCCAGCACCCCTGCATAATCTGGCTGTTTGCCTCTTGATTCAAGGGTCTTCTCGGGAGTATGGTCCCAAATAACTCAGCTCAGACTATTCTCAGGAATCCTCCTTTTCTGTCGTGAACATCTAGGCTTTGCTAGCACTTACCCTGCACTAGTACATCCATGGGACACTTTAGGTACAATATAGAACATTATTCCTTATTCAGATTTTCTATGTCTTCCCAGGTTTTAACTTGTTTAGTTTAGTTACCCACTCAGTACTTTGTACATAGAGGGCTTGATCTACCCAAGTTGCAACAACCAGTGTCCTTGTCTTCTCCAGCTGCCTCCATAGCAATCTCCGGCATTCTTAGACCCATCAACTTTTTCTGTGCTGTTGACAGCATCTACATTCCCACAAAGACTATCAATCTCTCATAGAACCAGAGGAGTTGTGGCTGCCCTACATGACCATTCTATCCCCAGACTATCAGAATACTCCTCCATCGTCTAGATTTCAGAGCACAGCTCTGCATCCTATCATTGTTTTTCTAATCCAGTGGAGTCCAGACTGGATGGAACATCCAGTGTCATCCCTAGATTTCAATAGTAGTGACTTCTAGCTGTTGGTAGGGTTCCAAATCCTTTGTTCCATCTTAGTCCCACCATGGTCTCTTAGGCTGAATGCAATATATAGTGTCCTGCATGAATCTCCTGTAACAACACTTACACACCGGACACTCTAGGCTACCTATACAACACAACTTAATACCCAGATTTCCCAGAATACCCATGTACTCCCCAGAGTCAAGCCTGTAGACTAACACCAAATGTACTCATCATACATGATTTTCTACAACTTGCTGAATTGATCACAGTACTTTAGCCTACGTAGACAACCTATAACACATAACAGGTGCCTCTAGGATTCAGTAGGGTGTAAAATCTCGCACCCCAGCACAGCCCCTCCATCTATTCATGTGCTATAGTTAACATTTAGTTTTTCTACAATAGTTGTCCTATCTATGGCCACAGGACTAGATGTTCACTATACCATGGCACTCTATACACAAACTTCCCATCCACTCCCCAGAGTCTAGTTACTGAAACTCCAAACACAACCCAATATTTCTGTTTTCATGTCATGCAAAACATAAATCCCATGCTGCATGCAGTTTGGCACAGATGTCTGGACTCCTAGCCTTGCTGTAATGACCCCTAGAATTCAACAAGGTCCCCATTCCTTGGCCCTAGCCTATGCCAAGCATTTTGTCCTTGGCTGTAGCCTACATCTATGTTCCCATAGGGATGTACCCTAGCCCTGTCTACCCACATCTACTTTCAGAAAGCCTTGTGACACATAAAATACACCAATAAATACACAGACTTCCTGTGGTCTCCTCCTGGGTGAGCCTGGTGTTTACATCCCTATCTGACATTTTATTTTCTGGCGTAACTAGAATGGTCGAACATCCAGTGACCATGACTAGTGTGGCTATGAGTTCCTTGTACTTGATGGCTCTAGGCTTCTGCAGACTCTGGTTCCTCCAACTGACCTTGTCCTAGCCTATTCCTTTGTGCTATATCCAACTTCCATACTCTCAACTTGAACCATTCTACCTTCATTCAATCACAAGTGACATTTAAATGATTAAGCCACCTATCTTTGTCCCTAGACATCCCACATGCTCGGCCTCCAGGGTTTAGCCTAGTGAGTAATAACCAACACAAACATGAATACTTGTTTTTCCACATGCAGCCTGACATACTAGAACCACATTTGCCTTCCATTTGCGAGCTTTAGGCATCTACAGGTTTGAATGTTTGCAGACAAGCTTAGGCCCAGCAACTTCTACTATGCTTTAGTGAACAGCTAGGCTCCCTCTGCACGAAACGTTCTTGCACACATGCCCAGACTCTCCATATCCTCCTACAAAGACTATAGAGGTATGCACCCTTCTGCGGACATAATTGTTTTCCCAAACTAGTGGAGTCCAGACAATCTAGTGGCATCCCTAGAATAGTGCTTGTTCTCCCTCGCAATGACTTACTTATATCTACCTATCTGTCTATCTATCTATCTATTTTTAATTCGAGAGAAGGCTTCTCTACGTAACTTTGAAGTCTATTTTTGCACTAGCTCTGTAGACCAGGTTGGCTTCACACTCACAGAGATCCTCCTGCCTCTGCCACCCAAGTGCTATGATTAAAGTCATGCACCACCACCACCCATCCTTGTAGTGACTTCTAACTTTTGTCAATGTCTGAAATCCTTTGCTTCATGTTCTTCTTTGCTATAGGTAAGATCTTGGTTCCTGCATGAAGTTCCTGTTACAACACTTAGCCACAGAACACTGTGTGCTGCCTATAAAACCCAACTCTGTACTCAGATTCCCCATGACCTCTCCAGAGTCAGGCCTGTTAATTATCCCTAACATACTCATCATAAATGTTTTTGCACATCCTGCTGAATCTATACCAGTACCCCAGCCTAGACAAACAACTTATACTTCAGAGCAGAGGCCTTCAGGCTTCATCATGGTCCCAAATCTCATACACCCCCAATTTCAGTGCTATAAGGAAAAATTAGAGTGCCACTAGTACTTGCCTTATCCACAGGCACAGGACTAGATGTTGACTATACTACCCCTCTCTATACACAAACTTTCTGTGTTCTCCTCCAGGGCCTAGTCTATTGGATATTCCACATACATCCCAATATTTCTGTTTTCATATCCTGTAGCGTGTAAATCATGAGCCTTAGGCAGTACCACCATAGTAGCCTGAAATCTTTGCCTTGCAGTAATGATCTCTAACTTCAACAAAGTCCTAAATCCTAGTTCCCAGTTTAGTCCCAGTATTTCATCCTTTGCTCTAGCCTACATGGTGTGCTCCTGGGAGGATCATCAGTCGTCGTACCAAACTAAGAATATTGCATACTATATTAATGAACAACCTAGAAAGATATGTCCATGAATGCAATAGTGGTACAAACATTCTGGGAATAATCAGCTCCTTAATAGTGAATTTAAGGTCTACTCCATAGAAAGCAACACATGCCTGCTGCTGTAAGCTTTGTCGAGAACATATGGTTATGGAGATCCAAGGCCCCAGTATTGAACCTCATACTATTATTTTGTTAAATGAATGAAGTATCAAGCTTCACTCTACATTCATATCTCGATAACTACAGATTAGTGCAGTTCTCAGACCTCCTCAGAGACCTTGGTGCAGTAGATTATGTTTAAAAAAGACATTCACAACTGGTCATCCTGGAAAAAAAATGAGAGTATGTGCAATGGGATATTTGTAGCCCTCTCTTCAAGACTCAGGTACCATTGCAGGGAGCATTTAAAAAGATTTTATGAGTCTGAGGCTGCAGATGCCAAGAGTGAAATTGTGATCTCAAGACATGACAGAGTCATTACTCTCACAAATACAGAGCCATCATGATTGCATGCAAAGGCCTGTGTAAGAGGAGGCCAGGTCATATTCCAGTATGCTTGGTGACTAAGCACTCAAATATATGCCAGTATGGTTTCCATCCACATTAACTCTCACACTTCTCTAGAAGCCACCAACTGTCAGGAGTTTGCCAGTTAGACTCTGGAGCCCTCCTACAGTGCATCTTGGACTATGGGGGATGGCTCAGAAGTCTGTACCTCTAACTGACAAACTACTGACAGTTGGTGGCTTCTAGAGAAATGTGACAGTTAATGAAAGGGAATGAAAAACAGGCTCTCATGTACTTGAATACTTACTTAGTTACCAAGAAGTGCAACTGTTTGGGAAATTAGGAGGTGTGACCATGCTGGAATGCATATAGCCTTTGTGGATAATATATGTCACTGAGGGTGGGTTTTGAGGTTTACATTCCCACATCAGGCCTCGTCTCTCTCTCTCTCTACCTACTACTGATGAATCAGTTGGTATGGACTCAACAACAGGCCCAGTGCCGTGTTTGCCTGAATCCTGACATGATGATCATGAATTAATTTCCTAAAATTATAGGCAAGCATCCAATTAACTAGTGATAAAGAGATCCAGAGACCCTTTCAAGTCTCTTGCATCTTGAAGTCCTGAACTGAGATTAGAGTTTAGCTAGAGGGACAGGGTATTGACATATAAGCAGTTGTGGTCAGGAGGTGGCATCTACCCTCCCTTAGCTCACCCATCATTGTCTAATTGTTAGTCTTATCTGGCAAGGTGGTTTGATAGTAGGAATTGTGTGAAATCTCTTTAAGAAGACAAGGTTTCCCTTTGGGTAGAGAACATTGCTTTACATGGCATGAGATTTCTGTAGAAATACTCATTACGTTGACGTCAATGATTTGACTGTTCTGATCGATCAAGCTACACAATTGTCTCATTAGTATATCCTCATTTCTGCTAGGCCTGTTATGTAAGCAGCCCATTCTAAAAGCCCTATTAAAACACAAAATTTTTATAAAGGATAACCAAGGGTAAACCTGTCACTTCAAATTACCATTCCTTTCACTGAGATGTGATCTGTAGATTTGAGTTTGCTGGGTGATTATTGCTCCTGGGGAGATTTCCTTACTTACATTGGATGGTGAGGTATAAAACCAACATTCAAAAAAAGTTGCCAAACAGGAAACATAACAGCTATTTGTGGGGATAACTGTCACTCACACACTTCACCTCAGATAGGTTGAGACATTCATACTGTGAAGTTTTGCCCGGATCTTGCAAAATACATGGATGGTGGAGCACAGTCTTCTTCATCGGTATCTATGAGATTAGATAAATGTAGCAATTTGGATTCAATGCTCCATAATTACCTCTATGAGTCTTACAGTGCATGTGTGGTATGACCCTCAAATCTGTGGGAACCAAAGTCCCTTCTTTGTCATATGCTAACCCAAATTTTCTTCTTTTTATATATCAAACCATATTCCTTTTCTGGCCTCTATCCCTATAGTATACAAAATGTCAGATTTTCCATCTTCAACACCAAAGAGTCTTCTGTGTCATATACCCACCTAAATCAATTTTCTAGGCCTCAACTTGAAATTTGAGTTCAAGGTGTGGTTCATACAATACACGCAATCAAATCCATCTTTATCGTAAATTCATGAAAATTGTTTATCTGCCATCAAACTTTGTAAAACCATAATCTCTCTCATATCATATACCAACCCAATCTCTCTCTCTCTCTCTCTCTCTCTCTCTCTCTCTCTCTCTCTCTCCCCACTGTTGCTGCCTTCATCCTTATGAGACCACATCCCTCCTTTGTCATCTGCCTATCCACACTACCTCTCTTGCCATATAGCCAATATTTCTTCCCTAAAACCTTATCAGACACAAATCTCTCCCTTTCCTTCAACCAAGTGAACTCCCTCTCTCGCCATGTACCCACTATTTCTGGACCCATCCTTCCAAGACACTCATTCCTCCTTAGCCATACACCAAACCTAATACTCTCTCTTATAATGTTTCCACCATTTCTTCCCCCAAACGTTGTGATGGCCCAATCTGCCCCATGTCATGTACTCACCCAAACTCCCTCGCTAGCCATATATCCACCATGTCTGCCCCCATCCTGCTGTGACCCAAATCCTTCTCTTGCCATATGCCCACTGAAAATTCTTCTATTTTCATGTAACCACACAATTTCCTGTCTTGTGGTGTAACCACCATTTCTTCCCCGAAACATGTCAGACCCAAATATATCCATGTTTATAAGCCCAACAAAACCCCCTCTCTTGACATATACCCACCCAAACTCTGTTTCATGAAATATACCAATTATTTCTGCCCCAAACCTTAAGAGACCCAAACACCCCCTGGTCATACAGCTACCCAAACTCCTCTCTGGGCATATACCCATCATTTTGCCACCGGCTTTGTGAGACCCTAATCTCTCCATTGTCGTATGCCCATCCAAAGTATTTCTCTTGCTACATACTCACCATTGCTGCCCCTAAAGTGTATAAGACCCAAATCCCTCCCTTGTCATTTACCCAGCATACTCCCTCTGTTGCTATATATCCACCATTTCTGACCCCATCTTTCTGAGACCCTAATCCCACCCTTCATATAATAACCCAAACTCCTCTCTTAACAGATACTCATGATTTCTGCCACCTGAGTATTTGAGAATCAAATCCTTCCCTTGTCATGTACCCACCCAAATGTCTCTTATCATTTACCCATCATTACACTCTCCAAAGTATATGAGATCCAACTCCCTTCCCTGGCATTACCCACCCATATTCCCACTCTTTCCAAGCTCTCACCATTACTGCCCCAAAATTTTGGAGACACAAACCCCTCCCTTGTCTTCTACCCACACAAAATCCCCCTCTTCAAGGCACCCACCATTGATGCCCAAACTTTTGGAGACACAAATCCCTCCATTTTTTTCTACCCACCCAAACTCCCTCTCTTCCATGCACCCACAATTGATGCCCAAACCTTTGGAGACCCAAATCCCTCCCGTGTCTTCTACCCACCCAAACTCCCTCTCTTTCCATGCACTCACCATTACTGCTCCAAACATATGGAAACCCAAATCCCTCCCTTGTCTTCTTCCCACCCAAACTCCCCCTCTTCCATGCACCCACCATTGATGCCCAAACCTTTGAGACCCAAATCCCTCCCTTGTCTTCTACCTACCCATGCTCCCTTTCTTTTCATGCACTCACCATTACTGCCCCAAAATGGGTTTTTGCCACTGATATTCTTGCATGTTGTAGTAATGCTCACAGGATTCAACAGAGTTCCAAATGTGAGGGCCGAATCCCAGCATCTACTCCTGTCCTCCAACCAACATACATTGTCCTTCAAGGACCTGCGCTGCTTGAATCTACATATAGTACTCATTTTGCTAACTATCTTACCCGAATCCAAATTCTGTATTCCTGAGTCCTCCACCATGGTATGGCCTGGTAAGTACTCACTGCCTCACAACCAGATATTTCATATTCTATCTCTACCTGGATCTAGCCTCTTTCCCAAAGTCATTATACAAATTTAGTTTGATCACCTAAGTAGCAATATCTAGGCTTCTATAATTTCGGAAATCCCATATCTTGGCTTTCCACGTGTGCGATTGCCGACATACATGCAGCAGACAAGTTGCTACCTTCACCCTCCCACAGTACCCTCTGTGTTACCTGCAGCACCCTACTCCACCACATTCCTAATGTTTTCCTCCAGGAACTAGCTTCTTATATATGCCACCAACCAATACTTGTTTTCCATATCCATCTGCATCTAGCTTGATTTTAACAGCCAGCACCCCTGCATAATCTGGCTGTTTGCCTCTTGATTCAAGGGTCTTCTCGGGAGTATGGTCCCAAATAACTCAGCTCAGACTATTCTCAGGAATCCTCCTTTTCTGTCGTGAACATCTAGGCTTTGCTAGCACTTACCCTGCACTAGTACATCCACGGGACACTTTAGGTACAGTATAGAGCATTATTCCTTATTCAGATTTTCTATGTCTTCCCAGGTTTTAACTTGTTTAGTTTAGTTACCCACTCAGTACTTTGTACATAGAGGGCTTGATCTACCCAAGTTGCAACAACCAGTGTCCTGGTCTTCTCCAGCTGCCTCTATAGCAATCTCCGGCATTCTTAGACCCATCAACTTTTTCTGTGCTGTTGACAGCATCTAGATTCCCACAAAGACTATCAGTCTCTCATAGAACCAGAGGAGTTGTGGCTGCCCTACATGACCATTCTATCCCCAGACTATCAGAATACTCCTCCATCGTCTAGATTTCAGAGCACTGCTCTGCATCCTATCATCGTTTTTCTAATCCAGTGGAGTCCAGACTGGATGGAACATCCAGTGTCATCCCTAGATTTCAATAGTAGTGACTTCTAGCTGTTGGTAGGGTTCCAAATCCTTTGTTCCATCTTAGTCCCACCATGGTCTCTTAGGCTGAATGCAACATATAGTGTCCTGCATGAATCTCCTGAAACAACACTTACACACAGGACACTCTAGGCTACCTATACAACACAACTTAATACCCAGATTACCCAGAATACCCATGTACTCCCCAGAGTCAAGCCTGTAGACTAACACCAAATGTACTCATCATACATGATTTTCTACAACTTGCTGAATTGATCACAGTACTCTAGCCTACATAGACAAACTATAACACATAACAGGTGCCTCTAGGATTCAGTAGGGTGTAAAATCTCACACCCCAGCACAGCCCTCCATCTATTCATGTGCTATTGTTAACATTTAGTATTTCTACAATAGTTGTCCTATCTATGGCCACAGGACTAGATGTTCACTATACCATGGCACTCTATACACAAACTTCCCATCCACTCCCCAGAGTCTAGTTACTGAAACTCCAAACACAACCCAATATTTCTGTTTTCATGTCATGCAAAACATAAATCCCATGCTGCATGCAGTTTGGCACAGATGTCTGGACTCCTAGCCTTGCTGTAATGACCCCTAGAATTCAACAAGGTCCCCATTCCTTGGCCCTAGCCTATGCCAAGCATTTTGTCCTTGGCTGTAGCCTACATCTATGCTCCCATAGGGATGTACCCTAGCCCTGTCTACCCACATCTACTTTCAGAAAGCCTTGTGACACATAAAATACACCAATAAATACACAGACTTCCTGTGGTCTCCTCCTGGGTGAGCCTGGTGTTTACATCCCTATCTGACATTTTATTTTCTGGCGTAACTAGAATGGTCGAACATCCAGTGACCATGACTAGTGTTTCTATGAGTTCCTTGTACTTGATGGCTCTAGGCTTCTGCAGACTCTGGTTCCTCCAACTGACCTTGTCCTAGCCTATTCCTTTGTGCTATATCCAACTTCCATACTCTCAACTTGAACCATTCTACCTTCATTCAATCACAAGTGACATTTAAATGATTAAGCCACCTATCTTTGTCCCTAGACATCCCACATGCTCGGCCTCCAGGGTTTAGCCTAGTGAGTAATAACCAACACAAACATGAATACTTGTTTTTCCACATGCAGCCTGACATACTAGAACCACATTTGCCTTCCATTTGCGATCTTTAGGCATCTACAGGTTTGAATGTGTGCAGACAAGCTTAGGCCCAGCAACTTCTACTATGCTTTAGTGAACAGCTAGGCTCCCTCTGCACTAAACGTTCTTGCACACATGCCCAGACTGTCCATATCCTCCTACAAAGACTATAGAGGTATGCACCCTTCTGCGGAGATAATTGTTTTCCTAAACTAGTTGAGTCCAGACAATCTAGTGGCATCCCTAGAATAGTGCTTGTTCTCCCTCGCAATGACTTACTTATATCTACCTATCTGTCTATCTATCTATCTATTTTTAATTCGAGAGAAGGCTTCTCTACGTAACTTTGAAGTCTATTTTTGCACTAGCTCTGTAGACCAGGTTAGCTTCACACTCACAGAGATCCTCCTGCCTCTGCCTCCCATGTGCCATGATTAAAGTCATGCACCACCACCACCCATCCTTGTAGTGACTTCTAACTTTTGTCAATGTACAAAATCCTTTGCTTCATGTTCTTCTTTGCTATAGGTAAGATCTTGGTTCCTGCATGAAGTTCCTGTTACAACACTTAGCCACAGAACACTGTGTGCTGCCTATACAACCCAACTCTGTACTCAGATTCCCCATGACCTCTCCAGAGTCAGGCCTGTTAATTATCCCTAACATACTCATCATAAATGTTTTTGCACATCCTGCTGAATCTATACCAGTACCCCAGCCTAGACAAACAACTTATTCTTCAGAGCAGAGGCCTTCAGGCTTCATCATGGTCCCAAATCTCATACACCCCCAATTTCAGTGCTATAAGGAAAAATTAGAGTGCCACTAGTACTTGCCCTATCCACAGGCACAGGACTAGATGTTGACTATACTACCCCTCTCTATACACAAACTTTCTGTGTTCTCCTCCAGGGCCTAGTCTATTGGATATTCCACATACATCCCAATATTTCTGTTTTCATATCCTGTAGCGTGTAAATCATGAGCCTAAGGCAGTGCCACCATAGTAGCCTGAAATCTTTGCCTTGCAGTAATGATCTCTAACTTCAACAAAGTCCTAAATCCTAGTTCCCAGTTTAGTCCCAGTATTTCATCCTTTGCTCTAGCCTACATCGTGTGCTCCTGGGAGGATCATCAGTCGTCGTACCAAACTAAGAATATTGCATTCTATATTAATGAACAAGCTAGAAAGATATGTCCATGAATGCAATAGTGGTACAAACTTTCTGGGAATAATCAGCTCCTTAATAGTGAATTTAAGGTCTACTCCATAGAAAGCAACACATGCCTGCTGCTGTAAGCTTTGTCGAGAACATATGGTTATGGAGATCCAAGGCCCCAGTATTGAACCTCATACTATTATTTTGTTAAATGAATGAAGTATCAAGCTTCACTCTACATTCATATCTCGATAACTACAGATTAGTGCAGTTCTCAGACCTCCTCAGAGACCTTGGTGCAGTAGATTATGTTTAAAAAAGACATTCACAACTGGTCATCCTGGAAAAAAAATGAGAGTATGTGCAATGGGATATTTGTAGCCCTCTCTTCAAGACTCAGGTACCATTGCAGGGAGCATTTAAAAAGATTTTATGAGTCTGAGGCTGCAGATGCCAAGAGTGAAATTGTGATCTCAAGACATGACAGAGTCATTACTCTCACAAATACAGAGCCATCATGATTGCATGCAAAGGCCTGTGTAAGAGGAGGCCAGGTCATATTCCAGTATGCTTGGTGACTAAGCACTCAAATATATGCCAGTATGGTTTCCATCCACATTAACTCTCACACTTCTCTAGAAGCCACCAACTGTCAGGAGTTTGCCAGTTAGACTCTGGAGCCCTCCTACAGTGCATCTTGGACTATGGGGGATGGCTCAGAAGTCTGTACCTCTAACTGACAAACTACTGACAGTTGGTGGCTTCTAGAGAAATGTGACAGTTAATGAAAGGGAATGAAAAACAGGCTCTCATGTACTTGAATACTTACTTAGTTACCAAGAAGTGCAACTGTTTGGGAAATTAGGAGGTGTGACCATGCTGGAATGCATATAGCCTTTGTGGATAATATATGTCACTGAGGGTGGGTTTTGAGGTTTACATTCCCACATCAGGCCTCGTCTCTCTCTCTCTCTACCTACTACTGATGAATCAGTTGGTATGGACTCAACAACAGGCCCAGTGCCGTGTTTGCCTGAATCCTGACATGATGATCATGAATTAATTTCCTAAAATTATAGGCAAGCATCCAATTAACTAGTGATAAAGAGATCCAGAGACCCTTTCAAGTCTCTTGCATCTTGAAGTCCTGAACTGAGATTAGAGTTTAGCTAGAGGGACAGGGTATTGACATATAAGCAGTTGTGGTCAGGAGGTGGCATCTACCCTCCCTTAGCTCACCCATCATTGTCTAATTGTTAGTCTTATCTGGCAAGGTGGTTTGATAGTAGGAATTGTGTGAAATCTCTTTAAGAAGACAAGGTTTTCCTTTGGGTAGAGAACATTGCTTTACATGGCATGAGATTTCTGTAGAAATACTCATTACGTTGACGTCAATGATTTGACTGTTCTGATAGATCAAGCTACACAATTGTCTCATTAGTATATCCTCATTTCTGCTAGGCCTGTTATGTAAGCAGCCCATTCTAAAAGCCCTATTAAAACACAAATTTTTTATAAAGGATAACCAAGGGTAAACCTGTGACTTCAAATTACCATTCCTTTCACTGAGATGTGATCAGTAGATTTGAGTTTGCTGGGTGATTATTGCTCCTGGGGAGATTTCCTTACTTACATTGGATGGTGAGGTATAAAACCAACATTCAAAAAAAGTTGCCAAACAGGAAACATAACAGCTATTTGTGGGGATAACTGTCACTCACACACTTCACCTCAGATAGGTTGAGACATTCATACTGTGAAGTTTTGCCCGGATCTTGCAAAATACATGGATGGTGGAGCACAGTCTTCTTCATCCGTATCTATGAGATTAGATAAATGTAGCAATTTGGATTCAATGCTCCATAATTACCTCTATGAGTCTTACAGTGCATGTGTGGTATGACCCTCAAATCTGTGGGAACCAAAGTCCCTTCTTTGTCATATGCTAACCCAAATTTTCTTCTTTTTATATATCAAACCATATTCCTTTTCTGGCCTCTATCCCTATAGTATACAAAATGTCAGATTTTCCATCTTCAACACCAAAGAGTCTTCTGTGTCATATACCCACCTAAATCAATTTTCTAGGCCTCAACTTGAAATTTGAGTTCAAGGTGTGGTTCATACAATACACGCAATCAAATCCATCTTTATCGTAAATTCATGAAAATTGTTTATTTGCCATCAAACTTTGAAAAACCATAATCTCTCCCATATCATATACCAACCCAATCTCTCTCTCTCTCTCTCTCTCTCTCTCTCTCTCTCTCTCTCTCTCCCCACTGTTGCTGCCTTCATCCTTATGAGACCACATCCCTCCTTTGTCATCTGCCTATCCACACTACCTCTCTTGCCATATAGCCAATATTTCTTCCCTAAAACCTTATCAGACACAAATCTCTCCCTTTCATTCAACCAAGTGAACTCCCTCTCTCGCCATGTACCCACTATTTCTGGACCCATCCTTCCAAGACACTCATTCCTCCTTAGCCATACACCAAACCTAATACTCTCTCTTATAATGTTTCCACCATTTCTTCCCCCAAACATTGTGATGGCCCAATCTGCCCCATGTCATGTACTCACCCAAACTCCCTCGCTAGCCATATATCCACCATGTCTGCCCCCATCCTGCTGTGACGCAAATCCTTCTCTTGCCATATGCCCACTGAAAATTCTTCTATTTTCATGTAACCACACAATTTCCTGTCTTGTGATGTAACCACCATTTCTTCCCCGAAACATGTCAGACCCAAATATATCCATGTTTATAAGCCCAACAAAACCCCCTCTCTTGACATATACCCACCCAAACTCTGTTTCATGAAATATACCAATTATTTCTGCCCCAAACCTTAAGAGACCCAAACACACCCTGGTCATACAGCTACCCAAACTCCTCTCTGGGCATATACCCATCATTTTGCCACCGGCTTTGTGAGACCCTAATCTCTCCATTGTCGTATGCCCATCCAAAGTATTTCTCTTGCTACATACTCACCATTGCTGCCCCTAAAGTGTATAAAACCCAAATCCCTCCCATGTCATTTACCCAGCATAATCCCTCTGTTCCTATATATCCACCATTTCTGACCCCATCTTTCTGAGACCCTAATCCCACCCTTCATATAATAACCCAAACTCCTCTCTTAACAGATACTCATGATTTCTGCCACCTGAGTATTTGAGAATCAAATCCTTCCCTTGTCATGTACCCACCCAAATGTCTCTTATCATTTACCCATCATTACACTCTCCAAAGTATATGAGATCCAACTCCCTTCCCTGGCATTACCCACCCATATTCCCACTCTTTCCAAGCTCTCACCATTACTGCCCCAAAATTTTGGAGACACAAATACCTCCCTTGTCTTCTACCCACACAAAATCCCCCTCTTCAAGGCACCCACCATTGATGCCCAAACTTTTGGAGACACAAATCCCTCCCTTTTTTCCTACCCACCCAAACTCCCTCTCTTCCATGCACCCACAATTGATGCCCAAACCTTTGGAGACCCAAATCCCTCCCGTGTCTTCTACCCACCCAAACTCCCTCTCTTTCCATGCACTCACCATTACTGCTCCAAACATATGGAAACCCAAATCCCTCCCTTGTCTTCTTCCCACCCAAACTCCCCCTCTTCCATGCACCCACCATTGTTTCCCAAACATTTGGAGACCCAAATCCCAACCTTGTCTTCTTCCCACCCGAACTCCCCCTCTTCCATGCACACACCATTGTTGCCCAAACCTTTGGAGACCCAAATCCCACCCTTGTCTTCTTCCAACCCAAACATCCCCACTTTCATGCACCCACCATTGATGCCCAAACCTTTGGAGACCCAAATCCCTCCCTTGTCTTCTACCCACCCATGCTCCCTTTCTTTTCATGCACTCACCATTACTGCCGCAAAATCCCCCTCATCCAGGCACCCACCAATGATGCCCAAACCTTTGGAGACAAAAATCCCTCCCTTGTCTTCTTCCCACCCAAACTCCCTTTCTTTTCATGCCCTCACCATTACTGCCCCAAAACTTTGGAGACCCAAATCCCTCCCTTGTATTCTTCCCACCCAAATTCCCTGTCTTCCATGCACCCACCATTGATGCCCAAACCTTTGGAGACACAAATCCCTCCCTTGTCTTCTACCAACCCAAGTTCCCTTTCTTTTCATGCACTCACCATTACTGCCCAAATCCTTTGGAGACACAAATCCCTTCCTTGTCTTCTATCCACCCTAACTCCCCCTCTTCCATGCACCCACCATTGATGACCAATTCTTTGGAGACCCAAATCCCTCCCTTGTCATCTTCCCACCCAAACTCCCTTTCTTTTCATGCCCTCACCATTACTGCCCCAAAACTTTGGAGACACAAATCCCTCCCTTGTCTCCTACCCACCAAAACTCCCTCTCTTTCCATGCTCTCACCGTTAAAGCCACAAAATTTTGGAGACCCTAATCCCTCCCTTGTCTTCTTCCCACACAAACTCGCCTCTTTTATGCACCCACAATTAATGCCCAAACCTTTGTAGACCCAAATCCCTCCCTTGTCTTCTACCAACCCAAACTCCCCCTCTTTCCATGAACCCACTATGACTGTCCCAAACCTAGTGAAGAACAAATCTCTCCATTGCCATTCACCCACCCATCTTCCCTCTCTTCTCCTATAACCATCATTTTTCCTTCCCTTTCCTGGTTTCGCCTTTAGTCACTGTAAAAGACACATAGCTTTTCAACTAAATTGAATTTATTTTCAATTTAAGAAATTTATACCAATGCAATTTTCTTGCACACACACTCACACACACATACACACACACACACACACACACACACGAATACTTGCATCTCCACATTCCTCTGTACCTAATGAATATACGCAAACCAGTGTCCATATCTTGTCTGGCTGTGTATCAACAAATCATGGCCTCCAGGCTTCCACCTTATCCAATTTGGGCATTCCCCGTTCATGATAGCCATCTTATTGGCTCTCCCCCTCATCGGCTGCTGCGACCAGGCTTGCTTCTCCAGTAGTGTGCACCTCGGCTTCCTTTTCAGGCTCCTCCTCCTTAGGTTCAGGCATTGCAGTAACAGCTTTCACTTTGATTTTCTTCCGTTCGAGGGCAGCTGCCTCTTCGGCCTCCCTCTTTCTCTTGTTCCTCTTCTTTGAGGAGTGCTTCCGGTGTTTGCTTTTCTTGTGTGCCTGGAATGGCAAGAGGTGAACACAAGAATTAGTTAATAGAGGGAGAAGTCAGGAGAGGCATGTGAAGGACACTTTGTCGGAAGAGGTGAGAATTGATAAGGGATTTATGCCAGGAAGGAGAGAGGTAGTGACTTTAGGTAAGAGTAAATGAGTAGAGGAGGGAGCTCCAGTAGGGTTCGTCAACTCACCTTTCCGCACAACATGTAAGGTGGATACTGCTTTAGAGCTGCCTTTGTCTTCACCATAAGGACTGGCCCGTTCGCTGCCATTGGAACATCACTACTGGATGTTGGGAGGTCCATGTCGGACAGTGATTCCTTAGGTTCCTTTGCTAGACTCTCCATCACCAAGTCGCATGAGCGCGTGTTGTTTCTCCCTCGAGGGGCTGTGAACAACTGGCAGAGTAGGGAAGGCCACACCCTCAGACCTGAGTCATCATCAAGTTCTCGACCAATAGTAGGTGAGCTTGTGCTCTGACATCACAAAGCCTGGTTCTGACCCACAAGAATGCCTGGGGAAGGAAGGAACAAATAGTGGACTGTACCACTCCTGACACTTTGATGATAGGGGGAAGATATTGAGAAGGCAAAGAGAGTTTGGGTTTAGATGGAGACTTTGTTTAATAACTCTAAGGCAAATTTTCCACCTCAACCTTTTTTACATATCTACCTTTGTTGTGGTAGAACACATGACAGATCATTTGCTTCTCCAAATTCTTCAACAATGCTATCCCTGTCAATGGTTTAGTCCATAATGTCCGCCTCAATCTTTGGCTAGTATCTTGAATGTCTTCCCTAAAATCATTCCCAAATAACATTCCTACTCCATGGCTTAGCCTGTTGACCGTACACACACACACACTCACACACACATACACACACACACACACACACACACACACACACACACACGAATACTTGCATCTCCACATTCCTCTGTACCTAATGAATATACGCAAACCAGTGTCCATATCTTGTCTGGCTGTGTAGCAACAAATCATGGCCTCCAGGCTCCCACCTTATCCCAAGTCAGGTGACCCAGCCTAGCCTCAATATCTCTTTTACTGTGGTGAGCATACAGCCTCCTTTAATATACTCACTCACCTAAGGAGGCTTTCTACAACCAACATAAGCCCAGTCCATAACCAGGGTTCTCCTATCTTCTGGTGTCTAGCCTATTGAGAATATCACACAGTATTAGACACTTGATTTTTAACATTCTGTTATGTATAACCTGGAAACCATAAGAAATGTTCAATCTTGGTCTGGACTCCTTGCCTTATAGTAGTGAATTTTAGGCTTCAACATGTTGCAGCCTATTTAGAACATTTTTCCTATATTATAGAGAACATCTGGGCTACAGCCAGATATAATCCTATTTAGATAAACCAACAGGGGTCTTAGAGTTGCCCATACCTCTTCACACCATACCCAGACTTCCTATGTCCCCCTCCAGGATTTATCCAGGTGAAGATATCCATACTCTGTAATTGGTTTTCCATATTCAGTGGAATTTATCCTAGATTGAATAGTCCCTGTCCCATCAAAGAATGGACCCTTGCACTCTGCAGTAGTGATTTGTGGCATGTTTTAGGGACACAAATCTCAAAACACAGCATGATCCCACCAGCTACTACTATTCTGTAGCCAACACTGAGAGTTCCCCAACACTTATCATACCTGTACTGGCTAATGGAATAACCCCACTCCTTATGAAAAGTTATCCTGTCCTCCTAAAGTTCGAACCTAGTGAATATTTCCTGTTCCAAATACTGTTTTTCCACATCCCTCCAAACATAGCTCATATTGATGTGGGATTCCCTTTTGTATATCTATGTATCATTATGATCCATTCCAGTAAGGCTCTCACTGGTAGCTGCTGGTTTTCTCCTTCAGCAGCTACATGGCATCTCCCTGACTCTGCCTACTTTCTCTCTATATCTCTGTTCAGATTTCCTGCCTGGCTATATTCTACTAATCAATTGCCCAAAGCATCTTCTTGAATAACCAATGGTAATAAAACATATTCATAGCATATAGGATTCCTAGTCCCATCAAATCCTCCTGTGCTGTAGACAACATATACATTCCCACTGAGACAACCCCAACCTCATCAAACCACAGGATCTCTGGCTGACTACATAATATCACAGCATGCCAAGACTGTCCAAATCCTTCTACAATGCCAAGAGAAGTAAGTGCACCTTTCGAGCAGATAATTCTTTTCCTACTCCAGTAGAGTCCAGACCTGATGAAACATCCAGTGAGAACTCTAAAAGAGCTGTTTTCTCACACTTTTAGTGACTTTTAGCTGTTTGCTGAGTTCCAAACCCTAGGCTCCATCTTAGTCCTACCGTGCTTTGATAGATAGTTCTAAGCTTCTGCTGGCACTTTCCCTCCAACTGGCCTTGTCCTAGCACATTCTTTTGTGCTGTATCCAGCATCTACATTCCCAACAGTAACCATCCTACCTGAATCCATCTGCAGGATGATTCCGATGCCTAAACCACTTCATTATATAACCAGACATCCCACAACCACCAGGACCCAACTTTAGCCAATTGAGTAACCCACTACACACAAATGAATATTTGATTTTCCACTTGCTGTCTGACTTACAGCTGCCTCATGTGCCTTGCATTTGCAAATTTTAGGCCTGTGAAGGTTTTCAAATCCTTCAGCCAAGACTAGGTCCAGCAACTCCTTCTTTGGTATAGTCAACAGTTAAGCTCCCCTGAATTTAACACACCTACACCCATGCATGAAATAGTTGCCCTGCTTTCACAACTCCATTTCCAATCCAGACTTTCCATATCTTCCCCAAAGACCAAGCCCAGAATATTTCCCTTACCAGATAGCGTTTCCCCATATGCCAACAAACAGATCATAAGTCACTACAAGTGTCCAAGTCTAGTTTTTGCCACTGATATTCTTGCATGTTGTAGTAATGCTCACAGGATTCAACAGAGTTCCAAATGCGAGGGCCGAATCCCAGCATCTACTCCTGTCCTCCAACCAACATACATTGTCCTACAAGGACCTGCGCTGCTTGAATCTACATATAGTACTCATTTTGCTAACTATCTTACCCGAATCCAAATTCTGTATTCCTGAGTCCTCCACCATGGTATGGCCTGGTAAGTACTCACTCCCTCACAACCAGATATTTCATATTCTATCTCTATCTGGATCTAGCCTCTTTCCCAAAGTCATTATACAAATTTAGTTTGATCACCTAAGTAGCAATATCTAGGCTTCTATACTTTCGGAAATCCCATATTTTGGCCTTCCACGTGTGCGATTGCCAACATACATGCAGCAGACAAGTTGCCACCTTCACCCACTTACAGTACCCTCTGTGTTACCTGCAGCATCCTACTCCACCACATTCCTAATGTTCTCCTCCAGGAACTGGCTTCTTATATATGCCACCAACCAATACTTGTTTTCCATATCCATCTGCATCTAGCTTGAGTTTAACAGCCAGCACCCCTGCATAATCTGGCTGTTTGCCTCTTGATTCAAGGGTCTTCTCGGGAGTATGGTCCCAAATAACTCAGCTCAGACTATTCTCAGGAATCCTCCTTTTCTGTCGTGAACATCTAGGCTTTGCTAGCACTTACCCTGCACTAGTACATCCACGGGACACTTTAGGTACAATATAGAACATTATTCCTTATTCATATTTTCTATGTCTTCCCAGGTTTTAACTTGTTTAGTTTAGTTACCCACTCAGTACTTTGTACATAGAGGGCTTGATCTACCCAAGTTGCAACAACCAGTGTCCTTGTCTTCTCCAGCTGCCTCCATAGCAATCTCCGGCATTCTTAGACCCATCAACTTTTTCTGTGCTGTTGACAGCATCTACATTCCCACAAAGACTATCAATCTCTCATAAAACCAGAGGAGTTGTGGCTGCCCTACATGACCATTCTATCCCCAGACTATCAGAATACTCCTCCATCGTCTAGATTTCAGAGCACTGCTCTGCATCCTATCATTGTTTTTCTAATCCAGTGGAGTCCAGACTGGATGGAAGATCCAGTGTCATCCCTAGATTTCAATAGTAGTGACTTCTAGCTGTTGGTAGGGTTCCAAATCCTTTGTTCCATCTTAGTCCCACCATGGTATCTTAGGCTGAAATCAACATATTGTGTCCTGCATGAATCTCCTGAAACAACACTTACACACAGGACACTCTAGGCTACCTATACAACACAACTTAATACCCAGATTTCCCAGAATACCCATGTACTCCCCAGAGTCAAGCCTGTAGACTAACACCAAATGTACTCATCATACATGATTTTCTACAACTTGCTGACTTGATCACAGTACTTTAGCCTACATAGACAACCTATAACACATAACAGGTGCCTCTAGGATTCAGTAGGGTGTAAAATCTCGCACCCCAGCACAGCCCCTCCATCTATTCATGTGCTATAGTTAACATTTAGTTTTTCTACAATAGTTGTCCTATCTATGGGCACAGGACTAGATGTTCACTATACCATGGCACTCTATACACAAACTTCCCATCCACTCCCCAGAGTCTAGTTAATGAAACTCCAAACACAACCCAATATTTCTGTTTTCATGTCATGCAAAACATAAATCCCATGCTGCATGCAGTTTGGCACAGATGTCTGGACTCCTAGCCTTGCTGTAATGACCCCTAGATTTCAACAAGGTCCCCATTCCTTGGCCCTAGCCTATGCCAAGCATTTTGTCCTTGGCTGTAGCCTACATCTATGCTCCCATAGGGATGTACCCTAGCCCTGTCTACCCACATCTACTTTCAGAAAGCCTTGTGACACATAAAATACACCAATAAATACACAGACTTCCTGTGGTCTCCTCCTGGGTGAGCCTGGTGTTTACATCCCTATCAGACATTTTATTTTCTGGCGTAACTAGAATGGTCGAACATCCAGTGACCATGACTAGTGTGGCTATGAGTTCCTTGTACTTGATGGCTCTAGGCTTCTGCAGACTCTGGTTCCTCCAACTGACCTTGTCCTAGCCTATTCCTTTGTGCTATATCCAACTTCCATACTCTCAACTTGAACCATTCTACCTTCATTCAATCACAAGTGACATTTAAATGATTAAGCCACCTATCTTTGTCCCTAGACATCCCACATGCTCGGCCTCCAGGGTTTAGCCTAGTGAGTAATAACCAACACAAACATGAATACTTGTTTTTCCACATGCAGCCTGACCTACTAGAACCACATTTGCCTTCCATTTGCGAGCTTTAGGCATCTACAGGTTTGAATGTGTGCAGACAAGCTTAGGCCCAGCAACTTCTACTATGCTTTAGTGAACAGCTAGGCTCCCTCTGCACGAAACGTTCTTGCACACATGCCCAGACTGTCCATATCCTCCTACAAAGACTATAGAGGTATGCACCCTTCTGCAGAGATAATTGTTTTCCCAAACTAGTGGAGTCCAGACAATCTAGTGGCATCCCTAGAATAGTGCTTGTTCTCCCTCGCAATGACTTACTTATATCTACCTATCTGTCTATCTATCTATCTATTTTTAATTCGAGAGAAGGCTTCTCTACGTAACTTTGAAGTCTACTTTTGCACTAGCTCTGTAGACCAGGTTGGCTTCACACTCACAGAGATCCTCCTGCCTCTGCCTCCCAAGTGCTATGATTAAAGTCATGCACCACCACCACCCATCCTTGTAGTGACTTCTAACTTTTGTCAATGTCCGAAATCCTTTGCTTCAGACTAGTACTACCATGTTCTTCTTTGCTATAGGTAAGATCTTGGTTCCTGCATGAAGTTCCTGTGACAACACTTAGCCACAGAACACTCTGTGCTGCCTATACAACCCAACTCTGTACTCAGATTCCCCATGACCTCTCCAGAGTCAGGCCTGTTAATTATCCCTAACATACTCATCATAAATGTTTTTGCACATCCTGCTGAATCTATACCAGTACCCCAGCCTAGACAAACAACTTATACTTCAGAGCAGAGGCCTTCAGGCTTCATCATGGTCCCAAATCTCATACACCCCCAATTTCAGTGCTATAAGGAACAATTAGAGTGCCACTAGTACTTGCCCTATCCACAGCCACAGGACTAGATGTTGACTATACTACCCCTCTCTATACACAAACTTTCTGTGTTCTCTTCCAGGGCCTAGTCTATTGGATATTCCACATACATCCCAATATTTCTGTTTTCGTATACTGTAGTGTGTAAATCATGAGCCTTAGGCAGTGCCACCATAGTAGCCTGAAATCTTTGCCTTGCAGTAATGATCTCTAACTTCAACAAAGTCCTAAATCCTAGTTCCCAGTTTAGTCCCAGTATTTCATCCTTTGTTCTAGCCTACATGGTGTGCTCCTGGGAGGATCATCAGTCGTCGTACCAAACTAAGAATATTGCATACTATATTAATGAACAACCTAGAAAGATATGTCCATGAATGCAATAGTGGTACAAACTTTCTGGGAATAATCAGCTCCTTAAGAGTGAATTTAAGGTCTACTCTATAGAAAGCAACACATGCCTGCTGCTGTAAGCTTTGTCGAGAACATATGGTTATGGAGATCCAAGGCCCCAGTATTGAACCTCATACTATTATTTTGTTAAATGAATGAAGTATCAAGCTTCACTCTACATTCATATCTCGATAACTACAGATTAGTGCAGTTCTCAGACCTCCTGAGAGACCTTGGTGCAGTAGATTATGTTTAAAAAAGACATTCAAAACTGGTCATCCTGGAAAAAAAATGAGAGTATGTGCAATGGGATATTTGTAGCCCTCTCTTCAAGACTCAGGTACCATTGCAGGGAGCATTTAAAAAGATTTTATGAGTCTGAGGCTGCAGATGCCAAGAGTGAAATTGTGATCTCAAGACATGACAGAGTCATTGCTCTCACAAATACAAAGCCGTCGTGATTGCATGCAAAGGCCTGTGTAAGATGAGGCCAGGTCATATTCCAGTATGCTTGGTGACTAAGCACTCAAATATATGCCAGTATGGTTTCCATCCACATTAACTCTCACACTTCTCTAGAAGCCACCAAATGTCAGGAGTTTGCAAGTTAGACTCTGGAGCCCTCCTACAGTGCATCTTGGACTATGGGGGATGGCTCAGAAGTCTGTACCTCTAACTGACAAACTACTGACAGTTGGTGGCTTCTAGAGAAATGTGACAGTTAATGAAAGGGAATGAAAAACAGGCTCTCATGTACTTGAATACTTACTTAGTTACCAAGAAGTGCAACTGTTTGGGAAATTAGGAGGTGTGACCATGCTGGAATGCATATAGCCTTTGTGGATAATATATGTCACTGAGGGTGGGTTTTGAGGTTTACATTCCCACATCAGGCCTCGTCTCTCTCTCTCTCTACCTACTACTGATGAATCAGTTGGTATGGACTCAACAACAGGCCCAGTGCCGTGTTTGCCTGAATCCTGACATGATGATCATGAATTAATTTCCTAAAATTATAGGCAAGCATCCAATTAACTAGTGATAAAGAGATCCAGAGACCCTTTCAAGTCTCTTGCATCTTGAAGTCCTGAACTGAGATTAGAGTTTAGCTAGAGGGACAGGGTATTGACATATAAGCAGTTGTGGTCAGGAGGTGGCATCTACCCTCCCTTAGCTCACCCATCATTGTCTAATTGTTAGTCTTATCTGGCAAGGTCGTTTGATAGTAGGAATTGTGTGAAATCTCTTTAAGAAGACAAGGTTTTCCTTTGGGTAGAGAACATTGCTTTACATGGCATGAGATTTCTGTAGAAATACTCATTACATTGACGTCAATGATTTGACTGTTCTGATAGATCAAGCTACACAATTGTCTCATTAGTATATCCTCATTTCTGCTAGGCCTGTTATGTAAGCAGCCCATTCTAAAAGCCCTATTAAAACACAAATTTTTTATAAAGGATAACCAAGGGTAAACCTGTCACTTCAAATTACCATTCCTTTCACTGAGATGTGATCAGTAGATTTGAGTTTGCTGGGTGATTATTGCTCCTGGGGAGATTTCCTTACTTACATTGGATGGTGAGGTATAAAACCAACATTCAAAAAAAGTTGCCAAACAGGAAACATAACAGCTATTTGTGGGGATAACTGTCACTCACACACTTCACCTCAGAAAGGTTGAGACATTCATACTGTGAAGTTTTGCCCGGATCTTGCAAAATACATGGATGGTGGAGCACAGTCTTCTCCATCCGTATCTATGAGATTAGATAAATGTAGCAATTTGGATTCAATGCTCCATAATTACCTCTATGAGTCTTACAGTGCATGTGTGGTATGACCCTCAAATCTGTGGGAACCAAAGTCCCTTCTTTGTCATATGCTAACCCAATTTTTCTTCTTTTTATATATCAAACCATATTCCTTTTCTGGCCTCTATCCCTATAGTATACAAAATGTCAGATTTTCCATCTTCAACACCAAAGAGTCTTCTGTGTCATATACCCACCTAAATCAATTTTCTAGGCCTCAACTTGAAATTTGAGTTCAAGGTGTGGTTCATACAATACACGCAATCAAATCCATCTTTATCGTAAATTCATGAAAATTGTTTATCTGCGATCAATCTTTGAAAAACCATAATCTCTCCCATATCATATACCAACCCAATCTCTCTCTCTCTCTCTCTCTCTCTCTCTCTCTCTCTCTCTCTCTCCCCACTGTTGCTGCCTTCATCCTTATGAGACCACATCCCTCCTTTGTCATCTGCCTATCCACACTACCTCTCTTGCCATATAGCCAATATTTCTTCCCTAAAACCTTATCAGACACAAATCTCTCCCTTTCATTCAACCAAGTGAACTCCCTCTCTCGCCATGTACCCACTATTTCTGGACCCATCCTTCCAAGACACTCATTCCTCCTTAGCCATACACCAAACCTAATACTCTCTCTTATAATGTTTCCACCATTTCTTCCCCCAAACGTTGTGATGGCCCAATCTGCCCCATGTCATGTACTCACCCAAACTCCCTCGCTAGCCATATATCCACCATGTCTGCACCCATCCTGCTGTGACGCAAATCCTTCTCTTGCCATATGCCCACTGAAAATTCTTCTATTTTCATGTAACCACACAATTTCCTGTCTTGTGATGTAACCACCATTTCTTCCCCCAAACATGTCAGACCCAAATATATCCATGTTTATAAGCCCAACAAAACCCCCTCTCTTGACATATACCTACCCAAACTCTGTTTCATGAAATATACCAATTATTTCTGCCCCAAACCTTAAGAGACCCAAACACTCCCTGGTCATACAGCTACCCAAACTCCTCTCTGGGCATATACCCATCATTTTGCCACCGGCTTTGTGAGACCCTAATCTCTCCATTGTCGTATGCCCATCCAAAGTATTTCTCTTGCTACATACTCACCATTGCTGCCCCTAAAGTGTATAAGACCCAAATCCCTCCCTTGTCATTTACCCAGCATACTCCCAATGTTGCTATATATCCACCATTTCTGACCCCATCTTTCTGAGACCCTAATCCCACCCTTCATATAATAACCCAAACTCCTCTCTTAACAGATACTCATGATTTCTGCCACCTGAATATTTGAGAATCAAATCCTTCCCTTGTTATGTACCCACCCAAATGTCTCTTATCATTTACCCATCATTACACTCTCCAAAGTATATGAGATCCAACTCCCTTGCCTGGCATTACCCACCCATATTCCCACTCTTTCCAAGCTCTCACCATTACTGCCCCAAAATTTTGGAGACACAAATCCCTCCCTTGTCTACTACCCACACAAAATCCCCCTCTTCAAGGCACCCACCATTGATGCCCAAACTTTTGGAGACACAAATCCCTCCCTTTTTTCCTACCCACCCAAACTCCCTCTCTTCCATGAACCCACAATTGATGCCCAAACCTTTGGAGACCCAAATCCCTCCCGTGTCTTCTACCCACCCAAACTCCCTCTCTTTCCATGCACACACCATTACTGCTCCAAACATATGGAAACCCAAATCCCTCCCTTGTCTTCTTCCCACCCAAACTCCCCCTCTTCCATGCACCCACCATTGTTGCCCAAACCTTTGGAGACCCAAATCCCAACCTTGTCTTCTTCCCACCCGAATTCCCCCTCTTCCAAGCACCCACCATTGTTGCCCAAACCTTTGGAGACCTAAATCCCTCCCTTGTCTTCTTCCCACCCATGCTCCCTTTCTTTTCATGCACTCACCATTACTGCCCCAAAATCCCCCTCGTCCAGGCACCCACCAATGATGCCCAAACTTTTGGAGACAAAAATCCCTCCCTTGTCTTCTTCCCACCCAAACTCCCCCTCTTCCATGCACCCATCATTGCTGCCCAAACCTTTAAAAACACAAATCCCTCCCTTGTCTCCTACACACCCAAACTCCCTTTCTTCCATGCACCCACAAGTGATGCCCAAACCTTTGGAGACACAAATCCCTCCCTTGTCTTCTACCAACCCAAGTTCCCTTTCTTTTCATGCACTCACCATTACTGCCCAAATCCTTTGGAGACATAAATCCCTTCCTTGTCTTCTATCCACCCTAACTCCCCCTCTTCCATGCACCCACCATTGATGACCAATTCTTTGGAGACCCAAATCCCTCCCTTGTCATCTTCCCACCCAAACTCCCTTTCTTTTCATGCCCTCACCATTACTGCCCCAAAACTTTGGAGACAGAAATCCCTCCCTTGTCTTCTTCCCACCCAAACTCCCCGTCTTCCATGCACCCACCATTGATGCCCAAACCTTTGGAGACACAAATCCCTCCCTTGTTTCCTACCCACCAAAACTCCCTCTCTTTCCATGCTCTCACCGTGAAAGCCACAAAATTTTGGAGACCCTAATCCCTCCCTTGTCTTCTTCCCACACAAACTCGCCTCTTTTATGTACCCACAATTAATGCCCAAACCTTTGTAGACCCAAATCCCTCCCTTGTCTTCTACCAACCCAAACTCCCCCTCTTTCCATGAACCCACTATGACTGTCCCAAACCTAGTGAAGAACAAATCTCTCCATTGCCATTCACCCACCCATCTTCCCTCTCTTCTCCTATAATCATCATTTTTCCTTCCCTTTCCTGGTTTCGCCTTTAGTCACTGTAAAAGACACATAGCTTTTCAACTAAATTGAATTTATTTTCAATTTAAGAAATTTATACCAATGCAATTTTCTTTGTCATATTTGGGCATTCCCCGTCTTCATGATAGCCATCTTATTGGCTCTCCCCCTCATCGGCTGCTGCGACCACGCTTGCTTCTCCAGTAGTGTGCACCTCGGCTTCCTTTTCAGGCTCCTCCTCCTTAGGTTCAGGCATTGCAGTAACAGCTTTCACTTTGATTTTCTTCCGTTCGAGGGCAGCTGCCTCTTCGGCCTCCCTCTTTCTCTTGTTCCTCTTCTTTGAGGAGTGCTTCCGGTGTTTGCTTTTCTTGTGTGCCTGGAATGGCAAGAGGTGAACACAAGAATTAGTTAATAGAGGGAGAAGTCAGGAGAGGCATGTGAAGGACACTTTGTCGGAAGAGGTGAGAATTGATAAGGGATTTATGCCAGGAAGGAGAGAGGTAGTGACTTTAGGTAAGAGTAAATGAGTAGAGGAGGGAGCTCCAGTAGGGTTCGTCAACTCACCTTTCCGCACGACATGTAAGGTGGATACTGCTTTAGAGCTGCCTTTGTCTTCACCATAAGGACTTGCCCGTTCGCTGCCATTGGAACATCACTACTGGATGTTGGGAGGTCCATGTCGGACAGTGATTCCTTAGGTTCCTTTGCTAGACTCTCCATCACCAAGTCGCGTGAGCGCGTGTTGTTTCTCCCTCGAGGGGCTGTGAACAACTGGCAGAGTAGGGAAGGCCACACCCTCAGACCTGAATCATCATCAAGGTCTCGACCAATAGTAGGTGAGCTTGTGCTCTGACATCACAAAGCCTGGTTCTGACCCACAAGAATGCCTGGGGAAGGAAGGAACAAATAGTGGACTGTACCACCCCTGACACTTTGATGATAGGGGGAAGATATTGAGAAGACAAAGAGAGTTTGGGTTTAGATGGAGACTTTGTTTAATAACTCTAAGGCAAATTTTCCACCTCAACCTTTTTTACATATCTACCTTTGTTGTGGTAGAACACATGACAGATCATTTGCTTCTCCAAATTCTTCAACAATGCTATCCCTGTCAATGGTTTAGTCCAAAATGTCCGCCTCAATCTTTGGCTAGTATCTTGAATGTCTTCCCTAAAATCATTCCCAAATAACATTCCTACTCCATGGCTTAGCCTGTTGACCGTACACACACACACACTCACACACACATACACACACACACACACACACACACACACGAATACTTGCATCTCCACATTCCTCTGTACCTAATGAATATACGCAAACCAGTGTCCATATCTTGTCTGGCTGTGTAGCAACAAATCATGGCCTCCAGGCTTCCACCTTATCCCAAGTCAGGTGACCCAGCCTAGTCTCAATATCTCTTTTACTGTGGTGAGCATACAGCCTCCTTTAATATACTCACTCACCTAAGGAGGCTTTCTACAACCAACATAAGCCCAGTCCATAACCAGGTTTCTCCTATCTTCTGGTGTCTAGCCTATTGAGAATATCACACAGTATTAGACACTTGATTTTTAACATTCTGTTATGTATAACCTGGAAACCAAAAGAAATGTTCAATCTTGGTCTGGACTCCTTGCCTTATATTAGTGAATTTTAGGCTTCAACATGTTGCAGCCTATTTAGAACATTTTTTCTATATTATAGAGAACATCTGGGCTACAGCCAGATATAATCCTATTTAGATAAACCAACAGGGGTCTTAGAGTTGCCCATACCTCTTCACACCATACCCAGACTTCCTATGTCCCCCTCCAGGATTTATCCAGGTGAAGATATCCATACTCTGTAATTGGTTTTCCATATTCAGTGGAATTTATCCTAGATTGAATAGTCCCTGTCCCATCAAAGAATGGACCCTTGCACTCTGCAGTAGTGATTTGTGGCATGTTTTAGGGACACAAATCTCAAAACACAGCATGATCCCACCAGCTACTACTATTCTGTAGCCAACACTGAGAGTTCCCCAACACTTATCATACCTGTACTGGCTAATGGAATAACCCCACTCCTCATGAAAAGTTATCGTGTCCTCCTAAAGTTCGAACCTAGTGAATATTTCCTGTTCCAAATACTGTTTTTCCACATCCCTCCAAACATAGCTCATATTGATGTGGGATTCCCTTTTGTATATCTATGTATCATTATGATCCATACCAGTAAGGCTCTCACTGGTAGCTGCTGGTTTTCTCCTTCAGCAGCTACATGGCATCTCCCTGACTCTGCCTACTTTCTCTCTATATCTCTGTTCAGATTTCCTGCCTGGCTATATTCTACTAATCGATTGCCCAAAGCATCTTCTTGAATAACCAATGGTAATAAAACATATTCATAGCATATAGGATTCCTAGTCCCATCAAATCCTCCTGTGCTGTAGACAACATATACATTCCCACTGAGACAACCCCAACCTCATCAAACCACAGGATCTCTGGCTGACTACATAATATCACAGCATGCCAAGACTGTCCAAATCCTTCTACAATGCCAAGAGAAGTAAGTGCACCTTTCGAGCAGATAATTCTTTTCCTACTCCAGTAGAGTCCAGACCTGATGAAACATCCAGTGAGAACTCTAAAAGAGCTGTTTTCTCACACTTACAGTGACTTTTAGCTGTTTGCTGAGTTCCAAACCCTAGGCTCCATCTTAGTCCTACCATGCTTTGATAGATAGTTCTAAGCTTCTGCTGGCACTTTCCCTCCAACTGGCCTTGTCCTAGCACATTCTTTTGAGCTGGATCCAGCATCTACATTCCCAACAGTAACCATCCTACCTGAATCCATCTGCAGGATGATTCCGATGCCTAAACCACTTCATTATATAACCAGACATCCCACAACCACCAGGACCCAACTTTAGCCAATTGAGTAACCCACTACACACAAGTGAATATTTGATTTTCCACATGCTGTCTGACTTACAGCTGCCTCATGTGCCTTGCATTTGCAAATTTTAGGCCTGTGAAGGTTTTCAAAGCCTTCAGCCAAGACTAGGTCCAGCAACTCCTTCTTTGGTATAGTCAACAGTTAGGCTCCCCTGAATTTAACACACCTACACCCATGCATGAAATAGTTGCCCTGCTTTCACAACTCCATTTCCAATCCAGACTTTCCATATCTTCCCCAAAGACCAAGCCCAGAATATTTCCCCAACCAGATAGCGTTTCCCCATATGCCAACAAACAGATCATAAGTCACTACAAGTGTCCAAGTCTAGTTTTTGCCACTGATATTCTTGCATGTTGTAGTAATGCTCACAGGATTCAACAGAGTTCCAAATGCGAGGGCCGAATCCCAGCATCTACTCCTGTCCTCCAACCAACATACATTGTCCTACAAGGACCTGCGCTGCTTGAATCTACATATAGTACTCATTTTGCTAACTATCTTACCCGAATCCAAATTCTGTATTCCTGAGTCCTCCACCATGGTATGGCCTGGTAAGTACTCACTCCCTCACAACCAGATATTTCATATTCTATCTCTATCTGGATCTAGCCTCTTTCCCAAAGTCATTATACAAATTTAGTTTGATCACCTAAGTAGCAATATCTAGGCTTCTATAATTTCGGAAATCCCATGTCTTGGCCTTCCACGTGTGCGATTGCCGACATACATGCAGCAGACAAGTTGCTACCTTCACCCACCCACAGTACCCTCTGTGTTACCTGCAGCACCCTACTCTACCACATTCCTAATGTTCTCCTCCAGGAACTGGCTTCTTATATAAGCCACCAACCAATACTTGTTTTCCATATCCATCTGCATCTAGCTTGAGTTTAACAGCCAGCACCCATGCATAATCTGGATGTTTGCCTCTTGAGTCAAGGGTCTTCTAGGGAGTATGGTCCCAAATAACTCAGCTCAGACTATTCTCAGGAATCCTCCTTTTCTGTCGTGAACATCTAGGCTTTGCTAGCACTTACCCTGCACTAATACATCCACGCGACACTTTAGGTACAGTATAGAGCATTATTCCTTATTCAGATTTTCTATGTCTTCCCAGGTTTTAACTTGTTTAGTTTAGTTACCCACTCAGTACTTTGTACATAGAGGGCTTGATCTACCCAAGTTGCAACAACCAGTGTCCTTGTCTTCTCCAGCTGCCTCTATAGCAATCTCCGGCATTCTTAGACCCATCAACATTTTCTGTGCTGTTGACAGCATCTAGATTCCCACAAAGACTATCAGTCTCTCATAGAACCAGAGGAGTTGTGGCTGCCCTACATGACCATTCTATCCCCAGACTATCAGAATACTCCTCCATCGTCTAGATTTCAGAGCACTGCTCTGCATCCTATCATTGTTTTTCTAATACAATGGAGTCCAGACTGGATGGAACATCCAGTGTCATCCCTAGATTTCAATAGTAGTGACTTCTAGCTGTTGGTAGGGTTCCAAATCCTTTGTTCCATCTTAGTCCCACCATGGTCTCTTAGGCTGAATGCAACATATAGTGTCCTGCATGAATCTCCTGAAACAACACTTACACACAGGACACTCTAGGCTACCTATACAACACAACTTAATACCCAGATTACCCAGAATACCCATGTACTCCCCAGAGTCAAGCCTGTAGACTAACACCAAATGTACTCATCATACATGATTTTCTACAACTTGCTGAATTGATCACAGTACTCTAGCCTACATAGACAACCTATAACACATAACAGGTGCCTCTAGGATTCAGTAGGGTGTAAAATCTCACACCCCAGCACAGCCCTCCATCTATTCATGTGCTATTGTTAACATTTAGTATTTCTACAATAGTTGTCCTATCTATGGCCACAGGACTAGATGTTCACTATACCATGGCACTCTATACACAAACTTCCCATCCACTCCCCAGAGTCTAGTTACTGAAACTCCAAACACAACCCAATATTTCTGTTTTCATGTCATGCAAAACATAAATCCCATGCTGCTTGCAGTTTGGCACAGATGTCTGGACTCCTAGCCTTGCTGTAATGACCCCTAGAATTCAACAAGGTCCCCATTCCTTGGCCCTAGCCTATGCCAAGCATTTTGTCCTTGGCTGTAGCCTACATCTATGCTCCCATAGGGATGTACCCTAGCCCTGTCTACCCACATCTACTTTCAGAAAGCCTTGTGACACATAAAATACACCAATAAATACACAGACTTCCTGTGGTCTCCTCCTGGGTGAGCCTGGTGTTTACATCCCTATCTGACATTTTATTTTCTGGCGTAACTAGAATGGTCGAACATCCAGTGACCATGACTAGTGTTTCTATGAGTTCCTTGTACTTGATGGCTCTAGGCTTCTGCAGACTCTGGTTCCTCCAACTGACCTTGTCCTAGCCTATTCCTTTGTGCTATATCCAACTTCCATACTCTCAACTTGAACCATTCTACCTTCATTCAATCACAAGTGACATTTAAATGATTAAGCCACCTATCTTTGTCCCTAGACATCCCACATGCTCGGCCTCCAGGGTTTAGCCTAGTGAGTAATAACCAACACAAACATGAATACTTGTTTTTCCACATGCAGCCTGACCTACTAGAACGACATTTGCCTTCCATTTGTGAGCTTTAGGCATCTACAGGTTTGAATGTGTGCAGACAAGCTTAGGCCCTACAACTTCTACTATGCTTTAGTGAACAGCTAGGCTCCCTCTGCACTCAACGTTCTTGCACACATGCCCAGACTGTCCATATCCTCCTATAAAGTCGATAGAGGTATGCACCCTTCTGCAGAGATAATTGTTTCCCCAAACTAGTGGAGTCCAGACCATCTAGTGGCATCCCTAGAATAGTGCTTGTTCTTCCTCGCAATGACTTACTTATATCTACCTATCTGTCTATCTATCTATCTATTTTTAATTCGAGAGAAGGCTTCTCTACGTAACTTTGAAGTCTATTTTTGCACTAGCTCTGTAGACCAGGTTGGCTTCACACTCACAGAGATCCTCCTGCCTCTGCCTCCCAAGTGCTATGATTAAAGTCATGCACCACCACCACCCATCCTTGTAGTGACTTCTAACTTTTGTCAATGTCCGAAATCCTTTGCTTCATGTTCTTCTTTGCTATAGGTAAGATCTTGGTTCCTGCATGAAGTTCCTGTTACAACACTTAGCCACAGAACACTGTGTGCTGCCTATACAACCCAACTCTGTACTCAGATTCCCCATGACCTCTCCAGAGTCAGGCCTGTTAATTATCCCTAACATACTCATCATAAATATTTTTGCACATCCTGCTGAATCTATACCAGTACCCCAGCCTAGACAAACAACTTATACTTCAGAGCAGAGGCCTTCAGGCTTCATCATGGTCCCAAATCTCATGCACCCCCAATTTCAGTGCTATAAGGAACAATTAGAGTGCCACTAGTACTTGCCCTATCCACAGGCACAGGACTAGATGTTGACTATACTACCCCTCTCTATACACAAACTTTCTGTGTTCTCTTCCAGGGCCTAGTCTATTGGATATTCCACATACATCCCAATATTTCTGTTTTCATATCCTGTAGCGTGTAAATCATGAGCCTTAGGCAGTGCCACCATAGTAGCCTGAAATCTTTGCCTTGCAGTAATGATCTCTAACTTCAACAAAGTCCTAAATCCTAGTTCCCAGTTTAGTCCCAGTATTTCATCCTTTGCTCTAGCCTACATGGTGTGCTCCTGGGAGGATCATCAGTCGTCGTACCAAACTAAGAATATTGCATACTATATTAATGAACAACCTAGAAAGATATGTCCATGAATGCAATAGTGGTACAAACTTTCTGGGAATAATCAGCTCCTTAAGAGTGAATTTAAGGTCTACTCTACAGAAAGCAAACACATTCCTGCTGCTGTAAGCTTTGTCGAGAATGCATGGTTATGGAGTTCCAGCGCCCCAGTATTGAACCTCATACTATTATTTTGTTAAATGAATGAAGTATCAAGCTTCACTCTACATTCATATCTCGATAACTACAGATTAGTGCAGTTCTCAGACCTCCTGAGAGACCTTGGTGCAGTAGATTATGTTTAAAAAAGACATTCAAAACTGGTCATCCTGGAAAAAAAAAATGAGAGTATGTGCAATGGGATATTTGTAGCCCTCTCTTCAAGACTCAGGTACCATTGCAGGGAGCATTTAAAAAGATTTTATGAGTCTGAGGCTGCAGATGCCAAGAGTGAAATTGTGATCTCAAGACATGACAGAGTCATTGCTCTCACAAATACAGAGCCGTCGTGTTTGCATGCAAAGGCCTGTGTAAGATGAGGCCAGGTCATATTCCAGTATGCTTGGTGACTAAGCACTCAAATATATGCCAGTATGGTTTCCATCCACATTAACTCTCACACTTCTCTAGAAGCCACCAAATGTCAGGAGTTTGCAAGTTAGACTCTGGAGCCCTCCTACAGTGCATCTTGGACTATGGGGGATGGCTCAGAAGTCTGTACCTCTAACTGACAAACTACTGACAGTTGGTGGCTTCTAGAGAAATGTGACAGTTAATGAAAGGGAATGAAAAACAGGCTCTCATGTACTTGAATACTTACTTAGTTACCAAGAAGTGCAACTGTTTGGGAAATTAGGAGGTGTGACCATGCTGGAATGCATATAGCCTTTGTGGATAATATATGTCACTGAGGGTGGGTTTTGAGGTTTACATTCCCACATCAGGCCTCGTCTCTCTCTCTCTCTACCTACTACTGATGAATCAGTTGGTATGGACTCAACAACAGGCCCAGTGCCGTGTTTGCCTGAATCCTGACATGATGATCATGAATTAATTTCCTAAAATTATAGGCAAGCATCCAATTAACTAGTGATAAAGAGATCCAGAGACCCTTTCAAGTCTCTTGCATCTTGAAGTCCTGAACTGAGATTAGAGTTTAGCTAGAGGGACAGGGTATTGACATATAAGCAGTTGTGGTCAGGAGGTGGCATCTACCCTCCCTTAGCTCACCCATCATTGTCTAATTGTTAGTCTTATCTGGCAAGGTGGTTTGATAGTAGGAGTTGTGTGAAATCTCTTTAAGGAGACAAGGTTTTCTTTTGGGTAGAGAACATTGCTTTACCTGGCATGAGATTTTTGTAGAAATACTCATTACGTTGACGTCAATGATTTGACTGTTCTGATAGATCAAGCTACACAATTGTCTCATTAGTATATCCTCATTTCTGCTAGGCCTGTTATGTAAGCAGCCCATTCTAAAAGCCCTATTAAAACACAAATTTTTTATAAAGGATAACCAAGGGTAAACCTGTCACTTCAAATTACCATTCCTTTCACTGAGATGTGATCAGTAGATTTGAGTTTGCTGGGTGATTATTGCTCCTGGGGAGATTTCCTTACTTACATTGGATGGTGAGGTATAAAACCAACATTCAAAAAAAGTTGCCAAACAGGAAACATAACAGCTATTTGTGGGGATAACTGTCACTCACACACTTCACCTCAGAAAGGTTGAGACATTCATACTGTGAAGTTTTGCCCGGATCTTGCAAAATACATGGATGGTGGAGCACAGTCTTCTCCATCCGTATCTATGAGATTAGATAAATGTAGCAATTTGGATTCAATGCTCCATAATTACCTCTATGAGTCTTACAGTGCATGTGTGGTATGACCCTCAAATCTGTGGGAACCAAAGTCCCTTCTTTGTCATATGCTAACCCAATTTTTCTTCTTTTTATATATCAAACCATATTCCTTTTCTGGCCTCTATCCCTATAGTATACAAAATGTCAGATTTTCCATCTTCAACACCAAAGAGTCTTCTGTGTCATATACCCACCTAAATCAATTTTCTAGGCCTCAACTTGAAATTTGAGTTCAAGGTGTGGTTCATACAATACACGCAATCAAATCCATCTTTATCGTAAATTCATGAAAATTGTTTATCTGCCATCAAACTTTGTAAAACCATAATCTCTCTCATATCATATACCAACCCAATCTCTCTCTCTCTCTCTCTCTCTCTCTCTCTCTCTCTCTCTCTCCCCACTGTTGCTGCCTTCATCCTTATGAGACCACATCCCTCCTTTGTCATCTGCCTATCCACACTACCTCTCTTGCCATATAGCCAATATTTCTTCCCTAAAACCTTATCAGACACAAATCTCTCCCTTTCATTCAACCAAGTGAACTCCCTATCTCGCCATGTACCCACTATTTCTGGACCCATCCTTCCAAGACACTCATTCCTCCTTAGCCATCCACCAAACCTAATACTCTCTCTTATAATGTTTCCACCATTTCTTCCCCCAAACGTTGTGATGGCCCAATCTGCCCCATGTCATGTACTCACCCAAACTCCCTCGCTAGCCATATATCCACCATGTCTGCCCCCATCCTGCTGTGACCCAAATCCTTCTCTTGCCATATGCCCACTGAAAATTCTTCTATTTTCATGTAACCACACAATTTCCTGTCTTGTGATGTAACCACCATTTCTTCCCCGAAACATGTCAGAGCCAAATATATCCATGTTTATAAGCCCAACAAAACCCCCTCTCTTGACATATACCCACCCAAACTCTGTTTCATGAAATATACCAATTATTTCTGCCCCAAACCTTAAGAGACCCAAACACACCCTGGTCATACAGCTACCCAAACTCCTCTCTGGGCATATACCCATCATTTTGCCACCGGCTTTGTGAGACCCTAATCTCTCCATTGTCGTATGCCCATCCAAAGTATTTCTCTTGTTACATACTCACCATTGCTGCCCCTAAAGTGTATAAGACCCAAATCCCTCCCTTGTCATTTACCCAGCATACTCCCTCTGTTCCTATATATCCACCATTTCTGACCCCATCTTTCTGAGACCCTAATCCCACCCTTCATATAATAACCCAAACTCCTCTCTTAACAGATACTCATGATTTCTGCCACCTGAGTATTTGAGAATCAAATCCTTCCCTTGTCATGTACCCACCCAAATGTCTCTTATCATTTACCCATCATTACACTCTCCAAAGTATATGAGATCCAACTCCCTTCCCTGGCATTACCCACCCATATTCCCACACTTTCCAAGCTCTCACCATTACAGCCCCAAAATTTTGGAGACACAAATCCCTCCCTTGTCTTCTACCCACACAAAATCCCCCTCTTCAAGGCACCCACCATTGATGCCCAAACTTTTGGAGACACAAATCCCTCCCTTTTTTCCTGCCCACCCAAACTCCCTCTCTTCCATGCACCCACAATTGATGCCCAAACCTTTGGAGACCCAAATCCCTCCCGTGTCTTCTACCCACCCAAACTCCCTCTCTTTCCATGCACTCACCATTACTGCTCCAAACATATGGAAACCCAAATCCCTCCCTTGTCTTTTTCCCACCCAAACTCCCCCTCTTCCATGCACCCACCATTGTTGCCCAAACCTTTGGAGACCCAAATCCCAACCTTGTCTTCTTCCCACCCGAACTCCCCCTCTTCCATGCACCCACCATTGTTGCCCAAACCTTTGGAGACCCAAATCCCACCCTTGTCTTCTTCCAACCCAAACATCCCCACTTTCATGCACCCACCATTGATGCCCAAACCTTTGGAGACCCAAATCCCTCCCTTGTCTTCTACCCACCCATGCTCCCTTTCTTTTCATGCACTCACCATTACTGCCCCAAAATCCCCCTCGTCCAGGCACCCACCAATGTTGCCCAAACGTTTGGAGACAAAAATCCCTCCCTTGTCTTCTTCCCACCCCAACTCCCCCTCTTCCATGCACCCATCATTGATGCCCAAACCTTTAAAAACACAAATCCCTCCCTTGTCTCCTACACACCCATGCTCCCTTTCTTTTCATGCACTCACCATTACTGCCCCAAAATCCCCCTCATCCAGGCACCCACCAATGATGCCCAAACCTTTTGAGACAAAAATCCCTCCCTTGTCTTCTTCCCACCCAAACTCCCCCTCTTCCATGCACCCATCATTGATGCCCAAACCTTTAAAAACACAAATCCCTCCCTTGTCTCCTACACACCCAAACTCCCTTTCTTCCATGCACCCACAAGTGATGCCCAAACCTTTGGAGACACAAATCCCTCCCTTGTCTTCTACCAACCCAAGTTCCCTTTCTTTTCATGCACTCACCATTACTGCCCAAATCCTTTGGAGACACAAATCCCTTCCTTCTCTTCTATCCACCCTAACTCCCCCTCTTCCATGCACCCACCATTGATGACCAATTCTTTGGAGACCCAAATCCCTCCCTTGTCATCTTCCCACCCAAACTCCCTTTCTTTTCATGCCCTCACCATTACTGCCCCCAAACTTTGGAGACCCAAATCTCTCCCTTGTCTTCTTCCCACCCAAACTCCCCGTCTTCCATGCACCCACCATTGATGCCCAAACCTTTGGAGACACAAATCCCTCCCTTGTCTCCTACCCACCAAAACTCCCTCTCTTTCCATGCTCTCACCGTTAAAGCCACAAAATTTTGGAGACCCTAATCCCTCCCTTGTCTTCTTCCCACACAAACTCGCCTCTTTTATGCACCCACAATTAATGCCCAAACCTTTGTAGACCCAAATCCCTCCCTTGTCTTCTACCAACCCAAACTCCCCCTCTTTCCATGAACCCACTATGACTGTCCCAAACCTAGTGAAGAACAAATCTCTCCATTGCCATTCACCCACCCATCTTCCCTCTCTTCTCCTATAACCATCATTTTTCCTTCCCTTTCCTGGTTTCGCCTTTAGTCACTGTAAAAGACACATAGCTTTTCAACTAAATTGAATTTATTTTCAATTTAAGAAATTTATACCAATGCAATTTTCTTTGTCATATTTGGGCATTCCCCGTCTTCATGATAGCCATCTTATTGGCTCTCCCCCTACTCGGCTGCTGCGACCACGCTTGCTTCTCCAGTAGTGTGCACCTCGGCTTCCTTTTCAGGCTCCTCCTGAAGAGACCCAAACACTCCCTGGTGATACAGCTACCCAAACTCCTCTCTGGGCATATACCCATCATTTTGCCACCAGCTTTGTGAGACCCTAATCTCTCCATTGTCGTATGCCCATCCAAAGTATTTCTCTTGCTACATACTCACCATTGCTGCCCCTAAAGTGTATAAGACCCAAATCCCTCCCTTGTCATTTACCCAGCATACTCCCTCTGTTCCTATATATCCACCATTTCTGACCCCATCTTTCTGAGACCCTAATCCCACCCTTCATATAATAACCCAAACTCCTCTCTTAACAGATACTCATGATTTCTGCCACCTGAGTATTTGAGAATCAAATCCTTCCCTTGTCATGTACCCACCCAAATGTCTCTTATCATTTACCCATCATTACACTCTCCAAAGTATATGAGATCCAACTCCCTTCCCTGGCATTACCCACCCATATTCCCACTCTTTCCAAGCTCTCACCATTACTGCCCCAAAATTTTGGAGACACAAATCCCTCCCTTGTCTTCTACCCACACAAAATCCCCCTCTTCAAGGCACCCACCATTGATGCCCAAACTTTTGGAGACACAAATCCCTCCCTTCTTTCCTGCCCACCCAAACTCCCTCTCTTCCATGCACCCACAATTGATGCCCAAACCTTTGGAGACCCAAATCCCTCCCGTGTCTTCTACCCACCCAAACTCCCTCTCTTTCCATGCACTCACCATTACTGCTCCAAACATATGGAAACCCAAATCCCTCCCTTGTCTTTTTCCCACCCAAAATCCCCCTCTTCCATGCACCCACCATTGTTGCCCAAACCTTTGGAGACCCAAATCCCACCCTTGTCTTCTTCCAACCCAAACATCCCCACTTTCATGCACCCACCATTGATGCCCAAACCTTTGGAGACCCAAATCCCTCCCTTGTCTTCTACCCACCCATGCTCCCTTTCTTTTCATGCACTCACCATTACTGCCCCAAAATCCCCCTCATCCAGGCACCCACCAATGATGCCCAAACCTTTTGAGACAAAAATCCCTCCCTTGTCTTCTTCCCACCCAAACTCCCCCTCTTCCATGCACCCATCATTGATGCCCAAACCTTAAAAACACAAATCCCTCCCTTGTCTCCTACACACCCAAACTCCCTTTCTTCCATGCACCCACAAGTGATGCCCAAACCTTTGGAGACACAAATCCCTCCCTTGTCTTCTACCAACCCAAGTTCCCTTTCTTTTCATGCACTCACCATTACTGCCCAAATCCTTTGGAGACCCAAATCCCACCCTTGTCTTCTATCCACCCTAACTCCACCTCTTCCATGCACCCACCATTGATGACCAATTCTTTGGAGACCCAAATCCCTCCCTTGTCATCTTCCCACCCAAACTCCCTTTCTTTTCATGCCCTCACCATTACTGCCCCAAAACTTTGGAGACCCAAATCCCTCCCTTGTCTTCTTCCCACCCAAACTCCCCGTCTTCCATGCACCCACCATTGATGCCCAAACCTTTGGAGACACAAATCCCTCCCTTGTCTCCTACCCACCAAAACTCCCTCTCTTTCCATGCTCTCACCGTTAAAGCCACAAAATGTTGGAGACCCTAATCCCTCCCTTGTCTTCTTCCCACACAAACTCGCCTCTTTTATGCACCCACAATTAATGCCCAAACCTTTGTAGACCCAAATCCCTCCCTTGTCTTCTACCAACCCAAACTCCCCCTCTTTCCATGAACCCACTATGACTGTCCCAAACCTAGTGAAGAACAAATCTCTCCATTGCCATTCACCCACCCATCTTCCCTCTCTTCTCCTATAACCATCATTTTTCCTTCCCTTTCCTGGTTTCGCCTTTAGTCACTGTAAAAGACACATAGCTTTTCAACTAAATTGAATTTATTTTCAATTTAAGAAATTTATACCAATGCAATTTTCTTTGTCATATTTGAGCATTCCCCGTCTTCATGATAGCCATCTTATTGGCTCTCCCCCTCATCGCCTGCTGCGACCACGCTTGCTTCTCCAGTAGTGTGCACCTTGGCTTCCTTTTCAGGCTCCTCCTCCTTAGGTTCAGGCATTGCAGTAACAGCTTTCACTTTGATTTTCTTCCGTTCGAGGGCAGCTGCCTCTTCGGCCTCCCTCTTTCTCTTGTTCCTCTTCTTTGAGGAGTGCTTCCGGTGTTTGCTTTTCTTGTGTGCCTGGAATGGCAAGAGGTGAACACAAGAATTAGTTAATAGAGGGAGAAGTCAGGAGAGGCATGTGAAGGACACTTTGTCGGAAGAGGTGAGAATTGATAAGGGATTTATGCCAGGAAGGAGAGAGGTAGTGACTTTAGGTAAGAGTAAATGAGTAGAGGAGGGAGCTCCAGTAGGGTTCGTCAACTCACCTTTCCGCACGACATGTAAGGTGGATACTGCTTTAGAGCTGCCTTTGTCTTCACCATAAGGACTGTCCTGTTCGCTGCCATCGGAACATCACTACTGGATGTTGGGAGGTCCATGTCGGACAGTGATTCCTTAGGTTCCTTTGCTAGACTCTCCATCACCAAGTCGCGTGAGCGCGTGTTGTTTCTCCCTCGAGGGGCTGTGAACAACTGGCAGAGTAGGGAAGGCCACACCCTCAGACCTGAGTCATCATCAAGGTCTCGACAAATAGTAGGTGAGCTTGTGCTCTGACATCACAAAGCCTGGTTCTGACCCACAAGAATGCCTGGGGAAGGAAAGAACAAATAGTGGACTGTACCACTCCTGACACTTTGATGATAGGGGAAGATATTGAGAAGGCAAAGAGAGTTTGGGTTTAGATGGAGACTTTGTTTAATAACTCTAAGGCAAATTTTCCACCTCAACCTTTTTTACATATCTACCTTTGTTGTGGTAGAACACATGACAGATCATTTGCTTCTCCAAATTCTTCAACAATACTATCCCTGTCAATGGTTTAGTCCAAAATGTCCGCCTCAATCTTTGGCTAGTATCTTGAATGTCTTCCCTAAAATCATTCCCAAATAACATTCCTACTCCATGGCTTAGCCTGTTGACCGTACACACACACACTCACACACACACACACACACACACACACACGAATACTTGCATCTCCACATTCCTCTGTACCTAATGAATATACGCAAACCAGTGTCCATATCTTGTCTGGCTTTGTAGCAACAAATCATGGCCTCCAGGCTTCCACCTTATCCCAAGTCAGGTGACCCAGCCTAGCCTCAATATCTCTTTTACTGTGGTGAGCATACAGCCTCCTTTAATATACTCACTCACCTAAGGAGGCTTTCTACAACCAACATAAGCCCAGTCCATAACCAGGGTTCTCCTATCTTCTGGTGTCTAGCCTATTGAGAATATCACACAGTATTAGACACTTGATTTTTAACATTCTGTTATGTATAACCTGGAAACCATAAGAAATGTTCAATCTTGGTCTGGACTCCTTGCCTTATAGTAGTGAATTTTAGGCTTCAACATGTTGCAGCCTATTTAGAACATTTTTCCTATATTATAGAGAACATCTGGGCTACAGCCAGATATAATCCTATTTAGATAAACCAACAGGGGTCTTAGAGTTGCCCATACCTCTTCACACCATACCCAGACTTCCTATGTCCCCCTCCAGGTTTTATCCAGGTGAAGATATCCATACTCTGTAATTGGTTTTCCATATTCAGTGGAATTTATCCTAGATTGAATAGTCCCTGTCCCATCAAAGAATGGACCCTTGCACTCTGCAGTAGTGATTTTTGGCATGTTTTAGGGACACAAATCTCAAAACACAGCATGATCCCACCAGCTACTACTATTCTGTAGCCAACACTGGGAGTTCCCCAACACTTATCATACCTGTACTGGCTAATGGAATAACCCCACTCCTTATGAAGAGTTATCGTGTCCTCCTAAAGTTCGAACCTAGTGAATATTTCCTGTTCCAAATACTGTTTTTCCACATCCCTCCAAACATAGCTCATATTGATATGGGATTCCCTTTTGTATATCTATGTATCATTATGATCCATTCCAGTAAGGCTCTCACTGGTAGCTGCTGGTTTTCTCCTTCAGCAGCTACATGGCATCTCCCTGACTCTGCCTACTTTCTCTCTATATCTCTGTTCAGATTTCCTGCCTGGCTATATTCTACTAATCGATTGCCCAAAGCATCTTCTTGAATAACCAATGGTAATAAAACATATTCATAGCATATAGGATTCCTAGTCCCATCAAATCCTCCTGTGCTGTAGACAACATATACATTCCCACTGAGACAACCCCAGCCTCATCAAACCACAGGATCTCTGGCTGACTACATAATATCACAGCATGCCAAGACTGTCCAAATCCTTCTACAATGCCAAGAGAAGTAAGTGCACCTTTCGAGCAGATAATTCTTTTCCTACTCCAGTAGAGTCCAGACCTGATGAAACATCCAGTGAGAACTCTAAAAGAGCTGTTTTCTCACACTTACAGTGACTTTTAGCTGTTTGCTGCGTTCCAAACCCTAGGCTCCATCTTAGTCCTACCGTGCTTTGATAGATAGTTCTAAGCTTCTGCTGGCACTTTCCCTCCAACTGGCCTTGTCCAAGCACATTCTTTTGTGCTGTATCCAGCATCTACATTCCCAACAGTAACCATCCTACCTGAATCCATCTGCAGGATGATTCCGATGCCTAAACCACTTCATTATATAACCAGACATCCCACAACCACCAGGACCCAACTTTAGCCAATTGAGTAACCCACTACACACAAGTGAATATTAGATTTTCCACATGCTGTCTGACTTACAGCTGCCTCATGTGCCTTGCATTTGCAAATTTTAGGCCTGTGAAGGTTTTCAAAGCCTTCAGCCAAGACTAGGTCCAGCAACTCCTTCTTTGGTATAGTCAACAGTTAGGCTCCCCTGAATTTAACACACCTACACCCATGCATGAAATAGTTGCCCTGCTTTCACAACTCCATTTCCAATCCAGACTTTCCATATCTTCCCCAAAGACCAAGCCCAGAATATTTCCCCTACCAGATAGCGTTTCCCCATATGCCAACAAACAAATCATAAGTCACTACAAGTGTCCAAGTCTAGTTTTTGCCACTGATATTCTTGCATGTTGTAGTAATGCTCACAGGATTCAACAGAGTTCCAAATGTGAGGGCCGAATCCCAGCATCTACTCCTGTCCTCCAACCAACATACATTGTCCTACAAGGACCTGCGCTGCTTGAATCTACATATAGTACTCATTTTGCTAACTATCTTACCCGAATCCAAATTCTGTATTCCTGAGTCCTCCACCATGGTATGGCCTGGTAAGTACTCACTCCCTCACAACCAGATATTTCATATTCTATCTCTACCTGGATCTAGCCTCTTTCCCAAAGTCATTATACAAATTTAGTTTGATCACCTAAGTAGCAATATCTAGGCTTCTATAATTTCGGAAATCCCATATCTTGGCTTTCCACGTGTGCGATTGCCGACATACATGCAGCAGACAAGTTGCTACCTTCACCCTCCCACAGTACCCTCTGTGTTACCTGCAGCACCCTACTCCACCACATTCCTAATGTTCTCCTCCAGGAACTAGCTTCTTATATATGCCACCAACCAATACTTGTTTTCCATATCCATCTGCATCTAGCTTGAGTTTAACAGCCAGCACCCCTGCATAATCTGGCTGTTTGCCTCTTGATTCAAGGGTCTTCTCGGGAGTATGGTCCCAAATAACTCAGCTCAGACTATTCTCAGGAATCCTCCTTTTCTGTCGTGAACATCTAGGCTTTGCTAGCACTTATCCTGCACTAGTACATCCACGGGACACTTTAGGTACAATATAGAACATTATTCCTTATTCAGATTTTCTATGTCTTCCCAGGTTTTAACTTGTTTAGTTTAGTTACCCACTCAGTACTTTGTACAAAGAGGGCTTGATCTACCCAAGTTGCAACAACCAGTGTCCTGGTCTTCTCCAGCTGCCTCCATAGCAATCTCCGGCATTCTTAGACCCATCAACTTTTTCTGTGCTGTTGACAGCATCTAGATTCCCACAAAGACTATCAATCTCTCATAGAACCAGAGGAGTTGTGGCTGCCCTACATGACCATTCTATCCCCAGACTATCAGAATACTCCTCCGTCGTCTAGATTTCAGAGCACTGCTCTGCATCCTATCATCGTTTTTCTAATCCAGTGGAGTCCAGACTGGATGGAACATCCAGTGTCATCCCTAGATTTCAATAGTAGTGACTTCTAGCTGTTGGTAGGGTTCCAAATCCTTTGTTCCATCTTAGTCCCACCATGGTCTCTTAGGCTGAATGCAACATATAGTGTCCTGCATGAATCTCCTGTAACAACACTTACGCACAGGACACTCTAGGCTACCTATACAACACAACTTAATACCCAGATTTCCCAGAATACCCATGTACTCCCCAGAGTCAAGCCTGTAGACTAACACCAAATGTACTCATCATACATGATTTTCCACAACTTGCTGAATTGATCACAGTACTTTAGCCTACATAGACAACCTATAACACATAACAGGTGCCTCTAGGATTCAGTAGGGTGTAAAATCTCACACCCCAGCACAGCCCCTCCATCTATTCATGTGCTATAGTTAACATTTAGTTTTTCGACAATAGTTGTCCTATCTATGGCCACAGGACTAGATGTTCACTATACCATGGCACTCTATACACAAACTTCCCATCCACTCCCCAGAGTCTAGTTACTGAAACTCCAAACACAACCCAATATTTCTGTTTTCATGTCATGCAAAACATAAATCCCATGCTGCATGCAGTTTGGCACAGATGTCTGGACTCCTAGCTTTGCTGTAATGACCCCTAGAATTCAACAAGTTCCCCATTCCTTGGCCCTAGCCTATGCCAAGCATTTTGTCCTTGGCTGTAGCCTACATCTATGCTCCCATAGGGATGTACCCTAGCCCTGTCTACCCACATCTACTTTCAGAAAGCCTTGTGACACATAAAATACACCAATAAATACACAGACTTCCTGTGGTCTCCTCCTGGGTGAGCCTGGTGTTTACATCCCTATCTGACATTTTATTTTCTGGCGTAACTAGAATGGTCGAACATCCAGTGACCATGACTAGTGTTTCTATGAGTTCCTTGTACTTGATGGCTCTAGGCTTCTGCAGACTCTGGTTCCTCCAACTGACCTTGTCCTAGCCTATTCCTTTGTGCTATATCCAACTTCCATACTCTCAACTTGAACCATTCTACCTTCATTCAATCACAAGTGACATTTAAATGATTAAGCCACCTATCTTTGTCCCTAGACATCCCACATGCTCGGCCTCCAGGGTTTAGCCTAGTGAGTAATAACCAACACAAACATGAATACTTGTTTTTCCACATGCAGCCTGACCTACTAGAAACACACTTGCCTTCCATTTGCGAGCTTTAGGCATCTACAGGATTGAATGTGTGCAGACAAGCTTAGGCCCTACAACTTCTACTATGCTTTAGTGAACAGCTAGGCTCCCTCTGCACTCAACGTTCTTGCACACATGCCCAGACTGTCCATATCCTCCTATAAAGTCGATAGAGGTATGCACCCTTCTGCAGAGATAATTGTTTCCCCAAACTAGTGGAGTCCAGACCATCTAGTGGCATCCCTAGAATAGTGCTTGTTCTTCCTCGCAATGACTTACTTATATCTACCTATCTGTCTATCTATCTATCTATCTATTTTTAATTCGAGAGAAGGCTTCTCTACGTAACTTTGAAGTCTATTTTTGCACTAGCTCTGTAGACCAGGTTGGCTTCACACTCACAGAGATCCTCCTGCCTCTGCCTCCCAAGTGCTATGATTAAAGTCATGCACCACCACCACCCATCCTTGTAGTGACTTCTAACTTTTGTCAATGTCCGAAATCCTTTGCTTCATGTTCTTCTTTGCTATAGGTAAGATCTTGGTTCCTGCATGAAGTTCCTGTTACAACACTTAGCCACAGAACACTGTGTGCTGCCTATAAAACCCAACTCTGTACTCAGATTCCCCATGACCTCTCCAGAGTCAGGCCTGTTAATTATCCCTAACATACTCATCATAAATGTTTTTGCACATCCTGCTGAATCTATACCAGTACCCCAGCCTAGACAAACAACTTATACTTCAGAGCAGAGGCCTTCAGGCTTCATCATGGTCCCAAATCTCATACACCCCCAATTTCAGTGCTATAAGGAACAATTAGAGTGCCACTAGTACTTGCCCTATCCACAGGCACAGGACTAGATGTTGACTATACTACCCCTCTCTATACACAAACTTTCTGTGTTCTCTTCCAGGGCCTAGTCTATTGGATATTCCACATACATCCCAATATTTCTGTTTTCATATCCTGTAGCGTGTAAATCATGAGCCTTAGGCAGTGCCACCATAGTAGCCTGAAATCTTTGCCTTGCAGTAATGATCTCTAACTTCAACAAAGTCCTAAATCCTAGTTCCCAGTTTAGTCCCAGTATTTCATCCTTTGCTCTAGCCTACATGGTGTGCTCCTGGGAGGATCATCAGTCATCGTACCAAACTAAGAATATTGCATACTATATTAATGAACAACCTAGAAAGATATGTCCATGAATGCAATAGTGGTACAAACTTTCTGGGAATAATCAGCTCCTTAAGAGTGAATTTAAGGTCTACTCTATAGAAAGCAACACATGCCTGCTGCTGTAAGCTTGTCGAGAACATATGGTTATGGAGTTCCAAGGCCCCAGTATTGAACCTCATACTATTATTTTGTTAAATGAATGAAGTATCAAGCTTCACTCTACATTCATATCTCGATAACTACAGATTAGTGCAGTTCTCAGACCTCCTCAGAGACCTTGGTGCAGTAGATTATGTTTAAAAAAGACATTCAAAACTGGTCATCCTGGAAAAAAAATGAGAGTATGTGCAATGGGATATTTGTAGCCCTCTCTACAAGACTCAGGTACCATTGCAGGGAGCATTTAAAAAGATTTTATGAGTCTGAGGCTGCAGATGCCAAGAGTGAAATTGTGATCTCAAGACATGACATAGTCATTGCTCTCACAAATACAGAGCCATCGTGATTGCATGCAAAGGCCTGTGTAAGATGAGGCCAGGTCATATTCCAGTATGCTTGGTGACTAAGCACTCAAATATATGCCAGTATGGTTTCCATCCACATTAACTCTCACACTTCTCTAGAAGCCACCAACTGTCAGGAGTTTGCCAGTTAGACTCTCGAGCCCTCCTACAGTGCATCTTTGACTATGGGGGATGGCTCAGAAGTCTGTACCTCTAACTGACAAACTACTGACAGTTGGTGGCTTCTAGAGAAATGTGACAGTTAATGAAAGGGAATGAAAAACAGGCTCTCATGTACTTGAATACTTACTTAGTTACCAAGAAGTGCAACTGTTTGTGAAATTAGGAGGTGTGACCATGCTGGAATGCATATAGCCTTTGTGGATAATATATGTCACTGAGGGTGGGTTTTGAGGTTTACATTCCCACATCAGGCCTCGTCTCTCTCTCTCTCTACCTACTACTGATGAATCAGTTGGTATGGACTCAACAACAGGCCCAGTGCCGTGTTTGCCTGAATCCTGACATGATGATCATGAATTAATTTCCTAAAATTATAGGCAAGCATCCAATTAACTAGTGATAAAGAGATCCAGATACCCTTTCAAGTCTCTTGCATCTTGAAGTCCTGAACTGAGATTAGAGTTTAACTAGAGGGACAGGGTATTGACATATAAGCAGTTGTGGTCAGGAGGTGGCATCTACCCTCCCTTAGCTCACCCATCATTGTCTAATTGTTAGTCTTATCTGGCAAGGTGGTTTGATAGTAGGAATTGTGTGAAATCTCTTTAAGGAGACAAGGTTTTCCTTTGGGTAGAGAACATTGCTTTACCTGGCATGAGATTTCTGTAGAAATACTCATTACGTTGACGTCAATGATTTGACTGTTCTGATAGATCAAGCTACACAATTGTCTCATTAGTATATCCTCATTTCTGCTAGGCCTGTTATGTAAGCAGCCCATTCTAAAAGCCCTATTAAAACACAAATTTTTTATAAAGGATAACCAAGGGTAAACCTGTGACTTCAAATTACCATTCCTTTCACTGAGATGTGATCAGTAGATTTGAGTTTGCTGGGTGATTATTGCTCCTGGGGAGATTTCCTTACTTACATTGGATGGTGAGGTATAAAACCAACATTCAAAAAAAGTTGCCAAACAGGAAACATAACAGCTATTTGTGGGGATAACTGTCACTCACACACTTCACCTCAGATAGGTTGAGACATTCATACTGTGAAGTTTTGCCCGGATCTTGCAAAATACATGGATGGTGGAGCACAGTCTTCTTCATCCGTCTCTATGAGATTAGATAAATGTAGCAATTTGGATTCAATGCTCCATAATTACCTCTATGAGTCTTACAGTGCATGTGTGGTATGACCCTCAAATCTGTGGGAACCAGAGTCCCTTCTTTGTCATATGCTAACCCAAATTTTCTTCTTTTTATATATCAAACCATATTCCTTTTCTGGCCTCTATCCCTATAGTATACAAAATGTCAGATTTTCCATCTTCAACACCAAAGAGTCTTCTGTGTCATATACCCACCTAAATCAATTTTCTAGGCCTCAACTTGAAATTTGAGTTCAAGGTATGGTTCATACAATACACGCAATCAAATCCATCTTTATCGTAAATTCATGAAAATTGTTTATCTGCCATCAAACTTTGAAAAACCATAATCTCTCTCATATCATATACCAACCCAATCTCTCTCTCTCTCTCTCTCTCTCTCTCTCTCTCTCTCTCTCTCCCCACTGTTGCTGCCTTCATCCTTATGAGACCACATCCCTCCTTTGTCATCTGCCTATCCACACTACCTCTCTTGCCATATAGCCAATATTTCTTCCCTAAAACCTTATCAGACACAAATCTCTCCCTTTCATTCAACCAAGTGAACTCCCTCTCTCGCCATGTACCCACTATTTCTCGCCCCATCCTTCCAAGACACTCATTCCTCCTTAGCCATACACCAAACCTAATACTCTCTCTTATAATGTTTCCACCATTTCTTCCCCCAAACGTTGTGATGGCCCAATCTGCCCCATGTCATGTACTCACCCAAACTCCCTCGCTAGCCATATATCCACCATGTCTGCCCCCATCCTGCTGTGACCCAAATCCTTCTCTTGCCATATGCCCACTGAAAATTCTTCTATTTTCATGTAACCACACAATTTCCTGTCTTGTGATGTAACCACCATTTCTTCCCCCAAACATGTCAGACCCAAATATATCCATGTTTATAAGCCCAACAAAACCCCCTCTCTTGACATATACCCACCCAAACTCTGTTTCATGAAATATACCAATTATTTCTGCCCCAAACCTTAAGAGACCCAAACACACCCTGGTCATACAGCTACCCAAACTCCTCTCTGGGCATATACCCATCATTTTGCCACCAGCTTTGTGAGACCCTAATCTCTCCATTGTCGTATGCCCATCCAAAGTATTTCTCTTGCTACATACTCACCATTGCTGCCTCTAAAGTGTATAAGACCCAAATCCCTCCCTTGTCATTTACCCAGCATACTCCCTCTGTTGCTATATATCCACCATTTCTGACCCCATCTTTCTGAGACCCTAATCCCACCCTTCATATAATAACCCAAACTCCTCTCTTAACAGATACTCATGATTTCTGCCACCTGAGTATTTGAGAATCAAATCCTTCCCTTGTCATGTACCCACCCAAATGTCTCTTATCATTTACCCATCATAACACTCTCCAAAGTATATGAGATCCAACTCCCTTCCCTGGCATTACCCACCCATATTCCCACGCTTTCCAAGCTCTCACCATTACTGCCCCAAAATTTTGGAGACACAAACCCCTCCCTTGTCTTCTACAAACACAAAATCCCCCTCTTCAAGGCACCCACCATTGATGCCCAAACTTTTGGAGACACAAATCCCTCCCTTTTTTCCTACCCACCCAAACTCCCTCTCTTCCATGCACCCACAATTGATGCCCAAACCTTTGGAGACCCAAATCCCTCCCTTGTCTTCTACCCACCCAAACTCCCTCTCTTTCCATGCACTCACCATTACTGCTCCAAACATATGGAAACCCAAATCCCTCCCTTGTCTTCTTCCCACCCGAACTCCCCCTCTTCCATGTACCCACCATTGTTGCCCAAACCTTTGGAGACCCAAATCCCACCCTTGTCTTCTTCCAACCCAAACATCCCCACTTTCATGCACCCACCATTGATGCCCAAACCTTTGGAGACCCAAATCCCTCCCTTGTCTTCTACCCACCCATGCTCCCTTTCTTTTCATGCACTCACCATTACTGCCCCAAAATCCCCCTCATCCAGGCACCCACCAATGATGCCCAAACGTTTGGAGACAAAAATCCCTCCCTTGTCTTCTTCCCACCCAAACTCCCCCTCTTCCATGCACCCATCATTGATGCCCAAACCTTTAAAAACACAAATCCCTCCCTTGTCTCCTACACACCCAAACTCCCTTTCTTCCATGCACCTACAAGTGATGCCCAAACCTTTGGAGACACAAATCCCTCCCTTGTCTTCTACCAACCCAAGTTCCCTTTCTTTTCATGCACTCACTATTACTGCCCAAATCCTTTGGAGACACAAATCCCTTCCTTGTCTTCTATCCACCCTAACTCCCCCTCTTCCATGCACCCACAATTGATGACCAATTCTTTGGAGACCCAAATCCCTCCCTTGTCATCTTCCCACCCAAACTCCCTTTCTTTTCATGCCCTCACCATTACTGCCCCAAAATTTTGGAGACCCACATCCCTCCCTTTTCTTCTTCCCACCCAAACTCCCCGTCTTCCATGCACCCACCATTGATGCCCAAACCTTTGGAGACACAAATCCCTCCCTTGTCTCCTACCCACCAAAACTCCCTCTCTTTCCATGCTCTCACCATTAAAGCCACAAAATGTTGGAGACCCTAATCCCTCCCTTGTCTTCTTCCCACACAAACTCCCCGTCTTCCATGCACCCACCATTGATGCCCAAACCTTTGTAGACCCCAATCCCTCCCTTGTCTTCTACCAACCCAAACTCCCCCTCTTTCCATGAACCCACTATGACTGTCCCAAACCTAGTGAAGAACAAATCTCTCCATTGCCATTCACCCACCCATCTTCCCTCTCTTCTCCTATAACCATCATTTTTCCTTCCCTTTCCTGGTTTCGCCTTTAGTCACTGTAAAAGACACATAGCTTTTCAACTAAATTGAATTTATTTTCAATTTAAGAAATTTATACCAATGCAACTTTCTTTGTCATATTTGGGCATTCCCCGTCTTCATGATAGCCATCTTATTGGCTCTCCCCCTCATCGCCTGCTGCGACCACGCTTGCTTCTCCAGTAGTGTGCACCTCGGCTTCCTTTTCAGGCTCCTCCTCCTTAGGTTCAGGCATTGCAGTAACAGCTTTCACTTTGATTTTCTTCCTTTCGAGGGCAGCTGCCTCTTCGGCCTCCCTCTTTCTCTTGTTCCTCTTCTTTGAGGAGTGCTTCCGGTGTTTGCTTTTCTTGTGTGCCTGGAATGGCAAGAGGTGAACACAAGAATTAGTTAATAGAGGGAGAAGTCAGGAGAGGCATGTGAAGGACACTTTGTCGGAAGAGGTGAGAATTGATAAGGGATTTATGCCAGGAAGGAGAGAGGTAGTGACTTTAGGTAAGAATAAATGGGTAGAGGAGGGAGCTCCAGTAGGGTTCGTCAACTCACCTTTCCGCACGACATGTAAGGTGGATACTGCTTTAGAGCTGCCTTTGTCTTCACCATAAGGACTGGCCCATTCGCTGCCATCGGAACATCACTACTGGATGTTGGGAGGTCCATGTCGGACAGTGATTCCTTAGGTTCCTTTGCTAGAGTCTCCATCACCAAGTCGCGTGAGCGCGTGTTGTTTCTCCCTCGAGGGGCTGTGAACAACTGGCAGAGTAGGGAAGGCCACACCCTCAGACCTGAGTCATCATCAAGGTCTCGACCAATAGTAGGTGAGCTTGTGCTCTGACATCACAAAGCCTGGTTCTGACCCACAAGAATGCCTGGGGAAGGAAGGAAAAAATAGTGGACTGTACCACTCCTGACACTTTGATGATAGGGGGAAGATATTGAGAAGGCAAAGTGAGTTTGGGTTTAGATGGAGACTTTGTTTAATATCTCTAAGGCAAATTTTCCACCTCAACCTTTTTTACATATCTACCTTTGTTGTGGTAGAACACATGACAGATCATTTGCTTCTCCAAATTCTTCAACAATACTATCCCTGTCAATGGTTTAGTCCAAAATGTCCGCCTCAATCTTTGGCTAGTATCTTGAATGTCTTCCCTAAAATCATTCCCAAATAACATTCCTACTCCATGGCTTAGCCTGTTGACCGTACACACACACACACTCACACACACATACACACACACACACACACACACGAATACTTGCATCTCCACATTCCTCTGTACCTAATGAATATACACAAACCAGTGTCCATATCTTGTCTGGCTGTGTAGCAACAAATCATGGCCTCCAGGCTTCCACCTTATCCCAAGTCAGGTGACCCAGCCTAGCCTCAATATCTCTTTTACTGTGGTGAGCATACAGCCTCCTTTAATATACTCACTCACCTAAGGAGGCTTTCTACAACCAACATAAGCCCAGTCCATAACCAGGGTTCTCCTATCTTCTGGTGTCTAGCCTATTGAGAATATCACACAGTATTAGACACTTGATTTTTAACATTCTGTTATGTATAACCTGGAAACCATAAGAAATGTTCAATCTTGGTCTGGACTCCTTGCCTTATAGTAGTGAATTTTAGGCTTCAACATGTTGCAGCCTATTTAGAACATTTTTCCTATATTATAGAGAACATCTGGGCTACAGCCAGATATAATCCTATTTAGATAAACCAACAGGGGTCTTAGAGTTGCCCATACCTCTTCACACCATACCCAGACTTCCTATGTCCCCCTCTAGGATTTATCCAGGTGAAGATATCCATACTCTGTAATTGGTTTTCCATATTCAGTGGAATTTATCCTAGATTGAATAGTCCCTGTCCCATCAAAGAATGGACCCTTGCACTCTGCAGTAGTGATTTGTGGCATGTATTAGGGACACAAATCTCAAAACACAGCATGATCCCACCAGCTACTACTATTCTGTAGCCAACACTGAGAGTTCCCCAACACTTATCATACCTGTACTGGCTAATGGAATAACCCCACTCCTTATGAAAAGTTATCGTGTCCTCCTAAAGTTCGAACCTAGTGAATATTTCCTGTTCCAAATACTGTTTTTCCACATCCCTCCAAACATAGCTCATATTGATGTGGGATTCCCTTTTGTATATCTATGTATCATTATGATCCATTCCAGTAAGGCTCTCACTGGTAGCTGCTGGTTTTCTCCTTCAGCAGCTACATGGCATCTCCCTGACTCTGCCTACTTTCTCTCTATATCTCTGTTCAGATTTCCTGCCTGGCTATATTCTACTAATCGATTGCCCAAAGCATCTTCTTGAATAACCAATGGTAATAAAACATATTCATAGCATATAGGATTCCTAGTCCCATCAAATCCTCCTGTGCTGTAGACAACATATACATTCCCACTGAGACAACCCCAACCTCATCAAACCACAGGATCTCTGGCTGACTACATAATATCACAGCATGCCAAGACTGTCCAAATCCTTCTACAATGCCAAGAGAAGTAAGTGCACCTTTCGAGCAGATAATTCTTTTCCTACTCCAGTAGAGTCCAGACCTGATGAAACATCCAGTGAGAACTCTAAAAGAGCTGTTTTCTCACACTTACAGTGACTTTTAGCTGTTTGCTGAGTTCCAAACCCTAGGCTCCATCTTAGTCGTACCGTGCTTTGATAGATAGTCCTAAGCTTCTGCTGGCACTTTCCCTCCAACTGGCCTTGTCCTAGCACATTCTTTTGTGCTGTATCCAGCATCTACATTCCCAACAGTAACCATCCTACCTGAATCCATCTGCAGGATGATTCCGATGCCTAAACCACTTCATTATATAACCAGACATTCCACAACCACCAGGACCCAACTTTAGCCAATTGAGTAACCCACTACACACAAGTGAATATTTGATTTTCCACATGCTGTCTGACTTACAGCTGCCTCATGTGCCTTGCATTTGCAAATTTTAGGCCTGTGAAGGTTTTCAAAGCCTTCAGCCAAGACTAGGTCCAGCAACTCCTTCTTTGGTATAGTCAACAGTTAGGCTCCCCTAATTTAACACACCTACACCCATGCATGAAATAGTTGCCCTGCTTTCACAACTCCATTTCCAATCCAGACTTTCCATATCTTCCCCAAAGGCCAAGCCCAAAATATTTCCCCTACCAGATAGCGTTTCCCCATATGCCAACAAACAGATCATAAGTCACTACAAGTGTCCAAGTCTAGGTTATGCCACTGATATTCTTGCATGTTGTAGTAATGCTCACAGGATTCAACAGAGTTCCAAATGTGAGGGCCGAATCCCAGCATCTACTCCTGTCCTCCAACCAACATACATTGTCCTACAAGGACCTGCGCTGCTTGAATCTACATATAGTACTCATTTTGCTAACTATCTTACCCGAATCCAAATTCTGTATTCCTGAGTCCTCCACCATGGTATGGCCTGGTAAGTACTCACTCCCTCACAACCAGATATTTCATATTCTATCTCTACCTGGATCTAGCCTCTTTCCCAAAGTCATTATACAAATTTAGTTTGATAACCTAAGTAGCAATATCTAGGCTTCTATAATTTCGGAAATCCCATGTCTTGGCCTTCCACGTGTGCGATTGCCGACATACATGCAGCAGACAAGTTGCTACCTTCACCCACCCACAGTACCCTCTGTGTTACCTGCAGCACCCTACTCTACCACATTCCTAATGTTCTCCTCCAGGAACTGGCTTCTTATATAAGCCACCAACCAATACTTGTTTTCCATATCCATCTGCATCTAGCTTGAGTTTAACATCTAGCACCCCTGCATAATCTGGCTGTTTGCCTCTTGAGTCAAGGGTCTTCTAGGGAGTATGGTCCCAAATAACTCAGCTCAGACTATTCTCAGGAATCCTCCTTTTCTGTCGTGAACATCTAGGCTTTGCTAGCACTTACCCTGCACCAATACATGCACGGGACACTTTAAGTACAGTATAGAGCGTAATTCCTTATTCAGATTTTCTATGTCTTCCCAGGTTTTAACTTGTTTAGTTTAGTTACCCACTCAGTACTTTGTACATAGAGGGCTTGATCTACCCAAGTTGCAACAACCAGTGTCCTGGACTTCTCCAGCTGCCTCTATAGCAATCTCCGGCATTCTTAGACCCATTAACTTTTTCTGTGCTGTTGACAGCATCTACATTCCCACAAAGACTATTATCAGTCTCTCATAGAACCAGAGGAGTTGTGGCTGCCCTACATGACCATTCTATCCCCAGACTATCAGAATACTCCTCCATCGTCTAGATTTCAGAGCACTGCTCTGCATCCTATCATTGTTTTTCTAATCCAGTGGAGTCCAGACTGGATGGAACATCCAGTGTCATCCCTAGATTTCAATAGTAGTGACTTCTAGCTGTTGGTAGGGTTCCAAATCCTTTGTTCCATCTTAGTCCCACCATGGTCTCTTAGGCTGAATGCAACATATAGTGTCCTGCATGAATCTCCTGAAACAACACTTACACACAGGACACTCTAGGCTACCTATACAACACAACTTAATACCCAGATTACCCAGAATACCCATGTACTCCCCAGAGTCAAGCCTGTAGACTAACACCAAATGTACTCATCATACATGATTTTCTACAACTTGCTGAATTGATCACAGTACTCTAGCCTACATAGACAAACTATAACACATAACAGGTGCCTCTAGGATTCAGTAGGGTGTAAAATCTCACACCCCAGCACAGCCCTCCATCTATTCATGTGCTATAGTTAACATTTCGTATTTCTACAATAGTTGTCCTATCTATGGCCACAGGACTAGATGTTCACTATACCATGGCACTCTATACACAAACTTCCCATCCACTCCCCAGAGTCTAGTTACTGAAACTCCAAACACAACCCAATATTTCTGTTTTCATGTCATGCATAACATAAATCCCATGCTGCACGCAGTTTGGCACAGATGTCTGGACTCCTAGCCTTGCTGTAATGACCCCTAGAATTCAACAATTCCCCATTCCTTGGCCCTAGCCTATGCCAAGCATTTTGTCCTTGGCTGTAGCCTACATCTATGCTCCCATAGGTACGTACCCTAGCCCTGTCTACCCACATCTACTTTCAGAAAGCCTTGTGACACATAAAATACACCAATAAATACACAGACTTCCTGTGGTCTCCCCCTGGGTGAGCCTGGTGTTTACATCCCTATCTGACATTTTATTTTCTGGCGTAACTAGAATGGTCGAACATCCAGTGACCATGACTAGTGTGGCTATGAGTTCCTTGTACTTGATGGCTCTAGGCTTCTGCAGACTCTGGTTCCTCCAACTGACCTTGTCCTAGCCTATTCCTTTGTGCTATATCCAACTTCCATACTCTCAACTTGAACCATTCTACCTTCATTCAATCACAAGTGACATTTAAATGATTAAGCCACCTAACTTTGTCCCTAGACATCCCACATGCTCGGCCTCCAGGGTTTAGCCTAGTGAGTAATAACCAACACAAACATGAATACTTGTTTTTCCACATGCAGCCTGTCCTACCTGAAACACACTTGCCTTCCATTTGTGAGCTTTAGGCATCTACAGGATTGAATATGTGCAGACAAGCTTAGGCCCTACAACTTCTACTATGCTTTAGTGAACAGCTAGGCTCCCTCTGCACTCAACGTTCTTGCACACATGCCCAGACTGTCCATATCCTCCTATAAAGTCGATAGAGGTATGCACCCTTCTGCAAAGATAATTGTTTTCCCAAACTAGTGGAGTCCAGACCATCTAGTGGCATCCCTAGAATAGTGCTTGTTCTCACTCGCAATGACTTACTTATATCTACCTATCTGTCTATCTATCTATCTATTTTTAATCTGAGGGAAGGCTTCTCTATGTAACTTTGAAGTCTATGTTTGCACTCGCTCTGTAGACCAGGTTGGCTTCACACTCACAGAGATCCTCCTGCCTCTGCCTCCCAAGTTCTATGATTAAAGTCATGCACCACCACCACCCATCCTTGTATTGACTTCTAACTTTTGTCAATGTACAAAATCCTTTGCTTCAGACTAGTACTACCATGTTCTTCTTTGCTATAGGTAAGATCTTGGTTCCTGCAAGAAGTTCCTGTTACAACACTTAGCCACAGAACACTGTGTGCTGCCTATACAACCCAACTCTGTACTCAGATTCCCCATGACCTCTCCAGAGTCAGGCCTGTTAATTATCCCTAACATACTCATCATAAATGTTTTTGCACATCCTGCTGAATCTATACCAGTACCCCAGCCTAGACAAACAACTTATACTTCAGAGCAGAGGCCTTCAGGCTTCATCATGGTCCCAAATCTCATACACCCCCAATTTCAGTGCTATAAGGAACAATTAGAGTGCCACTAGTACTTGCCCTATCCACAGGCACAGGACTAGATGTTGACTATACTACCCCTCTCTATACTCAAACTTTCTGTGTTCTCTTCCAGGGCCTAGTCTATTGGATATTCCACATACATCCCAATATTTCTGTTTTCATATCCTGTAGCGTGTAAATCATGAGCCTTAGGCAGTGCCACCAAAGAAGCCTGAAATCTTTGCCTTGCAGTAATGATCTCTAACTTCAACAAAGTCCTAAATCCTAGTTCCCAGTTTAGTCCCAGTATTTCATCCTTTGCTCTAGCCTACATGGTGTGCTCCTGGGAGGATCATCAGTCGTCGTACCAAACTAAGAATATTGCATACTATATTAATGAACAACCTAGAAAGATATGTCCATGAATGCAATAGTGGTACAAACTTTCTGGGAATAATCAGCTCCTTAAGAGTGAATTTAAGGTCTACTCTATAGAAAGCAACACATGCCTGCTGCTGTAAGCTTTGACGAGAACACATGGTTATGGAGATCCAAGGCCCCAGTATTGAAACTCATACTATTATTTTGTTAAATGAATGAAGTATCAAGCTTCACTCTACATTCATACCTCGATAACTACAGATTAGTGCAGTTCTCAGACCTCCTCAGAGACCTTGGTGCAGTAGATTATGTTTAAAAAAGACATTCACAACTGGTCATCCTGGAAAAAAAATGAGAGTATGTGCAATGGGATATTTGTAGCCCTCTCTTCAAGACTCAGGTACCATTGCAGGGAGCATTTAAAAAGATTTTATGAGTCTGAGGCTGCAGATGCCAAGAGTGAAATTGTGATCTCAAGACATGACAGAGTCATTGCTCTCACAAATACAGAGCCGTCGTGATTGCATGCAAAGGCCTGTGTAAGATGAGGCCAGGTCATATTCCAGTATGCTTGGTGACTAAGCACTCAAATATATGCCAGTATGGTTTCCATCCACATTAACTCTCACACTTCTCTAGAAGCCACCAACTGTCAGGAGTTTGCCAGTTAGACTCTCGAGCCCTCCTACAGTGCATCTTTGACTATGGGGGATGGCTCAGAAGTCTGTACCTCTAACTGACAAACTACTGACAGTTGGTGGCTTCTAGAGAAATGTGACAGTTAATGAAAGGGAAAGAAAAACAGGCTCTCATGTACTTGAATACTTACTTAGTTACCAAGAAGTGCAACTGTTTGTGAAATTAGGAGGTGTGACCATGCTGGAAAGGAAATAGCCTTTGTGGAAAATATATGTCACTGAGTGTGGGTTTTGAGGTTTACATTCCCACATCAGGCCTCGTCTCTCTCTCTCTCTACCTACTACTGATGAATCAGTTGGTATGGACTCAACAACAGGCCCAGTGCCATGTTTGCCTGAATCCTGACATGATGATCATGAATTAATTTCCTAAAATTATAGGCAAGCATCCAATTAACTAGTGATAAAGAGATCCAGAGACCCTTTCAAGTCTCTTGCATCTTGAAGTCCTGAACTGAGATTAGAGTTTAGCTAGAGGGACAGGGTATTGACATATAAGCAGTTGTGGTCAGAGGGGGCATCTACCCTCCCTTAGCTCACCCATCATTGTCTAATTGTTAGTCTTATCTGGCAAGGTGGTTTGATAGTAGGAATTGTGTGAAATCTCTTTAAGGAGACAAGGTTTTCTTTTGGGTAGAGAACATTGCTTTACCTGGCATGAGATTTTTGTAGAAATACTCATTACGTTGACGTCAATGATTTGACTGTTCTGATAGATCAAGCTACACAATTGTCTCATTATTATATCCTCATTTCTGCTAGGCCTGTTATGTAAGCAGCCCATTCTAAAAGCCCTATTAAAACACAAATTTTTTATAAAGGATAACCAAGGGTAAACCTGTCACTTCAAATTACCATTCCTTTCACTGAGATGTGATCAGTAGATTTGAGTTTGCTGGGTGATTATTGCTCCTGGGGAGATTTCCTTACTTACATTGGATGGTGAGGTATAAAACCAACATTCAAAAAAAGTTGCCAAACAGGAAACATAACAGCTATTTGTGGGGATAACTGTCACTCACACACTTCACCTCAGATAGGTTGAGACATTCATACTGTGAAGTTTTGCCCGGATCTTGCAAAATACATGGATGGTGGAGCACAGTCTTCTTCATCCGTCTCTATGAGATTAGATAAATGTAGCAATTTGGATTCAATGCTCCATAATTACCTCTATGAGTCTTACAGTGCATGTGTGGTATGACCCTCAAATCTGTGGGAACCAAAGTCCCTTCTTTGTCATATGCTAACCCAAATTTTCTTCTTTTTATATATCAAACCATATTCCTTTTCTGGCCTCTATCCCTATAGTATACAAAATGTCAGATTTTCCATCTTCAACACCAAAGAGTCTTCTGTGTCATATACCAACCTAAATCAATTTTCTAACCTCAACTTGAAATTTGAGTTCAAGGTGTGGTTCATACAATACTCGCAATCAAATCCATCTTTATCGTAAATTCATGAAAATTGTTTATCTGCCATCAAACTTTGTAAAACCATAATCTCTCTCATATCATATACCAACCCAATCTCTCTCTCTCTCTCTCTCTCTCTCTCTCTCTCTCTCTCTCTCCCCACTGTTGCTGCCTTCATCCTTATGAGACCACATCCCTCCTTTGCCATCTGCCTATCCACACTACCTCTCTTGCCATATAGCCAATATTTCTTCCCTAAAACCTTATCAGACACAAATCTCTCCCTTTCATTCAACCAAGTGAACTCCCTCTCTCGCCATGTACCCACTATTTCTGGACCCATCCTACCAAGACACTCATTCCTCCTTAGCCATACACCAAACCTAATACTCTCTCTTATAATGTTTCCACCATTTCTTCCCCCAAACGTTGTGATGGCCCAATCTGCCCCATGTCATGTACTCACCCAAACTCCCTCGCTAGCCATATATCCACCATGTCTGCCCCCATCCTGCTGTGACGCAAATCCTTCTCTTGCCATATGCCCACTGAAAATTCTTCTATTTTCATGTAACCACACAATTTCCTGTCTTGTGATGTAACCACCATTTCTTCCCCCAAACATGTCAGACCCAAATATATCCATGTTTATAAGCCCAACAAAACCCCCTCTCTTGACATATACCCACCCAAACTCTGTTTCATGAAATATACCAATTATTTCTGCCCCAAACCTTAAGAGACCCAAAAACCCCCTGGTCATACAGCTACCCAAACTCCTCTCTGGGCATATACCCATCATTTTGCCACCGGCTTTGTGAGACCCTAATCTCTCCATTGTCGTATGCCCATCCAAAGTATTTCTCTTACTACATACTCACCATTGCTGCCCCTAAAGTGTATAAGACCCAAATCCCTCCCTTGTCATTTACCCAGCATACTCCCTCTGTTGCTATATATCCACCATTTCTGACCCCATCTTTCTGAGACCCTAATCCCACCCTTCATATAATAACCCAAACTCCTCTCTTAACAGATACTCATGATTTCTGCCACCTGAGTATTTGAGATTCAAATCCTTCCCTTGTCATGTACCCACCCAAATATCTCTTATCATTTACCCATCATTACACTCTCCAAAGTATATGAGATCCAACTCCCTTCCCTGGCATTACCCACCCATATTCCCACTCTTTCCAAGCTCTCACCATTACTGCCCCAAAATTTTGGAGACACAAATCCCTCCCTTGTCTTCTACCCACACAAAATCCCCCTCTTCAAGGCACCCACCATTGATGCCCAAACTTTTGGAGACACAAATACCTCCCTTTTTTCCTACCCACCCAAACTCCCTCTCTTCCATGCACCCACAATTGATGCTCAAACCTTTGGAGACCCAAATCCCTCCCATGTCTTCTACCCACCCAAAATCCCTCTCTTTCCATGCACTCACCATTACTCCTCCAAACATATGGAAACCCCAATCCCTCCCTTGTCTTCTTCCCACCCAAACTCCCCCTCTTCCATGCACCCACCATTGTTTCCCAAACCTTTGGAGACCCAAATCCCAACCTTGTCATCTTCCCACCCGAACTCCCCCTCTTCCATGCACCCACCATTGTTGCCCAAACCTTTGGAGACACAAATCCCACCCTTGTCTTCTTCCAACCCAAACATCCCCACTTTCATGCACCCACCATTAATGCCCAAACCTTTGGAGACCCAAATCCCTCCCTTGTCTTCTACCCACCCAAACTCCCTCTATTTCCATGCACTCACCATTACTGCTACAAACATATGGAAACCCAAATCCCTCCCTTGTCTTCTTCCCACCCGAACTCCCCCTCTTCCATGCACACACCATTGTTTCCCAAACCTTTGGAGACCCAAATCCCACCCTTGTCTTCTTCCAACCCAAACATCCCCACTTTCATGCACCCACCATTGATGCCCAAACCTTTGGAGACACAAATCCCTCCCTTGTCTCCTACCCACCAAAACTCCCTCTCTTTCCATGCCCTCACCGTTAAAGCCACAAAATTTTGGAGACCCTAATCCCTCCCTTGTCTTCTTCCCACACAAACTCGCCTCTTTTATGCACCCACAATTAATGCCCAAACCTTTGTAGACCCAAATCCCTCCCTTGTCTTCTACCAACCCAAGTTCCCTTTCTTTTCATGCACTCACCATTACTGCCCAAATCCTTTGGAGACTCAAATCCCTTCCTTGTCTTCTATCCACCCTAACTCCCCCTCTTCCATGCACCCACCATTGATGACCAATTCTTTGGAGACCCAAATCCCTCCCTTGTCATCTTCCCACCCAAACTCCCTTTCTTTTCATGCCCTCACCATTACTGCCCCAAAACTTTGGAGACCCAAATACCTCCCTCGTCTTCTTCCCACCCAAACTCCCCGTCTTCCATGCACCCACCATTGATGCCCAAACCTTTGGAGACACAAATCCCTCCCTTGTCTCCTACCCACCAAAACTCCCTCTCTTTCCATGCTCTGACCGTTAAAGCCACAAAATTTTGGAGACCCTAATCCCTCCCTTGTCTTCTTCCCACACAAACTCGCCTCTTTTATGCACCCACAATTAATGCCCAAACCTTTGTAGACCCAAATCCCTCCCTTGTCTTCTACCAACCCAAACTCCCCCTCTTTCCATGAACCCACTATGACTGTCCCAAACCTAGTGAAGAACAAATCTCTCCATTGCCATTCACCCACCCATCTTCCCTCTCTTCTCCTATAACCATCATTTTTCCTTCCCTTTCCTGGTTTCGCCTTTAGTCACTGTAAAAGACACATAGCTTTTCAACTAAATTGAATTTATTTTCAATTTAAGAAATTTATACCAATGCAATTTTCTTTGTCATATTTGGGCATTCCCCGTCTTCATGATAGCCATCTTATTGGCTCTCCCCCTCATCGGCTGCTGCGACCACGCTTGCTTCTCCAGTAGTGTGCACCTCGGCTTCCTTTTCAGGCTCCTCCTCCTTAGGTTCAGGCATTGCAGTAACAGCTTTCACTTTGATTTTCTTCCGTTCGAGGGCAGCTGCCTCTTCGGCCTCCCTCTTTCTCTTGTTCCTCTTCTTTGAGGAGTGCTTCCGGTGTTTGCTTTTCTTGTGTGCCTGGAATGGCAAGAGGTGAACACAAGAATTAGTTAATAGAGGGAGAAGTCAGGAGAGGCATGTGAAGGACACTTTGTCGGAAGAGGTGAGAATTGATAAGGGATTTATGCCAGGAAGGAGAGAGGTAGTGACTTTAGGTAAGAGTAAATGAGTAGAGGAGGGAGCTCCAGTAGGGTTCGTCAACTCACCTTTCCGCACGACATGTAAGGTGGATACTGCTTTAGAGCTGCCTTTGTCTTCACCATAAGGACTGGCCCGTTCGCTGCCATCGGAACATCACTACTGGATGTTGGGAGGTCCATGTCGGACAGTGATTCCTTAGGTTCCTTTGCTAGAGTCTCCATCACCAAGTCGCGTGAGCGCGTGTTGTTTCTCCCTCGAGGGGCTGTGAACAACTGGCAGAGTAGGGAAGGCCACACTCTCAGACCTGAGTCATCATCAAGTTCTCGACCAATAGTAGGTGAGCTTGTGCTCTGACATCACAAAGCCTGGTTCTGACCCACAAGAATGCCTGGGGAAGGAAGGAACAAATAGTGGACTGTACCACCCCTGACACTTTGATGATAGGGGGAAGATATTGAGAAGGCAAAGAGAGTTTGGGTTTAGATGGAGACTTTGTTTAATAACTCTAAGGCAAATTTTCCACCTCAACCTTTTTTACATATCTACCTTTGTTGTGGTAGAACACATGACAGATCATTTGCTTCTCCAAATTCTTCAACAATGCTATCCCTGTCAATGGTTTAGTCCAAAATGTCCGCCTCAATCTTTGGCTAGTATCTTGAATGTCTTCCCTAAAATCATTCCCAAATAACATTCCTACTCCATGGCTTAGCCTGTTGACCATACACACACACACACTCACACACACATACACACACACACACACACACACACACACACACGAATACTTGCATCTCCACATTCCTCTGTACCTAATGAATATACGCAAACCAGTGTCCATATCTTGTCTGGCTGTGTAGCACCAAATCATGGCCTCCAGGCTTCCACCTTATCCCAAGTCAGGTGACCCAGCCTAGCCTCAATATCTCTTTTACTGTGGTGAGCATACAGCCTCCTTTAATATACTCACTCACCTAAGGAGGCTTTCTACAACCAACATAAGCCCAGTCCATAACCAGGGTTCTCCTATCTTCTGGTGTCTAGCCTATTGAGAATATCACACAGTATTAGACACTTGATTTTTAACATTCTGTTATGTATAACCTGGAAACCATAAGAAATGTTCAATCTTGGTCTGGACTCCTTGCCTTATAGTAGTGAATTTTAGGCTTCAACATGTTGCAGCCTATTTAGAACATTTTTCCTATATTATAGAGAACATCTGGGCTACAGCCAGATATAATCCTATTTAGATAAACCAACAGGGGTCTTAGAGTTGCCCATACCTCTTCACACCATACCCAGACTTCCTATGTCCCCCTCCAGGATTTATCCAGGTGAAGATATCCATACTCTGTAATTGGTTTTCCATATTCAGTGGAATTTATCCTAGATTGAATAGTCCCTGTCCCATCAAAGAATGGACCCTTGCACTCTGCAGTAGTGATTTTTGGCATGTTTTAGGGACACAAATCTCAAAACACAGCATGATCCCACCAGCTACTACTATTCTGTAGCCAACACTGAGAGTTCCCCAACACTTATCATACCTGTACTGGCTAATGGAATAACCCCACTCCTTATGAAAAGTTATCGTGTCCTCCTAATGTTCGAACCTAGTGAATATTTCCTGTTCCAAATACTGTTTTTCCACATCCCTCCAAACATAGCTCATATTGATGTGGGATTCCCTTTTGTATATCTATGTATCATTATGATCCATACCAGTAAGGCTCTCACTGGTAGCTGCTGGTTTTCTCCTTCAGCAGCTACATGGCATCTCCCTGACTCTGCCTACTTTCTCTCTATATCTCTGTTCAGATTTCCTGCCTGGCTATATTCTACTAATCGATTGCCCAAAGCATCTTCTTGAATAACCAATGGTAATAAAACATATTCATAGCATATAGGATTCCTAGTCCCATCAAATCCTCCTGTGCTGTAGACAACATATACATTCCCACTGAGACAACCCCAACCTCATCAAACCACAGGATCTCTGGCTGACTACATAATATCACAGCATGCCAAGACTGTCCAAATCCTTCTACAATGCCAAGAGAAGTAAGTGCACCTTTCGAGCAGATAATTCTTTTCCTACTCCAGTAGAGTCCAGACCTGATGAAACATCCAGTGAGAACTCTAAAAGAGCTGTTTTCTCACACTTATAGTGACTTTTAGCTGTTTGCTGAGTTCCAAACCCTAGGCTCCATCTTTGTCCTACCGTGCTTTGATAGATAGTTCTAAGCTTCTGCTGGCACTTTCCCTCCAACTGGCCTTGTCCTAGCACATTCTTTTGTGCTGTATCCAGCATCTACATTCCCAACAGTAACCATCCTACCTGAATCCATCTGCAGGATGATTCCGATGCCTAAACCACTTCATTATATAACCAGACATCCCACAACCACCAGGACCCAACTTTAGCCAATTGAGTAACCCACTACACACAAATGAATATTTGATTTTCCACTTGCTGTCTGACTTACAGCTGCCTCATGTGCCTTGCATTTGCAAATTTTAGGCCTTTGAAGGTTTTCAAAGCCTTCAGCCAAGACTAGGTCCAGCAACTCCTTCTTTGGTATAGTCAACAGTTAGGCTCCCCTGAATTTAACACACCTACACCCATGCATGAAATAGTTGCCCTGCTTTCACAACTCCATTTCCAATCCAGACTTTCCATATCTTCCCCAAAGACCAAGCCCAGAATATTTCCCCTACCAGATAGCGTTTCCCCATATGCCAACAAACAGATCATAAGTCACTACAAGTGTCCAAGTCTAGTTTTTGCCACTGATATTCTTGCATGTTGTAGCAATGCTCACAGGATTCAACAGAGTTCCAAATGTGAGGGCCGAATCCCAGCATCTACTCCTGTCCTCCAACCAACATACATTGACCTACAAGGACCTGCGCTGCTTGAATCTACATATAGTACTCATTTTGCTAACTATCTTACCCGAATCCAAATTCTGTATTCCTGAGTCCTCCACCATGGTATGGCCTGGTAAGTACTCACTCCCTCACAATAAGATATTTCATATTCTATCTCTACCTGGATCTAGCCTCTTTCCCAAAGTCATTATACAAATTTAGTTTGATCACCTAAGTAGCAATATCTAGGCTTCTATAATTTCGGAAATCCCATGTCTTGGCCTTCCACGTGTGCGATTGCCGACATACATGCAGCAGACAAGTTGCTACCTTCACCCTCCCACAGTACCCTCTGTGTTACCTGCAGCACCCTACTCCACCACATTCCTAATATTCTCCTCCAGGAACTAGCTTCTGATATATGCCACCAACCAATACTTGTTTTCCATATCCATCTGCATCTAGCTTGAGTTTAACAGCCAGCACCCCTGCATAATCTGGCTGTTTGCCTCTTGATTCAAGGGTCTTCTCGGGAGTATGGTCCCAAATGACTCAGCTCAGACTATTCTCAGGAATCCTCCTTTTCTGTCGTGAACATCTAGGCTTTGCTACCACTTACCCTGCACTAGTACATCCACGGGACACTTTAGGTACAATATAGAACATTATTCCTTATTCAGATTTTCTATGTCTTCCCAGGTTTTAACTTGTTTAGTTTAGTTACCCACTCAGTATTTTGTACATAGAGGTCTTGATCTACCCAGGTTGCAACAACCAGTGTCCTGGTCTTCTCCAGCTGCCTCCATAGCAATCTCCGGCATTCTTAGACCCATCAACTTTTTCTGTGCTGTTGACAGCATCTAGATTCCCACAAAGACTATCAATCTCTCATAGAACCAGAGGAGTTGTGGCTGCCCTACATGACCATTCTATCCCCAGACTATCAGAATACTCCTCCATCGTCTAGATTTCAGAGCACTGCTCTGCATCCTATCATTGTTTTTCTAATCCAGTGGAGTCCAGACTGGATGGAACATCCAGTGTCATCCCTAGATTTCAATAGTAGTGACTTCTAGCTGTTGGTAGGGTTCCAAATCCTTTGTTCCATCTTAGTCCCACCATGGTCTCTTAGGCTGAATGCAACATATAGTGTCCTGCATGAATCTCCTGAAACAACACTTACACACAGGACACTCTAGGCTACCTATACAACACAACTTAATACCCAGATTTCCCAGAATACCCATGTACTCCCCAGAGTCAAGCCTGTAGACTAACACCAAATGTACTCATCATACATGATTTTCTACAACTTGCTGAATTGATCACAGTACTTTAGGCTACATAGACAACCTATAACACATAACAGGTGCCTCTAGGATTCAGTAGGGTGTAAAATCTCACACCCCAGCACAGCCCCTCCATCTATTCATGTGCTATAGTTAAAATTTAGTTTTTCTATAAGAGTTGTCCTATCAATGGCCACAGGACTAGATGTTCACTATACCATGACACTCTATACACAAACTTCCCATCCACTCCCCAGAGTCTAGTTCCTGAAACTCCAAACACAACCCAATATTTCTGTTTTCATGTCATGCAAAACATAAATCCCATGCTGCATGCAGTTTGGCACAGATGTCTGTACTCCTAGCCTTGCTGTAATGACCCCTAGATTTCAACAAGGTCCCCATTCCTTGGCCCTAGCCTATGCCAAGCATTTTGTCCTTGGCTGTAGCCTACATCTATGCTCCCATAGGGATGTACCCTAGCCCTGTCTACCCACATCTACTTTCAGAAAGCCTTGTGACACATAAAATACACCAATAAATACACAGACTTCCTGTGGTCTCCTCCTGGGTGAGCCTGGTGATTACATCCATATATGACATTTTATTTTCTGGCGTAACTAGAATGGTCGAACATCCAGTGACCATGACTAGTGTGGCTATGAGTTCCTTGTACTTGATGGCTCTAGGCTTCTGCAGACTCTGGTTCCTCCAACTGACCTTGTCCTAGCCTATTCCTTTGTGCTATATCCAACTTCCATACTCTCAACTTGAACCATTCTACCTTCATTCAATCACAAGTGACATTTAAATGATTAAGCCACCTATCTTTGTCCCTAGACATCCCACATGCTCGGCCTCCAGGGTTTAGCCTAGTGAGTAATAACCAACACAAACATGAATACTTTTTTTTCCACATGCAGCCTGACCTACTAGAACCACATTTGCCTTCTATTTGCGAGCTTTAGGCATCTACAGGTTTGAATGTTTGCAGACAAGCTTAGGCCCAGCAACTTCTACTATGCTTTAGTGAACAGCTAGGCTCCCTCTGCACTCAACGTTCTTGCACACATGCCCAGACTGTCCATATCCTCCTATAAAGTCGATAGAGGTATGCACCCTTCTGCAGAGATAATTGTTTTCCCAAACTAGTGGAGTCCAGACAATCTAGTGGCATCCCTAGAATAGTGCTTGTTCTCCCTCGCAATGACTTACTTATATCTACCTATCTGTCTATCTATCTATCTATTTTTAATTCGAGAGAAGGCTTCTCTACGTAACTTTGAAGTCTATTTTTGCACTAGCTCTGTAGACCAGGTTGGCTTCACACTCACAGAGATCCTCCTGCCTCTGCCTCCCAAGTGCTATGATTAAAGTCATGCACCACCACCACCCATCCTTGTAGTGACTTCTAACTTTTGTCAATGTCCGAAATCCTTTGCTTCATGTTCTTCTTGCTATAGGTAAGATCTTGGTTCCTGCATGAAGTTCCTGTTACAACACTTAGCCACAGAACACTGTGTGCTGCCTATACAACCCAACTCTGTACTCAGATTCCCCATGACCTCTCCAGAGTCAGGCCTGTTAATTATCCCTAACATACTCATCATAAATGTTTTTGCACATCCTGCTGAATCTATACCAGTACCCCAGCCTAGACAAACAACTTATACTTCAGAGCAGAGGCCTTCAGGCTTCATCATGGTCCCAAATCTCATACACCCCCAATTTCAGTGCTATAAGGAACAATTAGAGTGCCACTAGTACTTGCCCTATCCACAGCCACAGGACTAGATGTTGACTATACTACCCCTCTCTATACACAAACTTTCTGTGTTCTCTTCCAGGGCCTAGTCTATTGGATATTCCACATACATCCCAATATTTCTGTTTTCATATCCTGTAGCGTGTAAATCATGAGCCTTAGGCAGTGCCACCATAGTAGCCTGAAATCTTTGCCTTGCAGTAATGATCTCTAACTTCAACAAAGTCCTAAATCCTAGTTCCCAGTTTAGTCCCAGTATTTCATCCTTTGCTCTAGCCTACATGGTGTGCTCCTGGGAGGATCATCAGTCGTCGTACCAAACTAAGAATATTGCATACTATATTAATGAACAACCTAGAAAGATATGTCCATGAATGCAATAGTGGTACAAACATTCTGGGAATAATCAGCTCCTTAAGAGTGAATTTAAGGTCTACTCTATAGAAAGCAACACATGCCTGCTGCTGTAAGCTTTGTCGAGAACATATGGTTATGGAGATCCAAGGCCCCAGTATTGAACCTCATACTATTATTTTGTTAAATGAATGAAGTACCAAGCTTCACTCTACATTCATATCTCGATAACTACAGATTAGTGCAGTTCTCAGACCTCCTCAGAGACCTTGGTGCAGTAGATTATGTTTAAAAAAGACATTCAAAACTGGTCATCCTGGAAAAAAAATGAGAGTATGTGCAATGGGATATTTGTAGCCCTCTCTTCAAGACTCAGGTACCATTGCAGGGAGCATTTAAAAAGATTTTATGAGTCTGAGGCTGCAGATGCCAAGAGTGAAATTGTGATCTCAACATGACAGAGTCATTGCTCTCACAAATACAGAGCCATCGTGATTGCATGCAAAGGCCTGTGTAATATGAGGCCAGGTCATATTCCAGTATGCTTGGTGACTAAGCACTCAAATATATGCCAGTATGGTTTCCATCCACATTAACTCTCACACTTCTCTAGAAGCCACCAACTGTCAGGAGATTGCCAGTTAGACTCTCGAGCCCTCCTACAGTGCATCTTTGACTATGGGGGATGGCTCAGAAGTCTGTACCTCTAACTGACAAACTACTGACAGTTGCTGGCTTCTAGAGAAATGTGACAGTTAATGAAAGGGAATGAAAAACAGGCTCTCATGTACTTGAATACTTACTTAGTTACCAAGAAGTGCAACTGTTTGGGAAATTAGGAGGTGTGACCATGCTGGAATGCATATAGCCTTTGTGGATAATATATGTCACTGAGTGTGGGTTTTGAGGTTTACATTCCCACATCAGGCCTCGTCTCTCTCTCTCTCTACCTACTACTGATGAATCAGTTGGTATGGACTCAACAACAGGCCCAGTGCCGTGTTTGCCTGAATCCTGACATGATGATCATGAATTAATTTCCTAAAATTATAGGCAAGCATCCAATTAACTAGTGATAAAGAGATCCAGAGACCCTTTCAAGTCTCTTGCATCTTGAAGTCCTGAACTGAGATTAGAGTTTAGCTAGAGGGACAGGGTATTGACATATAAGCAGTTGTGGTCAGGAGGTGGCATCTACCCTCCCTTAGCTCACCCATCATTGTCTAATTGTTAGTCTTATCTGGCAAGGTGGTTTGATAGTAGGAATTGTGTGAAATCTCTTTAAGGAGACAAGGTTTTCCTTTGGGTAGAGAACATTGCTTTACATGGCATGAGTTTTCTGTAGAAATACTCATTACGTTGAAGTCAATGATTTGACTGTTCTGATAGATCAAGCTACACAATTGTCTCATTAGTATATCCTCATTTCTGCTAGGCCTGTTATGTAAGCAGCCCATTCTAAAAGCCCTATTAAAACACAAATTTTTTATAAAGCATAACCAAGGGTAAACCTGTCACTTCAAATTACCATTCCTTTCACTGAGATGTGATCAGTAGATTTGAGTTTGCTGGGTGATTATTGCTCCTGGGGAGATTTCCTTACTTACATTGGATGGTGAGGTATAAAACCAACATTCAAAGAAAGTTGCCAAACAGGAAACATAACAGCTATTTGTGGGGATAACTGTCACTCACACACTTCACCTCAGATAGGTTGAGACATTCATACTGTGAAGTTTTGCCCGGATCTTGCAAAATACATGGATGGTGGAGCACAGTCTTCTTCATCCGTATCTATGAGTTTAGATAAATGTAGCAATTTGGATTCAATGCTCCATAATTACCTCTATGAGTCTTACAGTGCATATGTGGTATGACCCTCAAATCTGTGGGAACCAAAGTCCCTTCTTTGTCATATGCTAACCCAAATTTTCTTCTTTTTATATATCAAACCATATTCCTTTTCTGGCCTCTATCCCTATAGTATACAAAATGTCAGATTTTCCATCTTCAACACCAAAGAGTCTTCTGTGTCATATACCCACCTAAATCAATTTTCTAGGCCTCAACTTGAAATTTGAGTTCAAGGTGTGGTTCATACAATACACGCAATCAAATCCATCTTTATCGTAAATTCATGAAAATCGTTTATCTGTCATCAAACTTTGTAAAACCATAATCTCTCTCATATCATATACCAACCCAATCTCGCTCTCTCTCTCTCTCTCCCTCTCTCTCTCTCTCTCTCTCTCTCTCCCCCCACTGTTGCGGCCTTCATCCTTATGAGACCACATCCCTCCTTTGTCATCTGCCTATCCACACTACCTCTCTTGCCATATAGCCAATATTTCTTCCCAAAAACCTTATCAGACACAAATCTCTCCCTTTCCTTCAACCAAGTGAACTCCCTCTCTCGCCATGTACCCACTATTTCTGGACCCATCCTTCCAAGACACTCATTCCTCCTTAGCCATACACCAAACCTAATACTCTCTCTTATAATGTTTCCACCATTTCTTCCCCCAAACGTTGTGATGGCCCAATCTGCCCCATGTCATGTACTCACCCAAACTCCCTCGCTAGCCATATATCCACCATGTCTGCCCCCATCCTGCTGTGACCCAAATCCTTCTCTTGCCATATGCACACTGAAAATTCTTCTATTTTCATGTAACCACACAATTTCCTGTCTTGTGATGTAACCACCATTTCTTCCCCCAAACATGTCAGACCCAAATATATCCATGTTTATAAGCCCAACAAAACCCCCTCTCTTGACATATACCCACCCAAACTCTGTTTCATGAAATATACCAATTATTTCTGCCCCAAACCTTAAGAGACCCAAACACCCCCTGGTCATACAGCTACCCAAACTCCTCTCTGGGCATATACCCATCATTTTGCCACCAGCTTTGTGAGACCCTAATCTCTCCATTGTCGTATGCCCATCCAAAGTATTTCTCTTGCTACATACTCACCATTGCTGCCCCTAAAGTGTATAAGACCCAAATCCCTCCCTTGTCATTTACCCAGCATACTCCCTCTGTTGCTATATATCCAAAATTTCTGACCCCATCTTTCTGAGACCCTAATCCCACCCTTCATATAATAACCCAAACTACTCTCTTAACAGATACTCATGATTTCTGCCACCTGAGTATTTGAGAACCAAATCCTTCCCTTGTCATGTATCCACCCAAATGTCTCTTATCATTTACCCATCATTACACTCTCCAAAGTATATGAGATCCAACTCCCTTCCCTGGCATTACCCACCCATATTCCCACTCTTTCCAAGCTCTCACCATTACTGCCCCAAAATTTTGGAGACACAAATCCCTCCCTTGTCTTCTACCCACACAAAATCCCCCTATTCAATGCACCCACCATTGATGCCCAAACTTTTGGAGACCCAAATCCCTCCCTTGTCTTCTTCCCACCCAAACTCCCCCTCTTCCATGCACCCACCATTGATGCCCAAACCTTTGGAGACACAAATCCCTCCCTTGACTTCTACCCACCCAAACTCCCTCTCTTTCCATGCACTCACCATTACTGCTCCAAACATATGGAAACCCAAATCCCTCCCTTGTCTTCTTCCCACCCGAACTCCCCCTCTTCCATGCACCCACCATTGTTGCCCAAACCTTTGGAGACCCAAATCCCACCCTTGTCTTCTTCCAACCCAAACATCCCCACTTTCATGCACCCAGCATTGATGCCCAAACCTTTGAGACCCAAATCCCTCCCTTGTCTTCTACCCACCCATGCTCCCTTTCTTTTCATGCACTCACCATTACTGCCCCAAAATCCCCCTCATCCAGGCACCCACCAATGATGCCCAAACGTTTAGAGACAAAAATCCCTCCCTTGTCTTCTTCCCACCCAAACTCCCCCTCTTCCATGCACCCATCATTGATGCCCAAACCTTTAAAAACACAAATCCCTCCCTTGTCTCCTACACACCCAAACTCCCTTTCTTCCATGCACCCACAAGTGATGCCCAAACCTTTGGAGACACAAATCCCTCCCTTGTCTTCTACCAACCCAAGGTCCCTTTCTTTTCATGCACTCACCATTACTGCCCAAATCCTTTGGAGACACAAATCCCTCCCTTGTCTCCTACCCACCAAAACTCCCTCTCTTAAAATGCTCTCACCGTTAAAGCCACAAAATTTTGGAGACCCTAATCCCTCCCTTGTCATCTTCCCACCCAAACTCCCTTTCTTTTCATGCCCTCACCATTACTGCCCCAAAACTTTGGAGACCCAAATCCCTCCCTTGTCTTCTTCCCACACAAACTCCCCGTCTTCCATGCACCCACCATTGATGCCCAAACCTTTGTAGACCCAAATCCCTCCCTTGTCTTCTACCAACCCAAACTCCCCCTCTTTCCATGAACCCACTATGACTGTCCCAAACCTAGTGAAGAACAAATCTCTCCATTGCCATTCACCCACCCATCTTCCCTCTCTTCTCCTATAACCATCATTTTTCCTTCCCTTTCCTGGTTTCGCCTTTAGTCACTGTAAAAGACACATAGCTTTTCAACTAAATTGAATTTATTTTCAATTTAAGAAATTTATACCAATGCAATTTTCTTTGTCATATTTGGGCATTCCCCGTCTTCATGATAGCCATCTTATTGGCTCTCCCCCTCATCGGCTGCTGCGACCACGCTTGCTTCTCCAGTAGTGTGCACCTCGGCTTCCTTTTCAGGCTCCTCCTCCTTAGGTTCAGGCATTGCAGTAACAGCTTTCACTTTGATTTTCTTCCGTTCGAGGGCAGCTGCCTCTTCGGCCTCCCTCTTTCTCTTGTTCCTCTTCTTTGAGGAGTGCTTCCGGTGTTTGCTTTTCTTGTGTGCCTGGAATGGCAAGAGGTGAACACAAGAATTAGTTAATAGAGGGAGAAGTCAGGAGAGGCATGTGAAGGACACTTTGTCGGAAGAGGTGAGAATTGATAAGGGATTTATGCCAGGAAGGAGAGAGGTAGTGACTTTAGGTAAGAGTAAATGAGTAGAGGAGGGAGCTCCAGTAGGGTTCGTCAACTCACCTTTCCGCACGACATGTAAGGTGGATACTGCTTTAGAGCTGCCTTTGTCTTCACCATAAGGACTGGCCCGTTCGCTGCCATCGGAACATCACTACTGGATGTTGGGAGGTCCATGTCGGACAGTGATTCCTTAGGTTCCTTTGCTAGTCTCTCCATCACCAAGTCGCATGAGCGCGTGTTGTTTCTCCCTCGAGGGGCTGTGAACAACTGGCAGAGTAGGGAAGGCCACACCCTCAGACCTGAGTCATCATCAAGTTCTCGACCAATAGTAGGTGAGCTTGTGCTCTGACATCACAAAGCCTGGTTCTGACCCACAAGAATGCCTGGGGAAGGAAGGAACAAATAGTGGACTGTACCACTCCTGACACTTTGATGATAGGGGGAAGATATTGAGAAGGCAAAGAGAGTTTGGGTTTAGATGGAGACTTTGTTTAATAACTCTAAGGCAAATTTTCCACCTCAACCTTTTTTACATATCTACCTTTGTTGTGGTAGAACACATGACAGATCATTTGCTTCTCCAAATTCTTCAACAATGCTATCCCTGTCAATGGTTTAGTCCATAATGTCCGCCTCAATCTTTGGCTAGTATCTTGAATGTCTTCCCTAAAATCATTCCCAAATAACATTCCTACTCCATGGCTTAGCCTGTTGACCGTACACACACACACACTCACACACACATACACACACACACACACACACACACACACACACACACACACGAATACTTGCATCTCCACATTCCTCTGTACCTAATGAATATACGCAAACCAGTGTCCATATCTTGTCTGGCTGTGTAGCAACAAATCATGGCCTCCAGGCTTCCACCTTATCCCAAGTCAGGTGACCCAGCCTAGCCTCAATATCTCTTTTACTGTGGTGAGCATACAGCCTCCTTTAATATACTCACTCACCTAAGGAGGCTTTCTACAACCAACATAAGCCCAGTCCATAACCAGGGTTCTCCTATCTTCTGGTGTCTAGCCTATTGAGAATATCACACAGTATTAGACACTTGATTTTTAACATTCTGTTATGTATAACCTGGAAACCATAAGAAATGTTCAATCTTGGTCTGGACTCCTTGCCTTATAGTAGTGAATTTTAGGCTTCAACATGTTGCAGCCTATTTAAAACATTTTTCCTATATTATAGAGAACATCTGGGCTACAGCCAGATATAATCCTATTTAGATAAACCAACAGGGGTCTTAGAGTTGCCCATACCTCTTCACACCATACCCAGACTTCCTATGTCCCCCTCCAGGATTTATCCAGGTGAAGATATCCATACTCTGTAATTGGTTTTCCATATTCAGTGGAATTTATCCTAGATTGAATAGTCCCTGTCCCATCAAAGAATGGACACTTGCACTCTGCAGTAGTGATTTGTGGCATGTTTTAGGGACACAAATCTCAAAACACAGCATGATCCCACCAGCTACTACTATTCTGTAGCCAACACTGAGAGTTCCCCAACACTTATCATACCTGTACTGGCTAATGGAATAACCCCACACCTTATGAAAAGTTATCATGTCCTCCTAAAGTTCGAACCTAGTGAATATTTCCTGTTCCAAATACGGTTTTTCCACATCCCTCCAAACATAGCTCATATTGATGTGGGATTCCCTTTTGTATATCTATGTATCATTATGATCCATACCAGTAAGGCTCTCACTGGTAGCTGCTGGTTTTCTCCTTCAGCAGCAACATGGCATCTCCCTGACTCTGCCTACTTTCTCTCTATATCTCTGTTCAGATTTCCTGCCTGGCTATATTCTACTAATCGATTGCCCAAAGCATCTTCTTGAATAACCAATGGTAATAAAACATATTCATAGCATATAGGATTCCTAGTCCCATCAAATCCTCCTGTGCTTTAGACAACATATACATTCCCACTGAGACAACCCCAACCTCATCAAACCACAGGATCTCTGGCTGACTACATAATATCACAGCATGCCAAGACTGTCCAAATCCTTCTACAATGCCAAGAGAAGTAAGTGCACCTTTCGAGCAGATAATTCTTTTCCTACTCCAGTAGAGTCCAGACCTGATGAAACATCCAGTGAGAACTCTAAAAGAGCTGTTTTCTCACACTTACAGTGACTTTTAGCTGTTTGCTGAGTTCCAAACCCTAGGCTCCATCTTAGTCCTACCATGCTTTGATAGATAGTTCTAAGCTTCTGCTGGCACTTTCCCTCCAACTGGCCTTGTCCTAGCACATTCTTTTGTGCTGTATCCAGCATCTACATTCCCAACAGTAACCATCCTACCTGAATCCATCTGCAGGATGATTCCGATGCCTAAACCACTTCATTATATAACCAGACATCCCACAACCACCAGGACCCAACTTTAGCCAATTGAGTAACCCACTACACACAAGTGAATATTAGATTTTCCACATGCTGTCTGACTTACAGCTGCCTCATGTGCCTTGCATTTGCAAATTTTAGGCCTGTGAAGGTTTTCAAAGCCTTCAGCCAAGACTAGGTCCAGCAACTCCTTCTTTGGTATAGTCAACAGTTAGGCTCCCCTGAATTTAACACACCTACACCCATGCATGAAATAGTTGCCCTGCTTTCACAACTCCATTTCCAATCCAGACTTTCCATATCTTCCCCAAAGACCAAGCCCAGAATATTTCCCCTACCAGATAGCGTTTCCCCATATGCCAACAAACAGATCATAAGTCACTACAAGTGTCCAAGTCTAGTTTTTGCCACTGATATTCTTGCATGTTGTAGTAATGCTCACAGGATTCAACAGAGTTCCAAATGTGAGGGCCGAATCCCAGCATCTACTCCTGTCCTCCAACCAACATACATTGTCCTACAAGGACCTGCGCTGCTTGAATCTACATATAGTACTCATTTTGCTAACTATCTTACCCGAATCCAAATTCTGTATTCCTGAGTCCTCCACCATGGTATGGCCTGGTAAGTACTCACTCCCTCACAACCAGATATTTCATATTCTATCTCTATCTGGATCTAGCCTCTTTCCCAAAGTCATTATACAAATTTAGTTTGATCACCTAAGTAGCAATATCTAGGCTTCTATAATTTCGGAAATCCCATATCTTGGCTTTCCACGTGTGCGATTGCCGACATACATGCAGCAGACAAGTTGCTAACTTCACCCACCCACAGTACCCTCTGTGTTACCTGCAGCACCCTACTCTACCACATTCCTAATGTTCTCCTCCAGGAACTGGCTTCTTATATAAGCCACCAACCAATACTTGTTTTCCATATCCATCTGCATCTAGCTTGAGTTTAACAGCCAGCACCCCTGCATAATCTGGCTGTTTGCCTCTTGATTCAAGGGTCTTCTCGGGAGTATGGTCCCAAATAACTCAGCTCAGACTATTCAGAGGAATCCTCCTTTTCTGACGTGGACATCTAGTCTTTGCTAGCACTTACCCTGCACTAATACATCCACGGGACACTATAGGTACAGTATAGAGAATTAATCCTTATTCAGATTTTCTATGTCTTCCCAGGTTTTAACTTGTTTAGTTTAGTTACCCACTCAGTACTTTGTACTTAGAGGGCTTGATCTACCCAAGTTGCAACAGCCAGTGTCCTGGTCTTCTCCAGCTGCCTCTATAGCAATCTCCGGCATTCTTAGACCCATCAACTTTTTCTGTGCTGTTGACAGCATCTAGATTCCCACAAAGACTATCAGTCTCTCATAGAACCAGAAGAGTTGTGGCTGCCCTACATGACCATTCTATCCCCAGACTATCAGAATACTCCTCCATCGTCTAGATTTCAGAGCACTGCTCTGCATCCTATCATTGTTTTTCTAATCCAGTGGAGTCCAGACTGGATGGAACATCCAGTGTCATCCCTAGATTTCAATAGTAGTGACTTCTAGCTGTTGGTAGGGTTCCAAATCCTTTGTTCCATCTTAGTCCCACCATGGTCTCTTAGGCTGAATGCAACATATAGTGTCCTGCATGAATCTCCTGTAACAACACTTACACACAGGACACTCTAGGCTACCTATACAACACAACTTAATACCCAGATTTCCCAGAATACCCATGTACTCCCCAGAGTCAAGCCTGTAGACTAACACCAAATGTACTCATCATACATGATTTTCTACAACTTGCTGAATTGATCACAGTACTTTAGCCTACATAGACAACCTATAACACATAACAGGTGCCTCTAGGATTCAGTAGGGTGTAAAATCTCACACCCCAGCACAGCCCCTCCATCTATTCATGTGCTATAGTTAACATTTAGTTTTTCTACAATAGTTGTCCTATCTATGGCCACAGGACTAGATGTTCACTATACCATGGCACTCTATACACAAACTTCCCATCCACTCCCCAGAGTCTAGTTACTGAAACTCCAAACACAACCCAATATTTCTGTTTTCATGTCATGCAAAACATAAATCCCATGCTGCATGCAGTTTGGCACAGATGTCTGGACTCCTAGCGTTGCTCTAATGACCCCTAGAATTCAACAAGGTCCCCATTCCTTGGCCCTAGCCTATGCCAAGCATTTTGTCCTTGGCTGTAGCCTACATCTATGCTCCCATAGGGATGTACCCTAGCCCTGTCTACCCACATCTACTTTCAGAAAGCCTTGTGACACATAAAATACACCAATAAATACACAGACTTCCTGTGGTCTCCTCCTGGGTGAGCCTGGTGTTTACATCCCTATCTGACATTTTATTTTCTGGCGTAACTAGAATGGTCGAACATCCAGTGACCATGACTAGTGTGGCTATGAGTTCCTTGTACTTGATGGCTCTAGGCTTCTGCAGACTCTAGTTCCTTCAACTGACCTTGTCCTAGCCTATTCCTTTGTGCTATATCCAACTTCCATACTCTCAACTTGAACCATTCTACCTTCATTCAATCACAAGTGACATTTAAATGATTAAGCCACCTATCTTTGTCCCTAGACATCCCACATGCTCGGCATCCAGGGTTTAGACTAGTGAGTAATAACCAACACAAACCTGAATACTTGTTTTTCCACATGCAGCCTGACCTACCTGAACCACATTTGCCTTCCATTTGCGAGCTTTAGGCATCTACAGGATTGAATGTTTGCAGACAAGCTTAGGCCCAGCAACTTCTACTATGCTTTAGTGAACAGCTAGGCTCCCTCTGCACTAAACGTTCTTGCACACATGCCCAGACTGTCCATATCCTCCTACAAAGACTATAGAGGTATGCACCCTTCTGCAGAGATAATTGTTTTCCCAAACTAGTGGAGTCCAGACAATCTAGTGGCATCCCTAGAATAGTGCTTGTTCTCCCTCGCAATGACTTACTTATATCTACCTATCTGTCTATCTATCTATCTATTTTTAATTCGAGAGAAGGCTTCTCTACGTAACTTTGAAGTCTATTTTTGCACTAGCTCTGTAGACCAGGTTGGCTTCACACTCACAGAGATCCTCCTGCCTCTGCCTCCCAAGTGCTATGATTAAAGTCATGCACCACCACCACCCATCCTTGTAGTGACTTCTAACTTTTGTCAATGTCCGAAATCCTTTGCTTCATGTTCTTCTTTGCTATAGGTAAGATCTTGGTTCCTGCATGAAGTTCCTGTTACAACACTTAGCCACAGAACACTGTGTGCTGCCTATACAACCCAACTCTGTACTCAGATTCCCCATGACCTCTCCAGAGTCAGGCCTGTTAATTATCCCTAACATACTCATCATAAATGTTTTTGCACATCCTGCTGAATCTATACCAGTACCCCAGCCTAGACAAACAACTTATACTTCAGAGCAGAGGCCTTCAGGCTTCATCATGGTCCCAAATCTCATACACCCCCAATTTCAGTGCTATAAGGAACAATTAGAGTGCCACTAGTACTTGCCCTATCCACAGCCACAGGACTAGATGTTGACTATACTACCCCTCTCTATACACAAACTTTCTGTGTTCTCTTCCAGGGCCTAGTCTATTGGATATTCCACATACATCCCAATATTTCTGTTTTCATATCCTGTAGCGTGTAAATCATGAGCCTTAGGCAGTGCCACCATAGTAGCCTGAAATCTTTGCCTTGCAGTAATGATCTCTAACTTCAACAAAGTCCTAAATCCTAGTTCCCAGTTTAGTCCCAGTATTTCATCCTTTGCTCTAGCCTACATGGTGTGCTCCTGGGAGGATCATCAGTCGTCGTACCAAACTAAGAATATTGCATACTATATTAATGAACAACCTAGAAAGATATGTCCATGAATGCAATAGTGGTACAAACTTTCTGGGAATAATCAGCTCCTTAAGAGTGAATTTAAGGTCTACTCTATAGAAAGCAACACATGCCTGCTGCTGTAAGCTTTGTCGAGAACATATGGTTATGGAGATCCAAGGCCCCAGTATTGAACCTCATACTATTATTTTGTTAAATGAATGAAGTATCAAGCGTCACTCTACATTCATATCTCGATAACTACAGATTAGTGCAGTTCTCAGACCTCCTGAGAGACCTTGGTGCAGTAGATTATGTTTAAAAAAGACATTCAAAACTGGTCATCCTGGAAAAAAAAAATGAGAGTATGTGCAATGGGATATTTGTAGCCCTCTCTTCAAGACTCAGGTACCATTGCAGGGAGCATTTAAAAAGATTTTATGAGTCTGAGGCTGCAGATGCCAAGAGTGAAATTGTGATCTCAAGACATGACAGAGTCATTGCTCTCACAAATACAGAGCCGTCGTGATTGCATGCAAAGGCCTGTGTAAGATGAGGCCAGGTCATATTCCAGTATGCTTGGTGACTAAGCACTCAAATATATGCCAGTATGGTTTCCATCCACATTAACTCTCACACTTCTCTAGAAGCCACCAACTGTCAGGAGTTTGCCAGTTAGACTCTCGAGCCCTCCTACAGTGCATCTTTGACTATGGGGGATGGCTCAGAAGTCTGTACCTCTAACTGACAAGCTACTGACAGTTGCTGGCTTCTAGAGAAATGTGACAGTTAATGAAAGGGAATGAAAAACAGGCTCTCATGTACTTGAATACTTACTTAGTTACCAAGAAGTGCAACTGTTTGGGAAATTAGGAGGTGTGACCATGCTGGAATGCATATAGCCTTTGTGGATAATATATGTCACTGAGGGTGGGTTTTGAGGTTTACATTCCCACATCAGGCCTCGTCACTCTCTCTCTCTCTACCTACTACTGATGAATCAGTTGGTATGGACTCAACAACAGGCCCAGTGCCGTGTTTGCCTGAATCCTGACATGATGATCATGAATTAATTTCCTAAAATTATAGGCAAGCATCCAATTAACTAGTGATAAAGAGATCCAGAGACCCTTTCAAGTCTCTTGCATCTTGAAGTCCTGAACTGAGATTAGAGTTTAGCTAGAGGGACAGGGTATTGACATATAAGCAGTTGTGGTCAGGAGGTGGCATCTACCCTCCCTTAGCTCACCCATCATTGTCTAATTGTTAGTCTTATCTGGCAAGGTGGTTTGATAGTAGGAACTGTGTGAAATCTCTTTAAGGAGACAAGGTTTTCCTTTGGGTAGAGAACATTGCTTTACATGGCATGAGATTTCTGTAGAAATACTCATTACGTTGACGTCAATGATTTGACTGTTCTGATAGATCAAGCTACACAATTGTCTCATTAGTATATCCTCATTTCTGCTAGGCCTGTTATGTAAGCAGCCCATTCTAAAAGCCCTATTAAAACACAAATTTTTTATAAAGCATAACCAAGGGTAAACCTGTCACTTCAAATTACCATTCCTTTCACTGAGATGTGATCAGTAGATTTGAGTTTGCTGGGTGATTATTGCTCCTGGGGAGATTTCCTTACTTACATTGGATGGTGAGGTATAAAACCAACATTCAAAATAGTTGCCAAACAGGAAACATAACAGCTATTTGTGGGATAACTGTCACTCACACACTTCACCTCAGATAGGTTGAGACATTCATTCTGTGAAGTTTTGCCCGGATCTTGCAAAATACATGGATGGTGGAGCACAGTCTTCTTCATCCGTATCTATGAGATTAGATAAATGTAGCAATTTGGATTCAATGCTCCATAATTACCTCTATGAGTCTTACAGTGCATGTGTGGTATGACCCTCAAATCTGTGGGAACCAAAGTCCCTTCTTTGTCATATGCTAACCCAAATTTTCTTCTTTTTATATATCAAACCATATTCCTTTTCTGGCCTCTATCCCTATAGTATACAAAATGTCAGATTTTCCATCTTCAACACCAAAGAGTCTTCTGTGTCATATATCCACCTAAATCAATTTTCTAGGCCTCAACTTGAAATTTGAGTTCAAGGTGTGGTTCATACAATACACGCAATCAAATCCATCTTTATCATAAATTCATGAAAATTGTTTATCTGTCATCAAACTTTGTAAAACCATAATCTCTCTCATATCATATACCAACCCAATCTCTCTCTCTCTCTCTATCTCTCTCTCTCTCTCTCTCTCTCTCTCTCCCCCCACTGTTGCTGCCTTCATCCTTATGAGACCACATCCCTCCTTTGTCATCTGCCTATCCACACTACCTCTCTTGCCATATAGCCAATATTTCTTCCCTAAAACCTTATCAGACACAAATCTCTCCCTTTCCTTCAACCAAGTGAACTCCCTCTCTCGCCATGTACCCACTATTTCTGGACCCATCCTTTCAAGACACTCATTCCTCCTTAGCCATACACCAAACCTAATACTCTCTCTTATAATGTTTCCACCATTTCTTCCCCCAAACGTTGTGATGGCCCAATCTGCCCCATGTCATGTACTCACCCAAACTCCCTCGCTAGCCATATATCCACCATGTCTGCCCCCATCCTGCTGTGACCCAAATCCTTCTCTTGCCATATGCCCACTGAAAATTTTTCTATTTTCATGTAACCACACAATTTCCTGTCTTGTGATGTAACCACCATTTCTTCCCCCAAACATGTCAGACCCAAATATATCCATGTTTATAAGCCCAACAAAGCCCCCTCTCTTGATATATACCCACCCAAACTCTGTTTCATGAAATATAACAATTATTTCTGCCCCAAACCTTAAGAGACCCAAACACCCCCTGGTCATACAGCTACCCAAACTCCTCTCTGGGCATATACCCATCATTTTGCCACCAGCTTTGTGAGACCCTAATCTCTCCATTGTCGTATGCCCATCCAAAGTATTTCTCTTGCTACATACTCACCATTGCTGCCCCTAAAGTGTATAAGACCCAAATCCCTCCCTTGTCATTTAACCAGCATACTCCCTCTGTTGCTATATATCCACCATTTCTGACCCCATCTTTCTGAGACCCTAATCCCACCCTTCATATAATAACCCAAACTCCTCTCTTAACAGATACTCATGATTTCTGCCACCTGAGTATTTGAGAATCAAATCCTTCCCTTGTCATGTACCCACCCAAATATCTCTTATCATTTACCCATCATTACACTCTCCAAAGTATATGAGATCCAACTCCCTTCCCTGGCATTACCCACCCATATTCCCATGCTTTCCAAGCTCTCACCATTACTGCCCCAAAATTTTGGAGACACAAACCCCTCACTTGTCTTCTACCCACACAAAATCCCCCTCTTCAAGGCACCCACCATTGATGCCCAAACTTTTGGAGACACAAATCCCTCCCTTTTTTCCTACCCACCCAAACTCCCTCTTTTCCATGCACCCACAATTGATGCCCAAACCTTTGGAGACCCAAATCCCTCCCTTGACTTCTACCCACCCAAACTCCCTCTCTTTCCATGCACTCACCATTACTGCTCCAAACATATGGAAACCCAAATCCCTCCCTTGTCTTCTTCCCACCCGAACTCCCCCTCTTCCATGCACCCACCATTGTTGCCCAAACCTTTGGAGACCCAAATCCCACCCTTGTCTTCTTCCAACCCAAACATCCCCACTTTCATGCACCCACCATTGATGCCCAAACCTTTGGAGACCCAAATCCCTCCCTTGTCTTCTACCCACCCATGCTCCCTTTCTTTTCATGCACTCACCATTACTGCCCCAAAATCCCCCTCATCCAGGCACCCACCAATGATGCCCAAACGTTTGGAGACAAAAATCCCTCCCTTGTCTTCTTCCCACCCAAACTCCCCCTCTTCCATGCACCCATCATTGATGCCCAAACCTTTAAAAACACAAATCCCTCCCTTGTCTCCTACACACCCAAACTCCCTTTCTTCCATGCACCCACAAGTGATGCCCAAACCTTTGGAGACACAAATCCCTCCCTTGTCTTCTACCAACCCAAGGTCCCTTTCTTTTCATGCACTCACCATTACTGCCCAAATCCTTTGGAGACACAAATCCCTCCCTTGTCTCCTACCCACCAAAACTCCCTCTCTTTCCATGCTCTCACCGTTAAAGCCACAAAATTTTGGAGACCCTAATCCCTCCCTTGTCATCTTCCCACCCAAACTCCCTTTCTTTTCATGCCCTCACCATTACTGCCCCAAACGTTTGGAGACCCAAATCCCTCCCTTGTCTTCTTCCCACCCAAACTCCCCGTCTTCCATGCACCCACCATTGATGCCCAAACCTTTGGAGACACAAATCCCTCCCTTGTCTCCTACCCACCAAAACTCCCTCTCTTTCCATGCTCTCACCGTTAAAGCCACAAAATTTTGGAGACCCTAATCCCTCCCTTGTCTTCTTCCCACACAAACTCGCCTCTTTTTTGCACCCACAATTAATGCCCAAACCTTTGTAGGCCCAAATCCCTCCCTTGTCTTCTACCAACCCAAACTCCCCCTCTTTCCATGAACCCACTATGACTGTCCCAAACCTAGTGAAGAACAAATCTCTCCATTGCCATTCACCCACCCATCTTCCCTCTCTTCTCCTATAACCATCATTTTTCCTTCCCTTTCCTGGTTTCACCTTTAGTCACTGTAAAAGACACATAGCTTTTCAACTAAATTGAATTTATTTTCAATTTAAGAAATTTATACCAATGCAATTTTCTTTGTCATATTTGGGCATTCCCCGTCTTCATGATAGCCATCTTATTGGCTCTCCCCCTCATCGGCTGCTGCGACCACGCTTGCTTCTCCAGTAGTGTGCACCTCGGCTTCCTTTTCAGGCTCCTCCTCCTTAGGTTCAGGCATTGCAGTAACAGCTTTCACTTTGATTTTCTTCCGTTCGAGGGCAGCTGCCTCTTCGGCCTCCCTCTTTCTCTTGTTCCTCTTCTTTGATGAGTGTTTCCGGTGTTTGCTTTTCTTGTGTGCCTGGAATGGCAAGAGGTGAACACAAGAATTAGTTAATAGAGGGAGAAGTCAGGAGAGGCATGTGAAGGACACTTTGTCGGAAGAGGTGAGAATTGATAAGGGATTTATGCCAGGAAGGAGAGAGGTAGTGACTTTAGGTAAGAGTAAATGAGTAGAGGAGGGAGCTCCAGTAGGGTTCGTCAACTCACCTTTCCGCACGACATGTAAGGTGGATACTGCTTTAGAGCTGCCTTTGTCTTCACCATAAGGACTGGCCCGTTCGCTGCCATCGGAACATCACTACTGGATGTTGGGAGGTCCATGTCGGACAGTGATTCCTTAGGTTCCTTTGCTAGAGTCTCCATCACCAAGTCTCTTGAGCGCGTGTTGTTTCTCCCTCGAGGGGCTGTGAACAACTGGCAGAGTAGGGAAGGCCACACCCTCAGACCTGAGTCATCATCAAGGTCTCGACCAATAGTAGGTGAGCTTGTGCTCTGACAACACAAAGCCTGGTTCTGACCCACAAGAATGCCTGGGGAAGGAAGGAACAAATAGTGGACTGTACCACTCCTGACACTTTGATGATAGGGGGAAGATATTGAGAAGGCAAAGAGAGTTTGGGTTTAGATGGAGACTTTGTTTAATAACTCTAAGGCAAATTTTCCACCTCAACCTTTTTTACATATCTACCTTTGTTGTGGTAGAACACATGACAGATCATTTGCTTCTCCAAATTCTTCAACAATACTATCCCTGTCAATGGTTTAGTCCAAAATGTCCGCCTCAATCTTTGGCTAGTATCTTGAATGTCTTCCCTAAAATCATTCCCAAATAACATTCCTACTCCATGGCTTAGCCTGTTGACCGTACACACACACACACTCTCACACACATACACACACACACACACACACACACGAATACTTGCATCTCCACATTCCTCTGTACCTAATGAATATACGCAAACCAGTGTCCATATCTTGTCTGACTGTGTAGCAACAAATCATGGCCTCCAGGCTTCCACCTTATCCCAAGTCAGGTGACCCAGCCTAGCCTCAATATCTCTTTTACTGTGGTGAGCATACAGCCTCCTTTAATATACTCACTCACCTAAGGAGGCTTTCTACAACCAACATAAGCCCAGTCCATAACCAGGGTTCTCCTATCTTCTGGTGTCTAGCCTATTGAGAATATCACACAGTATTAGACACTTGATTTTTAACATTCTGTTATGTATAACCTGGAAACCATAAGAAATGTTCAATCTTGGTCTGGACTCCTTGCCTTATAGTAGTGAATTTTAGGCTTCAACATGTTGCAGCCTATTTAGAACATTTTTCCTATATTATAGAGAACATCTGGGCTACAGCCAGATATAATCCTATTTAGATAAACCAACAGGGGTCTTAGAGTTGCCCATACCTCTTCACACCATACCCAGACTTCCTATGTCCCCCTCCAGGATTTATCCAGGTGAAGATATCCATACTCTGTAATTGGTTTTCCATATTCAGTGGAATTTATCCTAGATTGAATAGTCCCTGTCCCATCAAAGAATGGACCCTTGCACTCTGCAGTAGTGATTTGTGGCATGTTTTAGGGACACAAATCTCAAAACACAGCATGATCCCACCAGCTACTACTATTCTGTAGCCAACACTGAGAGTTCCCCAACACTTATCATACCTGTACTGGCTAATGGAATAACCCCACTCCTTATGAAAAGTTATCGTGTCCTCCTAAAGTTCGAACCTAGTGAATATTTCCTGTTCCAAATACTGTTTTTCCACATCCCTCCAAACATAGCTCATATTGATGTGGGATTCCCTTTTGTATATCTATGTATCATTATGATCCATACCAGTAAGGCTCTCACTGGTAGCTGCTGGTTTTCTCCTTCAGCAGCTACATGGCATCTCCCTGACTCTGCCTACTTTCTCTCTATATCTCTGTTCAGATTTCCTGCCTGGCTATATTCTACTAATCGATTGCCCAAAGCATCTTCTTGAATAACCAATGGTAATAAAACATATTCATAGCATATAGGATTCCTAGTCCCATCAAATCCTCCTGTGCTGTAGACAACATATACATTCCCACTGAGACAACCCCAACCTCATCAAACCACAGGATCTCTGGCTGACTACATAATATCACAGCATGCCAAGACTGTCCAAATCCTTCTACAATGCCAAGAGAAGTAAGTGCACCTTTCGAGCAGATAATTCTTTTCCTACTCCAGTAGAGTCCAGACCTGATGAAACATCCAGTGAGAACTCTAAAAGAGCTGTTTTCTCACACTTATAGTGACTTTTAGCTGTTTGCTGAGTTCCAAACCCTAGGCTCCATCTTAGTCCTACTGTGCTTTGATAGATAGTTCTAAGCTTCTGCTGGCACTTTCCCTCCAACTGGCCTTGTCCTAGCACATTCTTTTGTGCTGTATCCAGCATCTACATTCCCAACAGTAACCATCCTACCTGAATCCATCTGCAGGATGATTCCGATGCCTAAACCACTTCCTTATATAACCAGACATCCCACAACCACCAGGACCCAACTTTAGCCAATTGAGTAACCCACTACACACAAGTGAATATTTGATTTTCCACATGCTGTCTGACTTACAGCTGCCTCATGTGCCTTGCATTTGCAAATTTTAGGCCTGTGAAGGTTTTCAAAGCCTTCAGCCAAGACTAGGTCCAGCAACTCCTTCTTTGGTATAGTCAACAGTTAGGCTCCCCTGAATTTAACACACCTACACCCATGCATGAAATAGTTGCCCTGCTTTCACAACTCCATTTCCAATCCAGACTTTCCATATCTTCCCCAAAGACCAAGCCCAGAATATTTCCCCTACCAGATAGCGTTTCCCCATATGCCAACAAACAGATCATAAGTCACTACAAGTGTCCAAGTCTAGTTTTTGCCACTGATATTCTTGCATGTTGTAGTAATGCTCACAGGATTCAACAGAGTTCCAAATGTGAGGGCCGAATCCCAGCATCTACTCCTGTCCTCCAACCAACATACATTGTCCTACAAGGACCTGCGCTGCTTGAATCTACATATAGTACTCATTTTGCTAACTATCTTACCCGAATCCAAATTCTGTATTCCTGAGTCCTCCACCATGGTATGGCCTGGTAAGTACTCACTCCCTCACAACCAGATATTTCATATTCTATCTCTATCTGGATCTAGCCTCTTTCCCAAAGCCATTATACAAATTTAGTTTGATCACCTAAGTAGCAATATCTAGGCTTCTATAATTTCGGAAATCCCATGTCTTGGCCTTCCACGTGTGCGATTGCCGACATACATGCAGCAGACAAGTTGCTACCTTCACCCACCCACAGTATCCTCTGTGTTACCTGCAGCACCCTACTCCACCACATTCATAATGTTCTCCTCCAGGAACTGACTTCTTATATAAGCCACCAACCAATACTTGTTTTCCATATCCATCTGCATCTAGCTTGAGTTTAACAGCCAGCACCCCTGCATAATCTGACTGTTTGCCTCTTGAGTCAAGGGTCTTCTAGGGAGTATGGTCCCAAATAACTCAGCTCAGACTATTCTCAGGAATCCTCCTTTTCTGTCGTGAACGTCTAGGCTTTGCTAGCACTTACCCTGCACTAATACATCCACGGGACACTTTAGGTACAGTATAGAGCATTATTCCTTATTCAGATTTTCTATGTCTTCCCAGGTTTTAACTTGTTTAGTTTAGTTACCCACTCAGTACTTTGTACATAGAGGGCTTGATCTACCCAAGTTGCAACAACCAGTGTCCTTGTCTTCTCCAGCTGCCTCCATAGCAATCTCCGGCATTCTTAGACCCATCAACTTTTTCTGTGCTGTTGACAGCATCTAGATTCCCACAAAGACTATCAATCTCTCATAGAACCAGAGGAGTTGTGGCTGCCCTACATGACCATTCTATCCCCAGACTATCAGAATACTCCTCCATCGTCTAGATTTCAGAGCACTGCTCTGCATCCTATCATCGTTTTTCTACTCCAGTGGAGTCCAGACTGGATGGAACATCCAGTGTCATCCCTCGATTTCAATAGTAGTGACTTCTAGCTGTTGGTAGGGTTCCAAATCCTTTGTTCCATCTTAGTCCCACCATGGTCTCTTAGGCTGAATGCAACATATAGTGTCCTGCATGAATCTCCTGTAACAACACTTACACACAGGACACTCTAGGCTACCTATACAACACAACTTAATACCCAGATTACCCAGAATACCCATGTACTCCCCAAGTCAAGCCTGTAGACTAACACCAAATGTACTCATCATACATGATTTTCTACAACTTGCTGAATTGATCACAGTACTCTAGCCTACATAGACAAACTATAACACATAACAGGTGCCTCTAGGATTCAGTAGGGTGTAAAATCTCACACCCCAGCACAGCCCCTCCATCTATTCATGTGCTATAATTAACATTTAGTTTTTCTACAATAGTTGTCCTATCTATGGCCACAGGACTAGATGTTCACTATACCATGGCACTCTATACACAAACTTCCCATCTACTCCCCAGAGTCTAGTTACTGAAACTCCAAACACAACCCAATATTTCTGTTTTCATGTCATGCAAAACATAAATCCCATGCTGCACGCAGTTTGGCACAGATGTCTCGACTCCTAGCCTTGCTGTAATGACCCCTAGAATTCAAGAAGGTCCCAATCCTAGGCCCTAGCCTATGGCAAGCATTTTGTCCTTGGCTGTAGCCTACATCTATGCTCCCATAGGGACGTACCCTAGCCCTGTCTACCCACATCTACTTTCAGAAAGCCTTGTGACACATAAAATACACCAATAAATACACAGACTTCCTGTGGTCTCCTCCTGGGTGAGCCTGGTATTTACATCCCTATCTGACATTATATTTTCTGGCGTAACTAGAATGGTCGAACATCCAGTGACCATGACTAGTGTGGCTATGAGTTCCTTGTACTTGATGGCTCTAGGCTTCTGCAGACTCTGGTTCCTCCAACTGACCTTGTCCTAGCCTATTCCTTTGTGCTATATCCAACTTCCATACTCTCAACTTGAACCATTCTACCTTCATTCAATCACAAGTGACATTTAAATGATTAATCCACCTAAATTTGTCCCTAGACATCCCACTTGCTCGGCCTCCAGGGTTTAGCCTAGTGAGTAATAACCAACACAAACATGAATACTTGTTTTTCCACATGCAGCCTGACCTACCTGAAACACATTTGCCTTCCATTTGTGAGCTTTAGACATCTACAGGATTGAATGTGTGCAGACAAGCTTAGGCCCTACAACTTCTACTATGCTTTAGTGAACAGCTAGGCTCCCTCTGCACTCAACGTTCTTGCACACATGCCCAGACTGTCCATATCCTCCTATAAAGTCGATAGAGGTATGCACTCTTCTGCAAAGATAATTGTTTTCCCAAACTAGTGGAGTCCAGATCATCTAGTGGCATCCCTATAATAGTGCTTGTTCTCACTCGCAATGACTTACTTATATCTACCTATCTGTCTATCTATCTATCTATTTTTAATCTGAGTGAAGGCTTCTCTGTGTAACATTGAAGTCTATGTTTGCACTAGCTCTGTAGACCAGGTTGGCTTCACACTCACAGAGATCCTCCTGCCTCTGCCTCCCAAGTGCTATGATTAAAGTCATGCACCACCACCACCCATCCTTGTAGTGACTTCTAACTTTTGTCAATGTACAAAATCCTTTGCTTCAGACTAGTACTACCATGTACTTCTTTGCTATAGGTAAGATGTTGGTTTTTGCATGAAGTTCCTGTTACAACACTTAGCCACAGAACACTGTGTGCTGCCTATACAACCCAACTCTGTACTCAGATTCCCCATGACCTCTCCAGAGTCAGGCCTGTTAATTATCCCTAACATACTCATCATAAATGTTTTTGCACATCCTCCTGAATCTATACCAGTACCCCAGCCTAGACAAACAACTTATACTTCAGAGCAGAGGCCTTCAGGCTTCATCATGGTCCCAAATCTCATACACCCCCAATTTCAGTGCTATAAGGAACAATTAGAGTGCCACTAGTACTTGCCCTATCCACAGGCACAGGACTAGATGTTGACTATACTACCCCTCTCCATACACAATCTTTCTGTGTTCTCTTCCAGGGCCTAGTCTATTGGATATTCCACATACATCCCAATATTTCTGTTTTCATATCCTGTAGCGTGTAAATCATGAGCCTTAGGCAGTGCCACCATAGTAGCCTGAAATGTTTGCCTTGCAGTAATGATCTCTAACTTCAACAAAGTCCTAAATCCTAGTTCCCAGTTTAGTCCCAGTATTTCATCCTTTGCTCTAGCCTACATGGTGTGCTCCTGGGAGGATCATCAGTCATCGTACCAAACTAAGAATATTGCATACTATATTAATGAACAACCTAGAAAGATATGTCCATGAATGCAATAGTGGTACAAACTTTCTGGGAATAATCAGCTCCTTAAGAGTGAATTTAAGGTCTACTCTACAGAAAGCAAACACATTCCTGCTGCTGTAAGCTTTGTCGAGAATGCATGGTTATGGAGTTCCAGCGCCCCAGTATTGAACCTCATACTATTATTTTGTTAAATGAATGAAGTATCAAGCTTCACTCTACATTCATACCTCAATAACTACAGATTAGTGCAGTTCTCAGACCTCCTCAGAGACCTTGGTGCAGTAGATTATGTTTAAAAAAGAAATTCAAAACTGGTCATCCTGGAAAAAAAAATGAGAGTATGTGCAATGGGATATTTGTAGCCCTCTCTTCAAGACTCAGGTACCATTGCAGGGAGCATTTAAAAAGATTTTATGAGTCTGAGGCTGCAGATGCCAAGAGTGAAATTGTGATCTCAAGACATGACAGAGTCATTGCTCTCACAAATACAGAGCCATCGTGATTGCATGCAAATGCCTGTGTAAGATGAGGCCAGGTCATATTCCAGTATGCTTGGTGACTAAGCACTCAAATATATGCCAGTATGGTTTCCATCCACATTAACTCTCACACTTCTCTAGAAGCCACCAACTGTCAGGAGTTTGCCAGTTAGACTCTCGAGCCCTCCTACAGTGCATCTTTGACTATGGGGGATGGCTCAGAAGTCTGTACCTCTAACTGACAAACTACTGACAGTTGCTGGCTTCTAGAGAAATGTGACTGTTAATGAAAGGGAAGGAAAAACAGGCTCTCATGTACTTGAATACTTACTTAGTTACCAAGAAGTGCAACTGTTTGTGAAATTAGGAGGTGTGACCATGCTGGAATGCATATAGCCTTTGTGGATAATATATGTCACTGAGGGTGGGTTTTGAGGTTTACATTCCCACATCAGGCCTCGTCTCTCTCTCTCTCTACCTACTACTGATGAATCAGTTGGTATGGACTCAACAACAGGCCCAGTGCCGTGTTTGCCTGAATCCTGACATGATGATCATGAATTAATTTCATAAAATTATAGGCAAGCATCCAATTAACTAGTGATAAAGAGATCCAGAGACGCTTTCAAGTCTCTTGCATCTTGAAATCCTGAACTGAGATTAGAGTTTAGCTAGAGGGACAGGGTATTGACATATAAGCAGTTGTGGTCAGAGGGGGCATCTACCCTCCCTTAGCTCACCCATCATTGTCTAATTGTTAGTCTTATCTGGCAAGGTGGTTTGATAGTAGGAATTGTGTGAAATCTCTTTAAGGAGACAAGGTTTTCCTTTGGGTAGAGAACATTGCTTTACCTGGCATGAGATTTCTGTAGAAATACTCATTACATTGAAGTCAATGATTTGACTGTTCTGATAGATCAAGCTACACAATTGTCTCATTAGTATATCCTCATTTCTGCTAGGCCTGTTATGTAAGCAGCCCATTCTAAAAGCCCTATTAAAACACAAATTTTTTATAAAGCATAACCAAGGGTAAACCTGTCACTTCAAATTACCATTCCTTTCACTGAGATGTGATCAGTAGATTTGAGTTTGCTGGGTGATTATTGCTCCTGGGGAGATTTCCTTACTTACATTGGATGGTGAGGTATAAAACCAACATTCAAAAAAAGTTGCCAAACAGGAAACATAACAGCTATTTGTGGGGATAACTGTCACTCACACACTTCACCTCAGATAGGTTGAGACATTCATACTGTGAAGTTTTGCCCGGATCTTGCAAAATACATGGATGGTGGAGCACAGTCTTCTTCATCCGTATCTATGAGATTAGATAAATGTAGCAATTTGGATTCAATGCTCCATAATTACCTCTATGAGTCTTACAGTGCATGTGTGGTATGACCCTCAAATCTGTGGGAACCAAAGTCCCTTCTTTGTCATATGCTAACCCAAATTTTCTTCTTTTTATATATCAAACCATATTCCTTTTCTGGCCTCTATCCCTATAGTATACAAAATGTCAGATTTTACATCTTCAACACCAAAGAGTCTTCTGTGTCATATACCCACCTAAATCAATTTTCTAGGCCTCAACTTGAAATTTGAGTTCAAGGTGTGGTTCATACAATACACGCAATCAAATCCATCTTTATCGTAAATTCATGAAAATTGTTTATCTGCCATTAAACATTGAAAAACCATAATCTCTCTCATATCATATACCAACCCAATCTCTCTCTCTCTCTCTCTCTCTCTCTCTCTCTCCCCACTGTTGCTGCCTTCATCCTTATGAGACCACATCCCTCCTTTGTCATCTGCCTATCCACACTACCTCTCTTGCCATATAGCCAATATTTCTTCCCTAAAACCTTATCAGACACAAATCTCTCCCTTTCATTCAACCAAGTGAACTCCCTCTCTCGCCATGTACCCACTATTTCTGGACCCATCCTTCCAAGACACTCATTCCTCCTTAGCCATACACCAAACCTAATACTCTCTCTTATAATGTTTCCACCATTTCTTCCCCCAAACGTTGTGATGGCCCAATCTGCCCCATGTCATGTACTCACCCAAACTCCCTCGCTAGCCATATATCCACCATGTCTGCCCCCATCCTGCTGTGACCCAAATCCTTCTCTTGCCATATGCCCACTGAAAATTTTTCTATTTTCATGTAACCACACAATTTCCTGTCTTGTGATGTAACCACCATTTCTTCCCCCAAACATGTCAGACCCAAATATATCCATGTTTATAAGCCCAACAAAACCCCCTCTCTTGACATATACACACCCAAACTCTGTTTCATGAAATATACCAATTATTTCTGCCCCAAACCTTAAGAGACCCAAACACCCCCTGGTCATACAGCTACCCAAACTCCTCTCTGGGCCTATACCCATCATTTTGCCACCGGCTTTGTAAGACCCTAATCTCTCCATTGTCGTATGCCCATCCAAAGTATTTCTCTTGCTACATACTCACCATTGCTGCCCCTAAAGTGTATAAGACCCAAATCCCTCCCTTGTCATTTACCCAGCATACTCCCTCTGTTGCTATATATCCACCATTTCTGACCCCATCTTTCTGAGACCCTAATCCCACCCTTCATATAATAACCCAAACTCCTCTCTTAACAGATACTCATGATTTCTGCCACCTGAGTATTTGAGAATCAAATCCTTCCCTTGACATGTACCCACCCAAATGTCTCTTATCATTTACCCATCATTACACTCTCCAAAGTATATGAGATCCAACTCCCTTCCCTGGCATTACCCACCCATATTCCCACTCTTTCCAAGCTCTCACAATTACTGCCCCAAAATTTTGGAGACACAAATCCCTCCCTTGTCTTCTACCCACCCAAACTCCCTCTCTTCCATGCACCCACAATTGATGCCCAAACCTTTGGAGACCCAAATCCCTCCCGTGTCTTCTACCCACCCAAAATCCCTCTCGTTCCATGCACTCACCATTACTGCTCCAAACATATGGAAACCCAAATCCCTCCCTTGTCTTCTTCCCACCCAAACTCCCCCTCTTCCATGCACCCACCATTGTTGCCCAAACCTTTGGAGACCCAAATCCCAACCTTGTCTTCTTCCCACCCGAACTCCCCCTCTTCCATGCACCCACCATTGTTGCCCAAACCTTTGGAGACCCAAATCCCACCCTTGTCTTCTTCCAACCCAAACATCCCCACTTTCATGCACCCACCATTGATGCCCAAACTTTGAGACCCAAATCCCTCCCTTGTCTTCTACCCACCCATGCTCCCTTTCTTTTCATGCACTCAACATTACTGCCCCAAAATCCCCCTCATCCAGGCACCCACCAATGATGCCCAAACGTTTGGAGACAAAAATCTCTCCCTTGTCTTCTTCCCACCCAAACTCCCCCTCTTCCATGCACCCATCATTGATGCCCAAACCTTTAAAAACACAAATCCCTCCCTTGTCTCCTACACACCCAAACTCCCTTTCTTCCATGCACCCACAAGTGATGCCCAAACCTTTGGAGACACAAATCCCTCCCTTGTCTTCTACCAACCCAAGGTCCCTTTCTTTTCATGCACTCACCATTACTGCCCAAATCCTTTGGAGACACAAATCCCTCCCTTGTCTCCTACCCACCAAAACTCCCTCTCTTTCCATGCTCTCACCGTTAAAGCCACAAAATTTTGGAGACCCTATTCCCTCCCTTGTCATCTTCCCACCCAAACTCCCTTTCTTTTCATGCCCTCACCATTACTGCCCCAATACTTTGGAGACCCAAATCCCTCCCTTGTCTTCATCCCACCCAAACTCCCCGTCTTCCATGCACCCACCATTGATGCCCAAACCTTTGGAGACACAAATCCCTCCCTTGTCTCCTACCCACCAAAACTCCCTCTCTTTCCATGCTCTCACCGTTAAAGCCACAAAATTTTGGAGACCCTAATCCCTCCCTTGTCTTCTTCCCACACAAACTCGCCTCTTTTATGCACCCACAATTAATGTCCAAACCTTTGTAGACCCAAATCCCTCCCTTGTCTTCTACCAACCCAAACTCCCCCTCTTTCCATGAACCCACTATGACTGTCCCAAACCTAGTGAAGAACAAATCTCTCCATTGCCATTCACCCACCCATCTTCCCTCTCTTCTCCTATAACCATCATTTTTCCTTCCCTTTCCTGGTTTCGCCTTTAGTCACTGTAAAAGGCACATAGCTTTTCAACTAAATTGAATTTATTTTCAATTTAAGAAATTTATACCAATGCAATTTTCTTTGTCATATTTGGGCATTCCCCGTCTTCATGATAGCCATCTTATTGGCTCTCCCCCTCATCGGCTGCTGCGACCACGCTTGCTTCTCCAGTAGTGTGCACCTCGGCTTCCTTTTCAGGCTCCTCCTCCTTAGGTTCAGGCATTGCAGTAACAGCTTTCACTTTGATTTTCTTCCGTTCGAGGGCAGCTTCCTCTTCGGCCTCCCTCTTTCTCTTGTTCCTCTTCTTTGAGGAGTGCTTCCGGTGTTTGCTTTTCTTGTGTGCCTGGAATGGCAAGAGGTGAACACAAGAATTAGTTAATAGAGGGAGAAGTCAGGAGAGGCATGTGAAGGACACTTTGTCGGAAGAGGTGAGAATTGATAAGGGATTTATGCCAGGAAGGAGAGAGGTAGTGACTTTAGGTAAGAGTAAATGAGTAGAGGAGGGAGCTCCAGTAGGGTTCGTCAACTCACCTTTCCGCACGACATGTAAGGTGGATACTGCTTTAGAGCTGCCTTTGTCTTCACCATAAGGACTGGCCCGTTCGCAGCCATCAGAACATCACTACTGGATGTTGGGAGGTCCATGTCGGACAGTGATTCCTTAGGTTCCTTTGCTAGAGTCTCCATCACCAAGTCGCATGAGCGCGTGTTGTTTCTCCCTCGAGGGGCTGTGAACAACTGGCAGAGTAGGGAAGGCCACACACTCAGACCTGAGTCATCATCAAGGTCTCGACCAATAGTAGGTGAGCTTGTGCTCTTACATCACAAAGCCTGGTTCTGACCCACAAGAATGCCTGGGGAAGGAAGGAACAAATAGTGGACTGTACCACTCCTGACACTTTGATGATAGGGGGAAGATATTGAGAAGGCAAAGAGAGTTTGGGTTTAGATGGAGACTTTGTTTAATAAATCTAAGGCAAATTTTCCACCTCAACCTTTTTTACATATCTACCTTTGTTGTGGTAGAACACATGACAGATCATTTGTTTCTCCAAATTCTTCAACAATACTATCCCTGTCAATGGTTTAGTCCAAAATGTCCGCCTCAATCTTTGGCTAGTATCTTGAATGTCTTCCCTAAAATCATTCCCAAATAACATTCCTACTCCATGGCTTAGCCTGTTGACCGTACACACACACACACTCACACACACATACACACACACACACACACACACACACACACACACACACGAATACTTGCATCTCCACATTCCTCTGTACCTAATGAATATACGCAAACCAGTGTCCATATCTTGTCTGGCTGTGTAGCAACAAATCATGGCCTCCAGGCTTCCACCTTATCCCAAGTCAGGTGACCCAGCCTAGCCTCAATATCTCTTTTACTGTGGTGAGCATACAGCCTCCTTTAATATACTCACTCACCTAAGGAGGCTTTCTACAACCAACATAAGCCCAGTCCATAACCAGGGTTCTCCTATCTTCTGGTGTCTAGCCTATTGAGAATATCACACAGTATTAGACACTTGATTTTTAACATTCTGTTATGTATAACCTGGAAACCATAAGAAATGTTCAATCTTGGTCTGGACTCCTTGCCTTATAGTAGTGAATTTTAGGCTTCAACATGTTGCAGCCTATTTAGAACATTTTTCCTATATTATAGAGAACATCTGGGCTACAGCCAGATATAATCCTATTTAGATAAACCAACAGGGGTCTTAGAGTTGCCCATACCTCTTCACACCATACCCAGACTTCCTATGTCCCCCTCCAGGATTTATCCAGGTGAAGATATCCATACTCTGTAATTGGTTTTCCATATTCAGTGGAATTTATCCTAGATTGAATAGTCCCTGTCCCATCAAAGAATGGACCCTTGCACTCTGCAGTAGTGATTTTTGGCATGTTTTAGGGACACAAATCTCAAAACACAGCATGATCCCACCAGCTACTACTATTCTGTAGCCAACACTGAGAGTTCCCCAACACTTATCATACCTGTACTGGCTAATGGAATAACCCCACTCCTTATGAAAAGTTATCGTGTCCTCCTAAAGTTCGAACCTAGTGAATATTTCCTGTTCCAAATACTGTTTTTCCACATCCCTCCAAACATAGCTCATATTGATGTGGGATTCCCTTTTGTATATCTATGTATCATTATGATCCATACCAGTAAGGCTCTCACTGGTAGCTGCTGGTTTTCTCCTTCAGCAGCTACATGGCATCTCCCTGACTCTGCCTACTTTCTCTCTATATCTCTGTTCAGATTTCCTGCCTGGCTATATTCTACTAATCGATTGCCCAAAGCATCTTCTTGAATAACCAATGGTAATAAAACATATTCATAGCATATAGGATTCCTAGTCCCATCAAATCCTCCTGTGCTGTAGACAACATATACATTCCCACTGAGACAACCCCAACCTCATCAAACCACAGGATCTCTGGCTGACTACATAATATCACAGCATGCCAAGACTGTCCAAATCCTTCTACAATGCCAAGAGAAGTAAGTGCACCTTTCGAGCAGATAATTCTTTTCCTACTCCAGTAGAGTCCAGACCTGATGAAACATCCAGTGAGAACTCTAAAAGAGCTGTTTTCTCACACTTACAGTGACTTTTAGCTGTTTGCTGAGTTCCAAACCCTAGGCTCCATCTTAGTCCTACCGTGCTTTGATAGATAGTTCTAAGCTTCTGCTGGCACTTTCCCTCCAACTGGCCTTGTCCTAGCACATTCTTTTGTGCTGTATCCAGCATCTACATTCCCAACAGTAACCATCCTACCTGAATCCATCTGCAGGATGATTCCGATGCCTAAACCACTTCATTATATAACCAGACATCCCACAACCACCAGGACCCAACTTTAGCCAATTGAGTAACCCACTACACACAAATGAATATTTGATTTTCCACTTGCTGTCTGACTTACAGCTGCCTCATGTGCCTTGCATTTGCAAATTTTAGGCCTGTGAAGGTTTTCAAAGCCTTCAGCCAAGACTAGGTCCAGCAACTCCTTCTTTGGTATAGTCAACAGTTAGGCTCCCCTGAATTTAACACACCTACACCCATGCATGAAATAGTTGCCCTGCTTTCACAACTCCATTTCCAATCCAGACTTTCCATATCTTCCCCAAAGACCAAGCCCAGAATATTTCCCCTACCAGATAGCGTTTCCCCATATGCCAACAAACAGATCATAAGTCACTACAAGTGTCCAAGTCTAGTTTTTGCCACTGATATTCTTGCATGTTGTAGTAATGCTCACAGGATTCAACAGAGTTCCAAATGTGAGGGCCGAATCCCAGCATCTACTCCTGTCCTCCAACCAACATACATTGTCCTACAAGGACCTGCGCTGCTTGAATCTACATATAGTACTCATTTTGCTAACTATCTTACCCGAATCCAAATTCTGTATTCCTGAGTCCTCCACCATGGTATGGCCTGGTAAGTACTCACTCCCTCACAACCAGATATTTCATATTCTATCTCTACCTGGATCTAGCCTCTTTCCCAAAGTCATTATACAAATTTAGTTTGATCACCTAAGTAGCAATATCTAGGCTTCTATAATTTCGGAAATCCCATATCTTGGCTTTCCACGTGTGCGATTGCCGACATACATGCAGCAGACAAGTTGCTACCTTCACCCTCCCACAGTACCCTCTGTGTTACCTGCAGCACCCTACTCCACCACATTCCTAATGTTCTCCTCCAGGAACTAGCTTCTTATATATGCCACCAACCAATACTTGTTTTCCATATCCATCTGCATCTAGCTTGAGTTTAACAGCCAGCACCCCTGCATAATCTGGCTGTTTGCCTCTTGATTCAAGGGTCTTCTCGGGAGTATGGTCCCAAATAACTCAGCTCAGACTATTCTCAGGAATCCTCCTTTTCTGTCGTGAACATCTAGGCTTTGCTAGCACTTACCCTGCACTAGTACATCCACGGGACACTTTAGGTACAATATAGAACATTATTCCTTATTCAGATTTTCAATGTCTTCCCAGGTTTTAACTTGTTTAGTTTAGTTACCCACTCAGTACTTTGTACATAGAGGGCTTGATCTACCCAAGTTGCAACAACCAGTGTCCTTGTCTTCTCCAGCTGCCTCCATAGCAATCTCCGGCATTCTTAGACCCATCAACTTTTTCTGTGCTGTTGACATCATCTACATTCCCAAAAAGACTATCAGTCTCTCATAGAACCAGAGGAGTTGTGGCTGCCCTACATGACCATTCTATCCCCAGACTATCAGAATACTCCTCCATCGTCTAGATTTCAGAGCACTGCTCTGCATCCTATCATTGTTTTTCTAATCCAGTGGAGTCCAGACTGGATGGAACATCCAGTGTCATCCCTAGATTTCAATAGTAGTGACTTCTAGCTGTTGGTAGGGTTCCAAATCCTTTGTTCCATCTTAGTCCCACCATGGTCTCTTAGGCTGAATGCAACATATAGTGTCCTGCATGAATCTCCTGTAACAACACTTACACACAGGACACTCTAGGCTACCTATACAACACAACTTAATACCCAGATTTCCCAGAATACCCATGTACTCCCCAGAGTCAAGCCTGTAGACTAACACCAAATGTACTCATCATACATGATTTTCTACAACTTGCTGAATTGATCACAGTACTTTAGCCTACATAGACAACCTATAACACATAACAGGTGCCTCTAGGATTCAGTATGGTGTAAAATCTCACACCCCAGCACAGCCCTCCATCTATTCATGTGCTATAGTTAACATTTAGTTTTTCTACAATAGTTGTCCTATCTATGGCCACAGGACTAGATGTTCACTATACCATGGCACTCTATACACAAACTTCCCATCCACTCCCCAGAGTCTAGTTACTGAAACTCCAAACACAACCCAATATTTCTGTTTTCATGTCATGCAAAACATAAATCCCATGCTGCATGCAGTTTGGCACAGATGTCTGGACTCCTAGCCTTGCTGTAATGACCCCTAGAATTCAACAAGGTCCCCATTCCTTGGCCCTAGCCTATGCCAAGCATTTTGTCCTTGGCTGTAGCCTACATCTATGCTCCCATAGGGATGTACCCTAGCCCTGTCTACCCACATCTACTTTCAGAAAGCCTTGTGACACATAAAATACACCAATAAATACACAGACTTCCTGTGGTCTCCTCCTGGGTGAGCCTGGTGTTTACATCCCTATCTGACATTTTATTTTCTGGCGTAACTAGAATGGTCGAACATCCAGTGACCATGACTAGTGTGGCTATGAGTTCCTTGTACTTGATGGCTCTAGGCTTCTGCAGACTCTGGTTCCTCCAACTGACCTTGTCCTAGCCTATTCCTTTGTGCTATATCCAACTTCCATACTCTCAACTTGAACCATTCTACCTTCATTCAATCACAAGTGACATTTAAATGATTAAGCCACCTATCTTTGTCCCTAGACATCCCACATGCTTGGCCTCCAGGGTTTAGCCTAGTGAGTAATAACCAACACAAACATGAATACTTGTTTTTCCACATGCAGCCTGACCTACTAGAACCACATTTGCCTTCCATTTGCGAGCTTTAGGCATCTACAGGTTTGAATGTTTGCAGACAAGCTTAGGCCCAGCAACTTCTACTATGCTTTAGTGAACAGCTAGGCTCCCTCTGCACTAAACGTTCTTGCACACATGCCCAGACTGTCCATATCCTCCTATAAAGTCGATAGAGGTATGCACCCTTCTGCAGAGATAATTCTTTTCCCAAACTAGTGGAGCCCAGACAATCTAGTGGCATCCCTAGAATAGTGCTTGTTCTCCCTCGCAATGACTTACTTATATCTACCTATCTGTCTATCTATCTATCTATTTTTAATTCGAGAGAAGGCTTCTCTACGTAACTTTGAAGTCTATTTTTGCACTAGCTCTGTAGACCAGGTTGGCTTCACACTCACAGAGATCCTCCTGCCTCTGCCTCCCAAGTGCTATGATTAAAGTCATGCACCACCACCACCCATCCTTGTAGTGACTTCTAACTTTTGTCAATGTCCGAAATCCTTTGCTTCATGTTCTTCTTTGCTATAGGTAAGATCTTGGTTCCTGCATGAAGTTCCTGTTACAACACTTAGCCACAGAACACTGTGTGCTGCCTATACAACCCAACTCTGTACTCAGATTCCCCATGACCTCTCCAGAGTCAGGCCTGTTAATTATCCCTAACATACTCATCATAAATGTTTTTGCACATCCTGCTGAATCTATACCAGTACCCCAGCCTAGACAAACAACTTATACTTCAGAGCAGAGGCCTTCAGGCTTCATCATGGTCCCAAATCTCATACACCCCCAATTTCAGTGCTATAAGGAACAATTAGAGTGCCACTAGTACTTGCCCTATCCACAGGCACAGGACTAGATGTTGACTATACTACCCCTCTCTATACACAAACTTTCTGTGTTCTCTTCCAGGGCGTAGTCTATTGGATATTCCACATACATCCCAATATTTCTGTTTTCATATCCTGTAGCGTGTAAATCATGAGCCTTAGGCAGTGCCACCATAGTAGCCTGAAATCTTTGCCTTGCAGTAATGATCTCTAACTTCAACAAAGTCCTAAATCCTAGTTCCCAGTTTAGTCCCAGTATTTCATCCTTTGCTCTAGCCTACATGGTGTGCTCCTGGGAGGATCATCAGTCGTCGTACCAAACTAAGAATATTGCATACTATATTAATGAACAACCTAGAAAGATATGTCCATGAATGCAATAGTGGTACAAACTTTCTGGGAATAATCAGCTCCTTAAGAGTGAATTTAAGGTCTACTCTATAGAAAGCAACACATGCCTGCTGCTGTAAGCTTTGTCGAGAACATATGGTTATGGAGATCCAAGGCCCCAGTATTGAACCTCATACTATTATTTTGTTAAATGAATGAAGTATCAAGCTTCACTCTACATTCATATCTCGATAACTACAGATTAGTGCAGTTCTCAGACCTCCTCAGAGACCTTGGTGCAGTAGATTATGTTTATAAAAGACATTCAAAACTGGTCATCCTGGAAAAAAAAATGAGAGTACGTGCAATGGGATATTTGTAGCCCTCTCTTCAAGACTCAGGTACCATTGCAGGGAGCATTTAAAAAGATTTTATGAGTCTGAGGCTGCAGATGCCAAGAGTGAAATTGTGATCTCAAGACATGACAGAGTCATTGCTCTCACAAATACAGAGCCATCGTGATTGCATGCAAAGGCCTGTGTAAGATGAGGCCAGGTCATATTCCAGTATGCTTGGTGACTAAGCACTCAAATATATGCCAGTATGGTTTCCATCCACATTAACTCTCACACTTCTCTAGAAGCGACCAACTGTCAGGAGTTTGCCAGTTAGACTCTCGAGCCCTCCTACAGTGCATCTTTGACTATGGGGGATGGCTCAGAAGTCTGTACCTCTAACTGACAAACTACTGACAGTTGCTGGCTTCTAGAGAAATGTGACAGTTAATGAAAGGGAATGAAAAACAGGCTCTCATGTACTTGAATACTTACTTAGTTACCAAGAAGTGCAACTGTTTGGGAAATTAGGAGGTGTGATCATGCTGGAATGCATATAGCCTTTGTGGATAATATATGTCACTGAGGGTGGGTTTTGAGGTTTACATTCCCACATCAGGCCTCGTCTCTCTCTCTCTCTACCTACTACTGATGAATCAGTTGGTATGGACTCAACAACAGGCCCAGTGCCGTGTTTGCCTGAATCCTGACATGATGATCATGAATTAATTTCCTAAAATTATAGGCAAGCATCCAATTAACTAGTGATAAAGAGATCCAGAGACCCTTTCAAGTCTCTTGCATCTTGAAGTCCTGAACTGAGATTAGAGTTTAGCTAGAGGAACAGGGTATTGACATATAAGCAGTTGTGGTCAGGAGGTGGCATCTACCCTCCCTTAGCTCACCCATCATTGTCTAATTGTTAGTCTTATCTGGCAAGGTGGTTTGATAGTAGGAATTGTGTGAAATCTCTTTAAGAAGACAAGATTTTCCTTTGGGTAGAGAACATTGCTTTACATGGCATGAGATTTCTGTAGAAATACTCATTACGTTGAAGTCAATGATTTGACTGTTCTGATAGATCAAGCTACACAATTGTCTCATTAGTATATCCTCATTTCTGCTAGGCCTGTTATGTAAGCAGCCCATTCTAAAAGCCCTATTAAAACACAAATTTTTTATAAAGCATAACCAAGGGTAAACCTGTCACTTCAAATTACCATTCCTTTCACTGAGATGTGATCAGTAGATTTGAGTATGCTGGGTGATTATTGCCCCGGGGGAGATTTCCTTACTTACATTGGATGGTGAGGTATAAAACCAACATTCAAAAAAAGTTGCCAAACAGGAAACATAACAGCTATTTGTGGGATAACTGTCACTCACACACTTCACCTCAGATAGGTTGAGACATTCATTCTGTGAAGTTTTGCCCGGATCTTGCAAAATACATGGATGGTGGAGCACAGTCTTCTTCATCCGTATCTATGAGATTAGATAAATGTAGCAATTTGGATTCAATGCTCCATAATTACCTCTATGAGTCTTACAGTGCATGTGTGGTATGACCCTCAAATCTGTGGGAACCAAAGTCCCTTCTTTGTCATATGCTAACCCAAATTTTCTTCTTTTTATATATCAAACCATATTCCTTTTCTGGCCTCTATCCCTATAGTATACAAAATGTCAGATTTTCCATCTTCAACACCAAAGAGTCTTCTGTGTCATATACCCACCTAAATCAATTTTCTAGGCCTCAACTTGAAATTTGAGTTCAAGGTGTGGTTCATACAATACACGCAATCAAATCCATCTTTATCGTAAATTCATGAAAATTGTTTATCTGCCATCAAACTTTGAAAAACCATAATCTCTCCCATATCATATACCAACCCAATCTCTCTCTCTCTCTCTCTCTCTCTCTCTCCCCACTGTTGCTGCCTTCACCCTTATGAGACCACATCCCTCCTTTGTCATCTGCCTATCCACACTACCTCTCTTGCCATATAGCCAATATTTATTCCCTAAAACCTTATCAGACACAAATCTCTCCCTTTCCTTCAACCAAGTGAACTCCCTCTCTCGACATGTACCCACTATTTCTGGACCCATCCTTCCAAGACACTCATTCCTCCTTAGCCATACACCAAACCTAATACTCTCTCTTATAATGTTTCCACCATTTCTTCCCCCAAACGTTGTGATGGCCCAATCTGCCCCATGTCATGTACTCACCCAAACTCCCTCGCTAGCCATATATCCACCATGTCTGCCCCCATCCTGCTGTGACCCAAATCCTTCTCTTGCCATATGCCCACTGAAAATTCTTCTATTTTCATGTAACCACACAATTTCCTGTCTTGTGATGTAACCACCATTTCTTCTCCCAAACATGTCAGACCCAAATGTATCCATGTTTATAAGCCCAACAAAACCCCCTCTCTTGATATATACCCACCCAAACTCTGTTTCATGAAATATACCAATTATTTCTGCCCCAAACCTTAAGAGACCCAAACACCCCCTGGTCATACAGCTACCCAAACTCCTCTCTGGGCATATACCCATCATTTTGCCACCAGCTTTGTGAGACCCTAATCTCTCCATTGTCGTATGCCCATCCAAAGTATTTCTCTTGCTACATACTCACCATTGCTGCCCCTAAAGTGTATAAGACCCAAATCCCTCCCTTGTCATTTACCCAGCATACTCCCTCTGTTGCTATATATCCAAAATTTCTGACCCCATCTTTCTGAGACCCTAATCCCACCCTTCATATAATAACCCAAACTCCTCTCTTAACAGATACTCATGATTTCTGCCACCTGAGTATTTGAGAATCAAATCCTTCCCTTGTCATGTACCCACCCAAATGTCTCTTATAATTTACCCATCATTACACTCTCCAAAGTATATGAGATCCAACTCCCTTCCCTGGCATTACCCACCCATATTCCCACGCTTTCCAAGCTCTCACCATTACTACCCCAAAATTTTGGAGACACAAACCCCTCCCTTGTCTTCTACAAACACAAAATCCCCCTCTTCAAGGCACCCACCATTGATGCCCAAACTTTTGGAAACACAAATCCCTCCCTTTTTTCCTACCCACCCAAACTCCCTCTCTTCCATGCACCCACCATTGTTGCCCAAACCTTTGGAGACCCAAATCCCACCCTTGTCTTCTTCCAACCCAAACATCCCCACTTTCATGCACCCACCATTGATGCCCAAACCTTTGAGACCCAAATCCCTCCCTTGTCTTCTACCCACCCATGCTCCCTTTCTTTTCATGCACTCACCATTACTGCCCCAAAATCCCCCTCATCCAGGCACACACCAATGATGCCCAAACGTTTGGAGAATAAAATCTCTCCCTTGTCTTCTTCCCACCCAAACTCCCCCACTTCCATGCACCCATCATTGATGCCCAAACCTTTAAAAACACAAATCCCTCCCTTGTCTCCTACACACCCAAACTCCCTTTCTTCCATGCACCCACAAGTGATGCCCAAACCTTTGGAGACACAAATCCCTCCCTTGTCTTCTACCAACCCAAGGTCCCTTTCTTTTCATGCACTCACCATTACTGCCCAAATCCTTTGGAGACACAAATCCCTCCCTTGTCTCCTACCCACCAAAACTCCCTCTCTTTCCATGCTCTCACCGTTAAAGCCACAAAATTTTGGAGACCCTAATCCCTCCCTTGTCATCTTCCCTCCCAAACTCCCTTTCTTTTCATGCCCTCACCATTACTGCCCCAAAACTTTGGAGACCCAAATCCCTCCCTTGTCTTCTTCCCACCCAAACTCCCCGTCTTCCATGCACCCACCATTGATGCCCAAACCTTTGGAGACACAAATCCCTCCCTTGTCTCCTACCCACCAAAACTCCCTCTCTTTCCATGCTCTCACCGTTAAAGCCACAAAATTTTGGAGACCCTAATCCCTCCCTTGTCTTCTTCCCACACAAACTTGCCTCTTTTATGCACCCACAATTAATGCCCAAACCTTTGTAGACCCAAATCCCTCCCTTGTCTTCTACCAACCCAAACTCCCCCTCTTTCCATGAACCCACTATGACTGTCCCAAACCTAGTGAAGAACAAATCTCTCCATTGCCATTCACCCACCTATCTTCCCTCTCTTCTCCTATAACCATCATTTTTCCTTCCCTTTCCTGGTTTCGCCTTTAGTCACTGTAAAAGACACATAGCTTTTCAACTAAATTGAATTTATTTTCAATTTAAGAAATTTATACCAATGCAATTTTCTTTGTCATATTTGGGCATTCCCCGTCTTCATGATAGCCATCTTATTGGCTCTCCCCCTCATCGGCTGCTGCGACCACGCTTGCTTCTCCAGTAGTGTGCACCTCGGCTTCCTTTTCAGGCTCCTCCTCCTTAGGTTCAGGCATTGCAGTAACAGCTTTCACTTTGATTTTCTTCCGTTCGAGGGCAGCTGCCTCTTCGGCCTCCCTCTTTCTCTTGTTCCTCTTCTTTGAGGAGTGCTTCCGGTGTTTGCTTTTCTTGTGTGCCTGGAATGGCAAGAGGTGAACACAAGAATTAGTTAATAGAGGGAGAAGTCAGGAGAGGCATGTGAAGGACACTTTGTCGGAAGAGGTGAGAATTGATAAGGGATTTATGCCAGGAAGGAGAGAGGTAGTGACTTTAGGTAAGAGTAAATGAGTAGAGGAGGGAGCTCCAGTAGGGTTCGTCAACTCACCTTTCCGCACGACATGTAAGGTGGATACTGCTTTAGAGCTGCCTTTGTCTTCACCATAAGGACTGGCCCGTTCGCTGCCATCGGAACATCACTACTGGATGTTGGGAGGTCCATGTCGGACAGTGATTCCTTAGGTTCCTTTGCTAGAGTCTCCATCACCAAGTCGCGTGAGCGCATGTTGTTTCTCCCTCGAGGGGCTGTGAACAACTGGCAGAGTAGGGAAGGCCACACCCTCAGACCTGAGTCATCATCAAGGTCTCGACAAATAGTAGGTGAGCTTGTGCTCTGACATCACAAAGCCTGGTTCTGACCCACAAGAATGCCTGGGGAAGGAAGGAACAAATAGTGGACTGTACCACCCCTGACACTTTGATTATAGGGGGAAGATATTGAGAAGGCAAAGAGAGTTTGGGTTTAGATGGAGACTTTGTTTAATAACTCTAAGGCAAATTTTCCACCTCAACCTTTTTTTACATATCTACCTTTGTTGTGGTAGAACACATGACAGATCATTTGCTTCTCCAAATTCTTCAACAATGCTATCCCTGTCAATGGTTTAGTCCAAAATGTCCGCCTCAATCTTTGGCTAGTATCTTGAATGTCTTCCCTAAAATCATTCCCAAATAACATTCCTACTCCATGGCTTAGCCTGTTGACCGTACACACACACACACACACACACACACACACACATTCACACACACACACACACACACACACACAGAATACTTGCATCTCCACATTCCTCTGTACCTAATGAATATACGCAAACCAGTGTCCATATCTTGTCTGGCTGTGTAGCAACAAATCATGGCCTCCAGGCTTCCACCTTATCCCAAGTCAGGTGACCCAGCCTAGCCTCAATATCTCTTTTACTGTGGTGAGCATACAGCCTCCTTTAATATACTCACTCACCTAAGGAGGCTTTCTACAACCAACATAAGCCCAGTCCATAACCAGGGTTCTCCTATCTTCTGGTGTCTAGCCTATTGAGAATATCACACAGTATTAGACACTTGATTTTTAACATTCTGTTATGTATAACCTGGAAACCATAAGAAATGTTCAATCTTGGTCTGGACTCCTTGCCTTATAGTAGTGAATTTTAGGCTTCAACATGTTGCAGCCTATTTAGAACATTTTTCCTATATTATAGAGAACATCTGGGCTACAGCCAGATATAATCCTATTTAGATAAACCAACAGGGGTCTTAGAGTTGCCCATACCTCTTCACACCATACCCAGACTTCCTATGTCCCCCTCCAGGATTTATCCAGGTGAAGATATCCATACTCTGTAATTGGTTTTCCATATTCAGTGGAATTTATCCTAGATTGAATAGTCCCTGTCCCATCAAAGAATGGACCCTTGCACTCTGCAGTAGTGATTTGTGGCATGTTTTAGGGACACAAATCTCAAAACACAGCATGATCCCACCAGCTACTACTATTCTGTAGCCAACACTGAGAGTTCCCCAACACTTATCATACCTGTACTGGCTAATGGAATAACCCCACTCCTTATGAAAAGTTATCGTGTCCTCCTAAAGTTCGAACCTAGTGAATATTTCCTGTTCCAAATACTGTTTTTCCACATCCCTCCAAACATAGCTCACATTGATGTGGGATTCCCTTTTGTATATCTATGTATCATTATGATCCATACCAGTAAGGCTCTCACTGGTAGCTGCTGGTTTTCTCCTTCAGCAGCTACATGGCATCTCCCTGACTCTGCCTACTTTCTCTCTATATCTCTGTTCAGATTTCCTGCCTGGCTATATTCTACTAATCGATTGCCCAAAGCATCTTCTTGAATAACCAATGGTAATAAAACATATTCATAGCGTATAGGATTCCTAGTCCCATCAAATCCTCCTGTGCTGTAGACAACATATACATTCCCACTGAGACAACGCCAACCTCATCAAACCACAGGATCTCTGGCTGACTACATAATATCACAGCATGCCAAGACTGTCCAAATCCTTCTACAATGCCAAGAGAAGTAAGTGCACCTTTCAAGCAGATAATTCTTTTCCTACTCCAGTAGAGTCCAGACCTGATGAAACATCCAGTGAGAACTCTAAAAGAGCTGTTTTCTCACACTTACAGTGACTTTTAGCTGTTTGCTGAGTTCCAAACCCTAGGCTCCATCTTAGTCCTACCGTGGTTTGATAGATAGTTCTAAGCTTCTGCTGGCACTTTCCCTCCATCTGGCCTTGTCCTAGCACATTCTTTTGTGCTGTATCCAGCATCTACATTCCCAACAGTAACCATCCTACCTGAATCCATCTGCAGGATGATTCCGATGCCTAAACCACTTCATTATATAACCAGACATCCCACAACCACCAGGACCCAACTTTAGCCAATTGAGTAACCCACTACACACATGTGAATATTTGATTTTCCACATGCTGTCTGACTTACAGCTGCCTCATGTGCCTTGCATTTGCAAATTTTAGGCCTGTGAAGGTTTTCAAAGCCTTCAGCCAAGACTAGGTCCAGCAACTCCTTCTTTGGTATAGTCAACAGTTAGGCTCCCCTGAATTTAACACACCTACACCCATGCATGAAATAGTTGCCCTGCTTTCACAACTCCATTTCCAATCCAGACTTTCCATATCTTCCCCAAAGACCAAGCCCAGAATATTTCCCCTACCAGATAGCGTTTCCCCATATGCCAACAAACAGATCATAAGTCACTACAAGTGTCGAAGTCTAGTTTTTGCCACTGATATTCTTGCATGTTGTAGTAATGCTCACAGGATTCAACAGAGTTCCAAATGTGAGGGCCGAATCCCAGCATCTACTCCTGTCCTCCAACCAACATACATTGTCCTACAAGGACCTGCGCTGCTTGAATCTACATATAGTACTCATTTTGCTAACTATCTTACCCGAATCCAAATTCTGTATTCCTGAGTCCTCCAACATGGTATGGCATGGTACGTACTCACTCCCTCACAACCAGATATTTCATATTCTATCTCTATCTGGATCTAGCCTCTTTCCCAAAGTCATTATACAAATTTAGTTTGATCACCTAAGTAGCAATATCTAGGCTTCTATAATTTCGGAAATCCCATATCTTGGCCTTCCACGTGTGCGATTGCCGACATACATGCAGCAGACAAGTTGCTACCTTCACCCACCCACAGTACCCTCTGTGTTACCTGCAGCACCCTACTCTACCACATTCCTAATGATCTCCTCCAGGAACTGGCTTCTTATATAAGCCACCAACCAATAATTGTTTTCCATATACATCTGCATCTAGCTTGAGTTTAACAGCCAGCACCCCTGCATAATCTGGCTGTTTGCCTCTTGAGTCAAGGGTCTTCTAGGGAGTATGGTCCCAAATAACTCAGCTCAGACTATTCTCAGGAATCCTCCTTTTCTGTCGTGAACATCTAGGCTTTGCTAGCACTTACCCTGCACTAATACATCCACGGGACACTTTAGGTACAGTATAGAGCATTATTCCTTATTCAGATTTTCTATGTCTTCCCAGGTTTTAACTTGTTTAGTTTAGTTACCCACTCAGTACTTTGTACATAGAGGGCTTGATCTACCCAAGTTGCAACAGCCAGTGTCCTGGTCTTCTCCAGCTGCCTCTATAGCAATCTCCGGCATTCTTAGACCCATCAACTTTTTCTGTGCTGTTGACAGCATCTAGATTCCCAAAAAGACTATCAGTCTCTCATAGAACCAGAGGAGTTGTGGCTGCCCTACATGACCATTCTATCCCCAGACTATCAGAATACTCCTCCATCGTCTAGATTTCAGAGCACTGCTCTGCATCCTATCATTGTTTTTCTAATCCAGTGGAGTCCAGACTGGATGGAACATCCAGTGTCATCCCTAGATTTCAATAGTAGTGACTTCTAGCTGTTGGTAGGGTTCCAAATCCTTTGTTCCATCTTAGTCCCACCATGGTCTCTTAGGCTGAATGCAACATATAGTGTCCTGCATGAATCTCCTGAAACAACACTTACACACAGGACACTCTAGGCTACCTATACAACACAACTTAATACCCAGATTACCCAGAATACCCATGTACTCCCCAGAGTCGAGCCTGTAGACTAACACCAAATGTACTCATCATACATGATTTTCTACAACTTGCTGAATTGATCACAGTACTCTAGCCTACATAGACAAACTATAACACATAACAGGTGCCTCTAGGATTCAGTAGGGTGTAAAATCTCACACCCCAGCACAGCCCTCCATCTATTCATGTGCTATAGTTAACATTTAGCTTTTCTACAATAGTTGTCCTATCTATGGCCACAGGACTAGATGTTCACTATACCATGGCACTCTATACACAAACTTCCCATCCACTCCCCAGAGTCTAGTTACTGAAACTCCAAACAACCCAATATTTCTGTTTTCATGTCATGCAAAACATAAATCCCATGCTGCATGCAGTTTGGCACAGATGTCTGGACTCCTAGCCTTGCTCTAATGACCCCCTAGAATTCAACAAGGTCCCAATTACTTGGCCCTAGCCTATGCCAAGCATTTTGTCCTTGGCTGTAGCCTACATCTATGCACCCATAGGGATGAACCCAGACCTGTCTACCCACATCTACTTTCAGAAAGCCTTGTGACACATAAAATACACCAATAAATACACAGACTTCCTGTGGTCTCCTCCTGGGTGAGCCTGGTGTTTACATCCCTATCTGACATTTTATTTTCTGGCGTAACTAGAATGGTCGAACATCCAGTGACCATGACTAGTGTTTCTATGAGTTCCTTGTACTTGATGGCTCTAGGCTTCTGCAGACTCTGGTTCCTCCAACTGACCTTGTCCTAGCCTATTCCTTTGTGCTATATCCAACTTCCATACTCTCAACTTGAACCATTCTACCTTCATTCAATCACAAGTGACATTTAAATGATTAAGCCACCTAACTTTGTCCCTAGACATCCCACATGCTCGGCCTCCAGGGTTTAGCCTAGTGAGTAATAACCAACACAAACATGAATACTTGTTTTTCCACATGCAGCCTGACCTACTAGAAACACATTTGCCTTCCATTTGTGAGCTTTAGGCATCTACAGGATTGAATGTGTGCAGACAAGCTTAGGCCCTACAACTTCTACTATGCTTTAGTGAACAGCTAGGCTCCCTCTGCACTCAACGTTCTTGCACACATGCCCAGACTGTCCATATCCTCCTATAAAGTCGATAGAGGTATGCACCCTTCTGCAAAGATAATTGTTTTCCCAAACTAGTGGAGTCCAGACAATCTAGTGGCATCCCTAGAATAGTGCTTGTTCTCCCTCGCAATGACTTACTTATATCTACCTATCTGTCTATCTATCTATCTATTTTTAATCTGAGGGAAGGCTTCTCTATGTAACTTTGAAGTCTATGTGTGCACTAGCTCTGTAGACCAGGTTGGCTTCACACTTACAGAGATCCTCCTGCCTCTGCCTCCCAAGTGCTATGATTAAAGTCATGCACCACCACCACCCATCCTTGTAGTGACTTCTAACTTTTGTCAATGTCCGAAATCCTTTGCTTCAGACTAGTACTACCATGTTCTTCTTTGCTATAGGTAAGATCTTGGTTCCTGCATGAAGTTCCTGTTACAACACTTAGCCACAGAACACTGTGTGCTGCCTATACAACCCAACTCTGTACTCAGATTCCCCATGACCTCTCCAGAGTCAGGCCTGTTAATTATCCCTAACATACTCATCATAAATGTTTTTGCACATCCTGCTGAATCTATACCAGTACCCCAGCCTAGACAAACAACTTATACTTCAGAGCAGAGGCCTTCAGGCTTCATCATGGTCCCAAATCTCATACACCCCCAATTTCAGTGCTATAAGGAACAATTACAGTGCCACTAGTACTTGCCCTATCCACAGGCACAGGACTAGATGTTGACTATACTACCCCTCTCTATACACAAACTTTCTGTGTTCTCTTCCAGGGCGTAGTCTATTGGATATTCCACATACATCCCAATATTTCTGTTTTCATATCCTGTAGCGTGTAAATCATGAGCCTTAGGCAGTGCCACCATAGTAGCCTGAAATCTTTGCCTTGCAGTAATGATCTCTAACTTCAACAAAGTCCTAAATCCTAGTTCCCAGTTTAGTCCCAGTATTTCATCCTTTGCTCTAGCCTACATGGTGTGCTCCTGGGAGGATCATCAGTCGTCGTACCAAACTAAGAATATTGCATACTATATTAATGAACAACCTAGAAAGATATGTCCATGAATGCAATAGTGGTACAAACTTTCTGGGAATAATCAGCTCCTTAAGAGTGAATTTAAGGTCTACTCTATAGAAAGCAACACATGCCTGCTGCTGTAAGCTTTGTCGAGAACATATGGTTATGGAGATCCAAGGCCCCAGTATTGAACCTCATACTATTATTTTGTTAAATGAATGAAGTATCAAGCTTCACTCTACATTCATATCTCGATAACTACAGATTAGTGCAGTTCTCAGACCTCCTCAGAGACCTTGGTGCAGTAGATTATGTTTAAAAAAGACATTCAAAACTGGTCATCCTGGAAAAAAAAATGAGAGTATGTGCAATGGGATATTTGTAGCCCTCTCTTCAAGACTCAGGTACCATTGCAGGGAGCATTTAAAAAGATTTTATGAGTCTGAGGCTGCAGATGCCAAGAGTGAAATTGTAATCTCAAGACATGACAGAGTCATTGCTCTCACAAATACAGAGCCGTCGTGATTGCATGCAAAGGCCTGTGTAAGATGAGGCCAGGTCATATTCCAGTATGCTTGGTGACTAAGCACTCAAATATATGCCAGTATGGTTTCCATCCACATTAACTCTCACACTTCTCTAGAAGCCACCAACTGTCAGGAGTTTGCCAGTTAGACTCTGGAGCCCTCCTACAGTGCATCTTGGACTAAGGGGGATGGCTCAGAAGTCTGTACCTCTAACTGACAAACTACTGACAGTTGGTGGTTTCTAGAGAAATGTGACAGTTAATGAAAGGGAATGAAAAACAGGCTCTCATGTACTTGAATACTTACTTAGTTACCAAGAAGTGCAACTGCTTGGGAAATTAGGAGGTGTGACCATGCTGGAATGCATATAGCCTTTGTGGATAATATATGTCACTGAGGGTGGGTTTTGAGGTTTACATTCCCACATCAGGCCTCGTCTCTCTCTCTACCTACTACTGATGAATCAGTTGGTATGGACTCAACAACAGGCCCAGTGCCGTGTTTGCCTGAATCCTGACATGATGATCATGAATTAATTTCCTAAAATTATAGGCAAGCATCCAATTAACTAGTGATAAAGAGATCCAGAGACCGTTTCAAGTCTCTTGCATCTTGAAATCCTGAACTGAGATTAGAGTTTAGCTAGAGGGACAGGGTATTGACATATAAGCAGTTGTGGTCAGGAGGTGGCATCTACCCTCCCTTAGCTCACCCATCATTGTCTAATTGTTAGTCTTATCTGGCAAGGTGGTTTGATAGTAGGAATTGTGTGAAATCTCTTTAAGGAGACAAGGTTTTCCTTTGGGTAGAGAACATTGCTTTACCTGGCATGAGATTTCTGTAGAAATACTCATTACGTTGAAGTCAATGATTTGACTGTTCTGATAGATCAAGCTACACAATTGTCTCATTAGTATATCCTCATTTCTGCTAGGCCTGTTATGTAAGCAGCCCATTCTAAAAGCCCTATTAAAACACAAATTTTTTATAAAGGATAACCAAGGGTAAACCTGTCACTTCAAATTACCATTCCTTTCACTGAGATGTGATCAGTAGATTTGAGTTTGCTGGGTGATTATTGCTCCTGGGGAGATTTCCTTACTTACATTGGATGGTGAGGTATAAAACCAACATTCAAAAAAAGTTGCCAAACAGGAAACATAACAGCTATTTGTGGGGATAACTGTCACTCACACACTTCACCTCAGATAGGTTGAGACATTCATACTGTGAAGTTTTGCCCGGATCTTGCAAAATACATGGATGGTGGAGCACAGTCTTCTTCATCCGTATCTATGAGATTAGATAAATGTAGCAATTTGGATTCAATGCTCCATAATTACCTCTATGAGTCTTACAGTGCATGTGTGGTATGACCCTCAAATCTGGGGGAACCAAAGTCCCTTCTTTGTCATATGCTAACCCAAATTTTCTTCTTTTTATATATCAAACCATATTCCTTTTCTGGCCTCTATCCCTATAGTATACAAAATGTCAGATTTTCCATCTTCAACACCAAAGAGTCTTCTGTGTCATATACCCACCTAAATCAATTTTCTAGGCCTCAACTTGAAATTTGAGTTCAAGGTGTGGTTCATACAATACAAGCAATCAAATCCATCTTTATCATAAATTCATGAAAATTGTTTATCTGCCATCAAACTTTGAAAAACCATAATCTCTCCCATATCATATACCAAACCAATCTCTCTCTCTCTCTCTCTCTCTCTCTCTCTCTCTCTCTCCCCACTGTTGCTGCCTTCATCCTTATGAGACCACATCCCTCCTTTGTCATCTGCCTATCCACACTACCTCTCTTGCCATATAGCCAATATTTCTTCCCTAAAACCTTATCAGACACAAATCTCTCCCTTTCATTCAACCAAGTGAACTCCCTCTCTCGCCATGTACCCACTATTTCTGGACCCATCCTTCCAAGACACTCATTCCTCCTTAGCCATACACCAAACCTAATACTCTCTCTTATAATGTTTCCACCATTTCTTCCCCCAAACGTTGTGATGGCCCAATCTGCCCCATGTCATGTACTCACCCAAACTCCCTCGCTAGCCATATATCCACCATGTCTGCCCCCATCCTGCTGTGACCCAAATCCTTCTCTTGCCATATGCCCACTGAAAATTCTTCTATTTTCATGTAACCACACAATTTCCTGTCTTGTGATGTAACCACCATTTCTTCCCCCAAACATGTCAGACCCAAATATATCCATGTTTATAAGCCCAACAAAACCCCCTCTCTTGACATATACCCAACCAAACTCTGTTTCATAAAATATACCAATTATTTCTGCCCCAAACCTTAAGAGACCCAAATACCCCCTGGTCATACAGCTACCCAAACTCCTCTCTGGGCATATACCCATCATTTTGCCACCAGGTTTGTGAGACCCTAATCTCTCCATTGTCGTATGCCCATCCAAAGTATTTCTCTTGCTACATACTCACCATTGCTGCCCCTAAAGTGTATAAGACCCAAATCCCTCCCTTGTCATTTACCCAGCATACTCCCTCTGTTGCTATATATCCACCATTTCTGACCCCATCTTTCTGAGACCCTAATCCCACCCTTCATATAATAACCCAAACTCCTCTCTTAACAGATACTCATGATTTCTGCCACCTGAGTATTTGAGAATCAAATCCTTCCCTTGTCATGTACCCACCAAAATGTCTCTTATCATTTACCCATCATTACACTCTCCAAAGTATATGAGATCCAACTCCCTTCCCTGGCATTACCCACCCATATTCCCATGCTTTCCAAGCTCTCACCATTACTGCCCCAAAATTTTGGAGACACAAATCCCTCCCTTGTCTTCTACCCACACAAAATCCCGCTCTTCACGACACCCACCATTGATGCCCAAACTTTTGGAGACACAAATCCCTCCCTTTTTTCCTACCCACCCAAACTCCCTCTCTTCCATGCAACCACAATTGATGCCCAAACCTTTGGAGACCCAAATCCCTCCCGTGTCTTCTACCCACCCAAACTCCCTCTCTTTCCATGCACTCACCATTACTGCTCCAAACATATGGAAACCCAAATCCCTCCCTTGTCTTCTTCCCACCCAAACTCCCCCTCTTCCATGCACCCACCATTGTTTCCCAAATCTTTGGAGACCCAAATCCCAACCTTGTCTTCTTCCCACCCGAACTCCCACTCTTCCATGCACCCACCATTGTTGCCCAAACCTTTGGAGACCCAAATCCCACCCTTGTCTTCTTATAACCCAAACATCCCCACTTTCATGCACCCACCATTGATGCCCAAACCTTTGGAGACCCAAATCCCTCCCTTGTCTTCTACCCACCCATGCTCCCTTTCTTTTCATGCACTCACCATTACTGCCCCAAAATCCCCCTCGTCCAGGCACCCACCAATGATGCCCAAACGTTTGGAGACAAAAATCCCTCCCTTGTCTTCTTCCCACCCAAACTCCCCCTCTTCCATGCACCCATCATTGATGCCCAAACCTTTAAAAACACAAATCCCTCCCTTGTCTCCTACACAACCAAACTCCCTTTCTTCCATGCACCCACAAGTGATGCCCAAACCTTTGGAGACACAAATCCCTCCCTTGTCTTCTACTAACCCAAGTTCCCTTTCTTTTCATGCACTCACCATTACTGCCCAAATCCTTTGGAGACACAAATCCCTTCCTTGTCTTCTATCCACCCTAACTCCCCCTCTTCCATGCACCCACCATTGATGACCAATTCTTTGTAGACCCAAATCCCTCCCTTGTCATCTTCCCACCCAAACTCCCTTTCTTTTCATGCCCTCACCATTACTGCCCCAAAACTTTGGAGACCCAAATCCCTCCCTTGTCTTCTTCCCACCCAAATTCCCCATCTTCCATGCACCCACCATTGATGCCCAAACCTTTGGAGACACAAATCCCTCCCTTGTCTCCTACCCACCAAAACTCCCTCTCTTTCCATGCTCTCACCGTTAAAGCCACAAAATTTTGGAGACCCTAATCCCTCCCTTGTCTTCTTCCCACACAAACTCGCCTCTTTTATGCACCCACAATTAATGCCCAAACCTTTGTAGACCCAAATCCCTCCCTTGTCTTCTACCAACCCAAACTCCCCCTCTTTCCATGAACCCACTATGACTGTCCCAAACCTAGTGAAGAACAAATCTCTCCATTGCCATTCACCCACCCATCTTCCCTCTCTTCTCCTATAACCATCATTTTTCCTTCCCTTTCCTGGTTTCGCCTTTAGTCACTGTAAAAGACACATAGCTTTTCAACTAAATTGAATTTATTTTCAATTTAAGAAATTTATACCAATGCAATTTTCTTTGTCATATTTGGGCATTCCCCGTCTTCATGATAGCCATCTTATTGGCTCTCCCCCTCATCGGCTGCTGCGACCACACTTGCTTCTCCAGTAGTGTGCACCTCGGCTTCCTTTTCAGGCTCCTCCTCCTTAGGTTCAGGCATTGCAGTAACAGCTTTCACTTTGATTTTCTTCCGTTCGAGGGCAGCTGCCTCTTTGGCCTCCCTCTTTCTCTTGTTCCTCTTCTTTGAGGAGTGCTTCCGGTGTTTGCTTTTCTTGTGTGCCTGGAATGGCAAGAGGTGAACACAAGAATTAGTTAATAGAGGGAGAAGTCAGGAGAGGCATGTGAAGGACACTTTGTCGGAAGAGGTGAGAATTGATAAGGGATTTATGCCAGGAAGGAGAGAGGTAGTGACTTTAGGTAAGAGTAAATGAGTAGAGGAGGGAGCTCCAGTAGGGTTCGTCAACTCACCTTTCCGCACGACATGTAAGGTGGATACTGCTTTAGAGCTGCCTTTGTCTTCACCATAAGGACTGGCCCGTTCGCTGCCATTGGAACATCACTACTGGATGTTGGGAGGTCCATGTCGGACAGTGATTCCTTAGGTTCCTTTGCTAGACTCTCCATCACCAAGTCGCGTGAGCGCGTGTTGTTTCTCCCTCGAGGGGCTGTGAACAACTGGCAGAGTAGGGAAGGCCACACACTCAGACCTGAGTCATCATCAAGGTCTCGACCAATAGTAGGTGAGCTTGTGCTCTGACATCACAAAGCCTGGTTCTGACCCACAAGAATGCCTGGGGAAGGAAGGAACAAATAGTGGACTGTACCACCCCTGACACTTTGATGATAGGGGGAAGATATTGAGAAGGCAAAGAGAGTTTGGGTTTAGATGGAGACTTTGTTTAATAATTCTAAGGCAAATTTTCCACCTCAACCTTTTTTACATATCTACCTTTGTTGTGGTAGAACACATGACAGATCATTTGCTTCTCCAAATTCTTCAACAATGCTATCCCTGTCAATGGTTTAGTCCAAAATGTCCGCCTCAATCTTTGGCTAGTATCTTGAATGTCTTCCCTAAAATCATTCCCAAATAACATTCCTACTCCATGGCTTAGCCTGTTGACCGTACACACACACACACTCACACACACATACACACACACACACACACACACACACACACACACACACGAATACTTGCATCTCCACATTCCTCTGTACCTAATGAATATACGCAAACAAGTGTCCATATCTTGTCTGGCTGTGTAGCAACAAATCATGGCCTCCAGGCTTCCACCTTATCCCAAGTCAGGTGACCCAGCCTAGCCTCAATATCTCTTTTACTGTGGTGAGCATACAGCCTCCTTTAATATACTCACTCACCTAAGGAGGCTTTCTACAACCAACCTAAGCCCAGTCCATAACCAGGGTTCTCCTATCTTCTGGTGTCTAGCCTATTGAGAATATCACACAGTATTAGACACTTGATTTTTAACATTCTGTTATGTATAACCTGGAAACCATAAGAAATGTTCAATCTTGGTCTGGACTCCTTGCCTTATAGTAGTGAATTTTAGGCTTCAACATGTTGCAGCCTATTTAGAACATTTTTCCTATATTATAGAGAACATCTGGGCTACAGCCAGATATAATCCTATTTAGATAAACCAACAGGGGTCTTAGAGTTGCCCATACCTCTTCACACCATACCCAGACTTCCTATGTCCCCCTCCAGGATTTATCCAGGTGAAGATATCCATACTCTGTAATTGGTTTTCCATATTCAGTGGAATTTATCCTAGATTGAATAGTCCCTGTCCCATCAAAGAATGGACCCTTGCACTCTGCAGTAGTGATTTGTGGCATGTTTTAGGGACACAAATCTCAAAACACAGCATGATCCCACCAGCTACTACTATTCTGTAGCCAACACTGAGAGTTCCCCAACACTTATCATACCTGTACTGGCTAATGGAATAACCCCACTCCTTATGAAAAGTTATCGTGTCCTCCTAAAGTTCGAACCTAGTGAATATTTCCTGTTCCAAATACTGTTTTTCCACATCCCTCCAAACATAGCTCATATTGATGTGGGATTCTCTTTTGTATATCTATGTATCATTATGATCCATACCAGTAAGGCTCTCACTGGTAGCTGCTGGTTTTCTCCTTCAGCAGCTACATGGCATCTCCCTGACTCTGCCTTCTTTCTCTCTATATCTCTGTTCAGATTACCTGCCTGGCTATATTCTACTAATCGATTGCCCAAAGCATCTTCTTGAATAACCAATGGTAATAAAACATATTCATAGCATATAGGATTCCTAGTCCCATCAAATCCTCCTGTGCTGTAGACAACATATACATTCCCACTGAGACAACCCCAACCTCATCAAACCACAGGATCTCTGGCTGACTACATAATATCACAGCATGCCAAGACTGTCCAAATCCTTCTACAATGCCAAGAGAAGTAAGTGCACCTTTCGAGCAGATAATTCTTTTCCTACTCCAGTAGAGTCCAGACCTGATGAAACATCCAGTGAGAACTCTAAAAGAGCTGTTTTCTCACACTTACAGTGACTTTTAGCTGTTTGCTGAGTTCCAAACCCTAGGCTCCATCTTAGTCCTACCGTGCTTTGATAGATAGTTCTAAGCTTCTGCTGGCACTTTCCCTCCAACTGGCCTTGTCCTAGCACATTCTTTTGTGCTGTATCCAGCATCTACATTCCCAATAGTAACCATCCTACCTGAATCCATCTGCAGGATGATTCCGATGCCTAAACAACTTCATTATATAACCAGACATCCCACAACCACCAGGACCCAACTTTAGCCAATTGAGTAACCCACTACACACAAATGAATATTTGATTTTCACTTGCTGTCTGACTTACAGCTGCCTCATGTGCCTTGCATTTGCAAATTTTAGGCCTGTGAAGGTTTTCAAAGCCTTCATCCAAGACTAGGTCCAGCAACTCCTTCTTTGGTATAGTCAACAGTTAGGCTCTCCTGAATTTAACACACCTACACCCATGCATGAAATAGTTGCCCTGCTTTCACAACTCCATTTCCAATCCAGACTTTCCATATCTTCCCCAAAGACCAAGCCCAGAATATTTCCCCTACCAGATAGCGTTTCCCCATATGCCAACAAACAGATCATAAGTCACTACAAGTGTCCAAGTCTAGTTTTTGCCACTGATATTCTTGCATGTTGTAGTAATGCTCACAGGATTCAACAGAGTTCCAAATGCGAGGGCAGAATCCCAGCATCTACTCCTGTCCTCCAACCAACATACATTGTCCTACAAGGACCTGCGCTGCTTGAATCTACATATAGTACTCATTTTGCTAACTATCTTACCCAAATCCAAATTCTGTATTCCTGAGTCCTCCACCATGGTATGGCCTGGTAAGTACTCACTCCCTCACAACCAGATATTTCATATTCTATCTCTATCTGGATCTAGCCTCTTTCCCAAAGTCATTATACAAATTTAGTTTGATCACCTAAGTAGCAATATCTAGGCTTCTATAATTTCGGAAATCCCATATCTTGGCCGTCCACGTGTGCGATTGCCGACATACATGCAGCAGACAAGTTGCTACCTTCACCCACCCACAGTACCCACTGTGTTACCTGCAGCACCCTACTCCACCACATTCCTAATGTTCTCCTCCAGGAACTGGCTTCTTATATATGCCACCAACCAATACTTGTTTTCCATATCCATCTGCATCTAGCTTGAGTTTAACAGCCAGCACCCCTGCATAATCTGGCTGTTTGCCTCTTGATTCAAGGGTCTTCTCGGGAGTATGGTCCCAAATAACTCAGCTCAGACTATTCTCAGGAATCCTCCTTTTCTGTCGTGAACATCTAGGCTTTGCTAGCACTTACCCTGCACTAGTACATCCACGGGACACTTTAGGTACAATATAGAACATTATTCCTTATTCAGATTTTCTATGTCTTCCCAGGTTTTAACTTGTTTAGTTTAGTTACCCACTCAGTACTTTGTACGTAGAGGGCTTGATCTACCCAAGTTGCAACAACCAGTGTCCTTGTCTTCTCCAGCTACCTCCATAGCAATCTCCGGCATTCTTAGACCCATCTTCTTTTTCTGTGCTGTTGACAGCATCTAGATTCCCACAAAGACTATCAATCTCTCATAGAACCAGAGGAGTTGTGGCTGCCCTACATGACCATTCTATCCCCAGACTATCAGAATACTCCTCCATCGTCTAGATTTCAGAGCACTGCTCTGCATCCTATCATTGTTTTTCTAATCCAGTGGAGTCCAGACTGCATGGAACATCCAGTGTCATCCCTAGATTTCAATAGTAGTGACTTCTAGCTGTTGGTAGGGTTCCAAATCCTTTGTTCCATCTTAGTCCCACCATGATCTCTTAGGCTGAATGCAACATATAGTGTCCTGCATGAATGACCTGTAACAACACTTACATACAGGACACTCTAGGCTACCTATACAACACAACGTAATACCCAGATTTCCCAGAATACCCATGTACTCCGCAGAGTCAAGCCTGTAGACTAACACCAAATGTACTCATCATACATGATTTTCTACAACTTGCTGAATTGATCACAGTATTTTAGCCTACATAGACAACCTATAACACATAACAGGTGCCTCTAGGATTCAGTAGGGTGTAAAATCTCACACCCCAGCACAGCCCCTCCATCTATTCATGTGCTATAGTTAACATTTAGTTTTTCTACAATAGTTGTCCTATCTATGGCCACAGGACTAGATGTTCACTATACCATGAAACTCTATACACAAACTTCCCATCCACTCCCCAGAGTCTAGTTACTGAAACTCCAAACACAACCCAATATTTCTGTTTTCATGTAATGCAAAACATAAATCCCATGCTGCATGCAGTTTGGCACAGATGTCTGGACTCCTAGCCTTGCTCTAATGACCCCTAGAATTCAACAAGGTCCCCATTCCTTGGCCCTAGCCTATGCCAAGCATTTTGTCCTTGGCTGTAGCCTACATCTATGCTCCCATAGGGATGTACCCTAGCCCTGTCTACCCACATCTACTTTCAGAAAGCCTTGTGACACATAAAATACACCAATAAATACACAGACTTCCTGTGGTCTCCTCCTGGGTGAGCCTGGTGTTTACATCCCTATCTGACATTTTATTTTCTGGCGTAACTAGAATGGTCGAACATCCAGTGACCATGACTAGTGTGGCTATGAGTTCCTTGTACTTGATGGCTCTAGGCTTCTGCAGACTCTGGTTCCTCCAACTGACCTTGTCCTAGCCTATTCCTTTGTGCTATATCCAACTTCCATACTCTCAACTTGAACCATTCTACCTTCATTCAATCACAAGTGACATTTAAATGATTAAGCCACCTATCTTTGTCCCTAGACATCCCACATGCTCGGCCTCCAGGGTTTAGCCTAGTGAGTAATAACCAACACAAACATGAATACTTGTTTTTCCACATGCAGCCTGACCTACTAGAACCACATTTGCCTTCCATTTGCGAGCTTTAGGCATCTACAGGTTTGAATGTGTGCAGACAAGCTTAGGCCCAGCAACTTCTACTATGCTTTAGTGAACAGCTAGGCTCCCTCTGCACTCAATGTTCTTGCACACATGCCCAGACTGTCCATATCCTCCTACAAAGACTATAGAGGTATGCACCCTTCTGCAGAGATAATTGTTTTCCCAAACTAGTGGAGTCCAGACAATCTAGTGGCATCCCTAGAATAGTGCTTGTTCTCCCTCGCAATGACTTACTTATATCTACCTATCTGTCTATCTATCTATCTATCTATCTATCTATCTATCTATCTATCTATTTTTAATTCGAGAGAAGGCTTCTCTACGTAACTTTGAAGTCTATTTTTGCACTAGCTCTGTAGACCAGGTTGGCTTCACACTCACAGAGATCCTCCTGCCTCTGCCTCCCAAGTGCTATGATTAAAGTCATGCACCACCACCACCCATCCTTGTAGTGACTTCTAACTTTTGTCAATGTCCGAAATCCTTTGCTTCATGTTCTTCTTTGCTATAGGTAAGATCTTGTTTCTTGCATAAAGTTCCTGTTACAACACTTAGCCACAGAACACTGTGTGCTGCCTATACAACCCAACTCTGTACTCAGATTCCCCATGACCTCTCCAGAGTCAGGCCTGTTAATTATCCCTAACATACTCATCATAAATGTTTTTGCACATCCTGCTGAATCTATACCAGTACCCCAGCCTAGACAAACAACTTATACTTCAGAGCAGAGGCCTTCAGGCTTCATCATGGTCCCAAATCTCATACACCCCCAATTTCAGTGCTATAAGGAACAATTAGAGTGCCACTAGTACTTGCCCTATCCACAGGCACAGGACTAGATGTTGACTATACTACCCCTCTCTATACACAAACTTTCTGTGTTCTCTTCCAGGGCCTAGTCTATTGGATATTCCACATACATCCCAATATTTCTGTTTTCATATCCTGTAGCGTGTAAATCATGAGCCTTAGGCAGTGCCACCATAGTAGCCTGAAATCTTTGCCTTGCAGTAATGATCTCTAACTTCAACAAAGTCCTAAATCCTAGTTCCCAGTTTAGTCCCAGTATTTCATCCTTTGCTCTAGCCTACATGGTGTGCTCCTGGGAGGATCATCAGTCGTCATACCAAACTAAGAATATTGCATACTATATTAATGAACAACCTAGAAAGATATGTCCATGAATGCAATAGTGGTACAAACTTTCTGGGAATAATCAGCTCCTTAAGAGTGAATTTAAGGTCTACTCTATAGAAAGCAACACATGCCTGCTGCTGTAAGCTTTGTCGAGAACATATGGTTATGGAGATCCAAGGCCCCAGTATTGAACCTCATACTATTATTTTGTTAAATGAATGAAGTATCAAGCTTCACTCTACATTCATATCTCGATAACTACAGATTAGTGCAGTTCTCAGACCTCCTCAGAGACCTTGGTGCAGTAGATTATGTTTAAAAAAGACATTCAAAACTGGTCATCCTGGAAAAAAAAATGAGAGTATGTGCAATGGGATATTTGTAGCCCTCTCTTCAAGACTCAGGTACCATTGCAGGGAGCATTTAAAAAGATTTTATGAGTCTGAGGCTGCAGATGCCAAGAGTGAAATTGTGATCTCAAGACATGACAGAGTCATTGCTCTCACAAATACAGAGCCATCGTGATTGCATGCAAAGGCCTGTGTAAGATGAGGCCAGGTCATATTCCAGTATGCTTGGTGACTAAGCACTCAAATATATGCCAGTATGGTTTCCATCCACATTAACTCTCACACTTCTCTAGAAGCCACCAACTGTCAGGAGTTTGCCAGTTAGACTCTCGAGCCCTCCTACAGTGCATCTTTGACTATGGGGGATGGCTCAGAAGTCTGTACCTCTAACTGACAAACTACTGACAGTTGGTGGCTTCTAGAGAAATGTGACAGTTAATGAAAGGGAATGAAAAACAGGCTCTCATGTACTTGAATACTTACTTAGTTACCAAGAAGTGCAACTGTTTGTGAAATTAGGAGGTGTGACCATGATGGAATGGAAATAGCCTTTGTGGAAAATATATGTCACTGAGGGTGGGTTTTGAGGTTTACATTCCCACATCAGGCCTCGTCTCTCTCTCTCTCTACCTACTACTGATGAATCAGTTGGTATGGACTCAACAACAGGCCCAGTGCCGTGTTTGCCTGAATCCTGACATGATGATCATGAATTAATTTCCTAAAATTGTAGGCAAGCATCCAATTAACTAGTGATAAAGAGATCCAGAGACCCTTTCAAGTCTCTTGCATCTTGAAGTCCTGAACTGAGATTAGAGTTTAGCTAGAGGGACAGGGTATTGACATATAAGCAGTTGTGGTCAGGAGGTGGCATCTACCCTCCCTTAGCTCACCCATCATTGTCTAATTGTTAGTCTTATCTGGCAAGGTGGTTTGATAGTAGGAATTGTGTGAAATCTCTTTAAGGAGACAAGGTTTTCCTTTGGGTAGAGAACATTGCTTTACATGGCATGAGATTTCTGTAGAAATACTCATTACGTTGACGTCAATGATTTGACTGTTCTGATAGATCAAGCTACACAATTGTCTCATTAGTATATCCTCATTTATGCTAGGCCTGTTATGTAAGCAGCCCATTCTAAAAGCCCTATTAAAACACAAATTTTTTATAAAGCATAACCAAGGGTAAACCTGTCACTTCAAATTACCATTCCTTTCACTGAGATGTGATCAGTAGATTTGAGTTTGCTGGGTGATTATTGCTCCTGGGGAGATTTCCTTACTTACATTGGATGGTGAGGTATAAAACCAACATTCAAAAAAAGTTGCCAAACAGGAAACATAACAGCTATTTGTGGGGATAACTGTCACTCACACACTTCACCTCAGATAGGTTGAGACATTCATACTGTGAAGTTTTTCCCGGATCTTGCAAAATACATGGATGGTGGAGCATAGTCTTCTTCATCGGTATCTATGAGATTAGATAAATGTAGCAATTTGGATTCAATGCTCCATAATTACCTCTATGAGTCTTACAGTGCATGTGTGGTATGACCCTCAAATCTGTGGGAACCAAAGTCCCTTCTTTGTCATATGCTAACCCAAATTTTCTTCTTTTTATATATCAAACCATATTCCTTTTCTGGCCTCTATCCCTATAGTATACAAAATGTCAGATTTTCCATCTTCAACACCAAAGAGTCTTCTGTGTCATATACCCACCTAAATCAATTTTCTAGGCCTCAACTTGAAATTTGAGTTCAAGGTGTGGTTCATACAATACACGCAATCAAATCCATCTTTATCGTAAATTCATGAAAATTGTTTATCTGCCATCAAACTTTGAAAAACCATAATCTCTCCCATATCATATACCAACCCAATCTCTCTCTCTCTCTCTCTCTCTCTCTCTCTCTCTCTCTCTCTCTCCCCACTGTTGCTGCCTTCATCCTTATGAGACCACATCCCTCCTTTGTCATCTGCCTATCCACACTACCTCTCTTGCCATATAGCCAATATTTCTTCCCTAAAACCTTATCAGACACAAATCTCTCCCTTTCATTCAACCAAGTGAACTCCCTCTCTTGCCATGTACCCACTATTTCTGGACCCATCCTTCCAAGACACTCATTCCTCCTTAGCCATACACCAAACCTAATACTCTCTCTTATAATGTTTCCACCATTTCTTCCCCCAAACGTTGTGATGGCCCAATCTGCCCCATGTCATGTACTCACCCAAACTCCCTCGCTAGCCATATATCCACCATGTCTGCCCCCATCCTGCTGTGACCCAAATCCTTCTCTTGCCATATGCCCACTGAAAATTCTTCTATTTTCATGTAACCACACAATTTCCTGTCTTGTGATGTAACCACCATTTCTTCCCCCAAACATGTCAGACCCAAATATATCCATGTTTATAAGCCCAACAAAACCCCCTCTCTTGACATATACCCAACCAAACTCTGTTTCATGAAATATACCAATTATTTCTGCCCCAAACCTTAAGAGACCCAAACACACCCTGGTCATACAGCTACCCAAACTCCTCTCTGGGCATATACCCATCATTTTGCCACCAGCTTTGTGAGACCCTAATCTCTCCATTGTCGTATGCCCATCCAAAGTATTTCTCTTGCTACATACTCACCATTGCTGCCCCTAAAGTGTATAAGACCCAAATCCCTCCCTTGTCATTTACCCAGCATACTCCCTCTGTTGCTATATATCCACCATTTCTGACCCCATCTTTCTGAGACCCTAATCCCACCCTTCATATAATAACCCAAACTCCTCTCTTAACAGATACTCATGATTTCTGCCACCTGAGTATTTGAGAATCAAATCCTTCCCTTGTCATGTACCCACCCAAATGTCTCTTATCATTTACCCATCATTACACTCTCCAAAGTATATGAGATCCAACTCCCTTCCCTGGCATTACCCACCCATATTCCCACGCTTTCCAAGCTCTCACCATTACTGCCCCAAAATTTTGGAGACACAAACCCCTCCCTTGTCTTCCACAAACACAAAATCCCCCTCTTCAAGGCACACACCATTGATGCCCAAACTTTTGGAGACACAAATCCCTCCCTTTTTTCCTACCCACCCAAACTCCCTCTCTTCCATGCACTCACAATTGATGCCCTAACCTTTGGAGACCCAAATTCCTCCCGTGTCTTCTACCCACCCAAACTCCCTCTCTTTCCATGCACTCACCATTACTGCTCCAAACATATGGAGACCCAAATCCCTCCCTTGTCTTCTTCCCACCCAAACTCCCCCTCTTCCATGCACCCACCATTGTTTCCCAACCCTTTGGAGACCCAAATCCCAAACTTGTCTTCTTCCCACCCGAACTCCCCCTCTTCCATGCACCCACCATTGTTGCCCAAACCTTTGGGACCCAAATCCCACCCTTGTCTTCTTCCAACCCAAACATCCCCACTTTCATGCACCCACCATTGATGCCCAAACCTTTGGAGACCCAAATCCCACCCTTGTCTTCTACCCACCCATGCTCCCTTTCTTTTCATGCACTCACCATTACTGCCCCAAAATCCCCCTCATCCAGGCACCCACCAATGATGCCCAAACGTTTGGAGACAAAAATCCCTCCCTTGTCTTCTTCCCACCCAAACTCCCCCTCTTCCATGCACCCATCATTGATGCCCAAACCTTTAAAAACACAAATCCCTCCCTTGTCTCCTACACACCCAAACTCCCTTTCTTCCATGCACCCACAAGTGATGCCCAAACCTTTGGAGACACAAATCCCTCCCTTGTCTTCTACCAACCCAAGTTCCCTTTCTTTTCATGCACTCACCATTACTGCCCAAATCCTTTGGAGACACAAATCCCTTCCTTGTCTTCTATCCACCCTAACTCCCCCTCTTCCATGCACCCACCATTGATGACCAATTCTTTGGAGACCCAAATCCCTCCCTTGTCATCTTCCCACCCAAACTCCCTTTCTTTTCATGCCCTCACCATTACTGCCCCAAAACTTTGGAGACCCAAATCCCTCCCTTGTCTTCTTCCCACCCAAACTCCCCGTCTTCCATGCACCCACCATTGATGCCCAAACCTTTGGAGACACAAATCCCTCCCTTGTCTCCTACCCACCAAAACTCCTTCTCTTTCCATGCTCTCACCGTTAAAGCCACAAAATTTTAGAGAACCTAATCCCTCCCTTGTCTTCTTCCCACACAAACTCGCCTCTTTTATGCACCCACAATTAATGCCCAAACCTTTGTAGACCCAAATCCCTCCCTTGTCTTCTACCAACCCAAACTCCCCCTCTTTCCATGAACCCACTATGACTGTCCCAAACCTAGTGAAGAACAAATCTCTCCATTGCCATTCACCCACCCATCTTCCCTCTCTTCTCCTATAACCATCATTTTTCCTTCCCTTTCCTGGTTTCGCCTTTAGTCACTGTAAAAGACACATAGCTTTTCAACTAAATTGAATTTATTTTCAATTTAAGAAATTTATACCAATGCAATTTTCTTTGTCATATTTGGGCATTCCCCGTCTTCATGATAGCCATCTTATTGGCTCTCCCCCTCATCGGCTGCTGCGACCACGCTTGCTTCTCCAGTAGTGTGCACCTCGGCTTCCTTTTCAGGCTCCTCCTCCTTAGGTTCAGGCATTGCAGTAACAGCTTTCACTTTGATTTTCTTCCGTTCGAGGGCAGCTGCCTCTTCGGCCTCCCTCTTTCTCTTGTTCCTCTTCTTTGAGGAGTGCTTCCGGTGTTTGCTTTTCTTGTGTGCCTGGAATGGCAAGAGGTGAACACAAGAATTAGTTAATAGAGGGAGAAGTCAGGAGAGGCATGTGAAGGACACTTTGTCGGAAGAGGTGAGAATTGATAAGGGATTTATGCCAGGAAGGAGAGAGGTAGTGACTTTAGGTAAGAGTAAATGAGTAGAGGAGGGAGCTCCAGTAGGGTTCGTCAACTCACCTTTCCGCACGACATGTAAGGTGGATACTGCTTTAGAGCTGCCTTTGTCTTCACCATAAGGACTGGCCCGTTCGCTGCCATCGGAACATCACTACTGGATGTTGGGAGGTCCATGTCGGACAGTGATTCCTTAGGTTCCTTTGCTAGACTCTCCATCACCAAGTCGCATGAGCGCGTGTTGTTTCTCCCTCGAGGGGCTGTGAACAACTGGCAGAGTAGGGAAGGCCACACCCTCAGACCTGAGTCATCATCAAGTTCTCGACCAATAGTAGGTGAGCTTGTGCTCTGACATCACAAAGCCTGGTTCTGACCCACAAGAATGCCTGGGGAAGGAAGGAACAAATAGTGGACTGTACCACTCCTGACACTTTGATGATAGGGGGAAGATATTGAGAAGGCAAAGAGAGTTTGGGTTTAGATGGAGACTTTGTTTAATAACTCTAAGGCAAATTTTCCACCTCAACCTTTTTTACATATCTACCTTTGTTGTGGTAGAACACATGACAGATCATTTGCTTCTCCAAATTCTTCAACAATGCTATCCCTGTCAATGGTTTAGTCCATAATGTCCGCCTCAATCTTTGGCTAGTATCTTGAATGTCTTCCCTAAAATCATTCCCAAATAACATTCCTACTCCATGGCTTAGCCTGTTGACCGTACACACACACACACTCACACACACACACACACACACACACGAATACTTGCATCTCCACATTCCTCTGTACCTAATGAATATATGCAAACCAGTGTCCATATCTTGTCTGGCTGTGTAGCAACAAATCATGGCCTCCAGGCTTCCACCTTATCCCAAGTCAGGTGACCCAGCCTAGCCTCAATATCTCTTTTACTGTGGTGAGCATACAGCCTCCTTTAATATACTCACTCACCTAAGGAGGCTTTCTACAACCAACATAAGCCCAGTCCATAACCAGGGTTCTCCTATCTTCTGGTGTCTAGCCTATTGAGAATATCACACAGTATTAGACACTTGATTTTTAACATTCTGTTATGTATAACCTGGAAACCATAAGAAATGTTCAATCTTGGTCTGGACTCCTTGCCTTATAGTAGTGAATTTTAGGCTTCAACATGTTACAGCCTATTTAAAACATATTTCCTATATTATAGAGAACATCTGGGCTACAGCCAGATATAATCCTATTTAGATAAACCAACAGGGGTCTTAGAGTTGCCCATACCTCTTCACACCATACCCAGACTTCCTATGTCCCCCTCCAGGATTTATCCAGGTGAAGATATCCATACTCTGTAATTGGTTTTCCATATTCAGTGGAATTTATCCTAGATTGAATAGTCCCTGTCCCATCAAAGAATGGACACTTGCACTCTGCAGTAGTGATTTTTGGCATGTTTTAGGGACACAAATCTCAAAACACAGCATGATCCCACCAGCTACTACTATTCTGTAGCCAACACTGAGAGTTCCCCAACACTTATCATACCTGTACTGGCTAATGGAATAACCCCACACCTTATGAAAAGTTATCATGTCCTCCTAAAGTTTGAACCTAGTGAATATTTCCTGTTCCAAATACGGTTTTTCCACATCCCTCCAAACATAGCTCATATTGATGTGGGATTCCCTTTTGTATATCTATGTATCATTATGATCCATACCAGTAAGGCTCTCACTGGTAGCTGCTGGTTTTCTCCTTCAGCAGCTACATGGCATCTCCCTGACTCTGCCTACTTTCTCTCTATATCTCTGTTCAGATTTCCTGCCTGGCTATATTCTACTAATCGATTGCCCAAAGCATCTTCTTGAATAACCAATGGTAATAAAACATATTCATAGCATATAGGATTCCTAGTCCCATCAAATCCTCCTGTGCTTTAGACAACATATACATTCCCACTGAGACAACCCCAACCTCATCAAACCACAGGATCTCTGGCTGACTACATAATATCACAGCATGCCAAGACTGTCCAAATCCTTCTACAATGCCAAGAGAAGTAAGTGCACCTTTCGAGCAGATAATTCTTTTCCTACTCCAGTAGAGTCCAGACCTGATGAAACATCCAGTGAGAACTCTAAAAGAGCTGTTTTCTCACACTTACAGTGACTTTTAGCTGTTTGCTGAGTTCCAAACCCTAGGCTCCATCTTAGTCCTACCGTGCTTTGATAGATAGTTCTAAGCTTCTGCTGGCACTTTCCCTCCAACTGGCCTTGTCCTAGCACATTCTTTTGTGCTGTATCCAGCATCTACATTCCCAACAGTAACCATCCTACCTGAATCCATCTGCAGGATGATTCCGATGCCTAAACCACTTCATTATATAACCAGACATCCCACAACCACCAGGACCCAACTTTAGCCAATTGAGTAACCCACTACACACAAGTGAATATTTGATTTTCCACATGCTGTCTGACTTACAGCTGCCTCATGTGCCTTGCATTTGCAAATTTTAGGCCTGTGAAGGTTTTCAAAGCCTTCAGCCAAGACTAGGTCCAGCAACTCCTTCTTTGGTATAGTCAACAGTTAGGCTCCCCTGAATTTAACACACCTACACCCATGCATGAAATAGTTGCCCTGCTTTCACAACTCCATTTCCAATCCAGACTTTCCATATCTTCCCCAAAGACCAAGCCCAGAATATTTCCCCTACCAGATAGCGTTTCCCCATATGCCAACAAACAGATCATAAGTCACTACAAGTGTCCAAGTCTAGTTTTTGCCACTGATATTCTTGCATGTTGTAGTAATGCTCACAGGATTCAACAGAGTTCCAAATGCGAGGGCAGAATCCCAGCATCTACTCCTGTCCTCCAACCAACATACATTGTCCTACAAGGACCTGCGCTGCTTGAATCTACATATAGTACTCATTTTGCTAACTATCTTACCCGAATCCAAATTCTGTATTCCTGAGTCCTCCACCATGGTATGGCCTGGTAAGTACTCACTCCCTCACAACCAGATATTTCATATTCTATCTCTATCTGGATCTAGCCTCTTTCCCAATGTCATTATACAAATTTAGTTTGATCACCTAAGTAGCAATATCTAGGCTTCTATAATTTCGGAAATCCCATATCTTGGCCGTCCACGTGTGTGATTGCCGACATACATGCAGCAGACAAGTTGCTACCTTCACCCACCCACAGTACCCTCTGTGTTACCTGCAGCACCCTACTCCACCACATTCCTAATGTTCTCCTCCAGGAACTGGCTTCTTATATATGCCACCAACCAATACTTGTTTTCCATATCCATCTGCATCTAGCTTGAGTTTAACAGCCAGCACCCCTGCATAATCTGGCTGTTTGCCTCTTGATTCAAGGGTCTTCTCGGGAGTATGGTCCCAAATAACTCAGCTCAGACTATTCTCAGGAATCCTCCTTTTCTGTCGTGAACATCTAGGCTTTGCTAGCACTTACCCTGCACTAGTACATCCACGGGACACTTTAGGTACAATATAGAACATTATTCCTTATTCAGATTTTCTATGTCTTCCCAGGTTTTAACTTGTTTAGTTTAGTTACCAACTCAGTACTTTGTACATAGAGGGCTTGATCTACCCAAGTTGCAACAGCCAGTGTCCTGGTCTTCTCCAGCTGCCTCTATAGCAATCTCCGGCATTCTTAGACCCATCTTCTTTTTCTGTGCTGTTGACAGCATCTAGATTCCCACAAAGACTATCAATCTCTCATAGAACCAGAGGAGTTGTGGCTGCCCTACATGATCATTCTATCCCCAGACTATCAGAATACTCCTCCATCGTCTAGATTTCAGAGCACTGCTCTGCATCCTATCATTGTTTTTCTAATCCAGTGGAGTCCAGACTGCATGGAACATCCAGTGTCATCCCTAGATTTCAATAGTAGTGACTTCTAGCTGTTGGTAGGGTTCCAAATCCTTTGTTCCATCTTAGTCCCACCATGGTCTCTTAGGCTGAATGCAACATATAGTGTCCTGCATGAATCACCTGTAACAACACTTACACACAGGACACTCTAGGCTACCTATACAACACAACTTAATACCCAGATTTCCCAGAATACCCATGTACTCCCCAGAGTCAAGCCTGTAGACTAACACCAAATGTACTCATCATACATGATTTTCTACAACTTGCTGAATTGATCACTGTATTTTAGCCTACATAGACAACCTATAACACATAACTGGTGCCTCTAGGATTCAGTAGGGTGTAAAATCTCACACCCCAGCACAGCCCCTCCATCTATTCATGTGCTATAGTTAACATTTAGTCTTTCTACAATAGTTGTCCTATCTATGGCCACAGGACTAGATGTTCACTATACCATGGCACTCTATACACAAACTTCCCATCCACTCCCCAGAGTCTAGTTACTGAAACTCCAAACACAACCCAATATTTCTGTTTTCATGTAATGCAAAACATAAATCCCATGCTGCATGCAGTTTGGCACAGATGTCTGGACTCCTAGCCTTGCTGTAATGACCCCTAGAATTCAACAAGGTCCCCATTCCTTGGCCCTAGCCTATGCCAAGCATTTTGTCCTTGGCTGTAGCCTACATCTATGCTCCCATAGGGATGTACCCTAGCCCTGTCTACCCACATCTACTTTCAGAAAGCCTTGTGACACATAAAATACACCAATAAATACACAGACTTCCTGTGGTCTCCTCCTGGGTGAGCCTGGTGTTTACATCCCTATCTGACATTTTATTTTCTGGCGTAACTAGAATGGTCGAACATCCAGTGACCATGACTAGTGTGGCTATGAGTTCCTTTTACTTGATGGCTCTAGGCTTCTGCAGACTCTGGTTCCTCCAACTGACCTTGTCCTAGCCTATTCCTTTGTGCTATATCCAACTTCCATACTCTCAACTTGAACCATTCTACCTTCATTCAATCACAAGTGACATTTAAATGATTAAGCCACCTATCTTTGTCCCTAGACATCCCACATGCTCGGCCTCCAGGGTTTAGCCTAGTGAGTAATAACCAACACAAACATGAATACTTGTTTTTCCACATGCAGCCTGACCTACTAGAACCACATTTGCCATCCATTTGCGAGCTTTAGGCATCTACAGGTTTGAATGTGTGCAGACAAGCTTAGGCCCAGCAACTTCTACTATGCTTTAGTGAACAGCTAGGCTCCCTCTGCACTCAACGTTCTTGCACACATGCCCAGACTGTCCATATCCTCCTACAAAGACTATAGAGGTATGCACCCTTCTGCAGAGATAATTGTTTTCCCAAACTAGTGGAGTCCAGACAATCTAGTGGCATCCCTAGAATAGTGCTTGTTCTCCCTCGCAATGACTTACTTATATCTACCTATCTGTCTGTCTATCTATCTATCTATCTATCTATCTATCTATCTATCTATCTTTTTTTAATTCGAGAGAAGGCTTCTCTACCTAACTTTGAAGTCTATTTCTGCACTAGCTCTGTAGACCAGGTTGGCTTCACACTCACAGAGATCCTCCTGCCTCTGCCTCCCAAGTGCTATGATTAAAGTCATGCACCACCACCACCCATCCTTGTAGTGACTTCTAACTTTTGTCAATGTCCGAAATCCTTTGCTTCATGTTCTTCTTTGCTATAGGTAAGATCTTGGTTCCTGCACAAAGTTCCTGTTACAACACTTAGCCACAGAACACTGTGTGCTGCCTATACAACCCAACTCTGTACTCAGATTCCCCATGACCTCTCCAGAGTCAGGCCTGTTAATTATCCCTAACATACTCATCATAAATGTTTTTGCACATCCTGCTGAATCTATACCAGTACCCCAGCCTAGACAAACAACTTATACTTCAGAGCAGAGGCCTTCAGGCTTCATCATGGTCCCAAATCTCATACACCCCCAATTTCAGTGCTATAAGGAACAATTAGAGTGCCACTAGTACTTGCCCTATCCACAGGCACAGGACTAGATGTTGACTTTACTACCCCTCTCTATACACAAACTTTCTGTGTTCTCTTCCAGGGCCTAGTCTATTGGATATTCCACATACATCCCAATATTTCTGTTTTCATATCCTGTAGCGTGTAAATCATGAGCCTTAGGCAGTGCCACCATAGTAGCCTGAAATCTTTGCCTTGCAGTAATGATCTCTAACTTCAACAAAGTCCTAAATCCTAGTTCCCAGTTTAGTCCCAGTATTTCATCCTTTGCACTAGCCTACATGGTGTGCTCCTGGGAGGATCATCAGTCGTCATACCAAACTAAGAATATTGCATACTATATTAATGAACAACCTAGAAAGATATGTCCATGAATGCAATAGTGGTACAAACTTTCTGGGAATAATCAGCTCCTTAAGAGTTAATTTAAGGTCTACTCTATAGAAAGCAACACATGCCTGCTGCTGTAAGCTTTGTCGAGAACATATGGTTATGGAGATCCAAGGCCCCAGTATTGAACCTCATACTATTATTTTGTTAAATGAATGAAGTATCAAGCTTCACTCTACATTCATACCTCGATAACTACAGATTAGTGCAGTTCTCAGACCTCCTCAGAGACCTTGGTGCAGTAGATTATGTTTAAAAAAGACATTCAAAACTGGTCATCCTGGAAAAAAAAATGAGAGTATGTGCAATGGGATATTTGTAGCCCTCTCTTCAAGACTCAGGTACCATTGCAGGGAGCATTTAAAAAGATTTTATGAGTCTGAGGCTGCAGATGCCAAGAGTGAAATTGTGATCTCAAGACATGACAGAGTCATTGCTCTCACAAATACAGAGCCATCGTGATTGCATGCAAAGGCCTGTGTAAGATGAGGCCAGGTCATATTCCAGTATGCTTGGTGACTAAGCACTCAAATATATGCCAGTATGGTTTCCATCCACATTAACTCTCACACTTCTCTAGAAGCCACCAACTGTCAGGAGTTTGCCAGTTAGACTCTCGAGCCCTCCTACAGTGCATCTTTGACTATGGGGGATGGCTCAGAAGTCTGTACCTCTAACTGACAAACTACTGACAGTTGGTGGCTTCTAGAGAAATGTGACAGTTAATGAAAGGGAATGAAAAACAGGCTCTCATGTACTTGAATACTTACTTAGTTACCAAGAAGTGCAACTGTTTGTGAAATTAGGAGATGTGACCATGATGGAATGGAAATAGCCTTTGTGGAAAATATATGTCACTGAGGGTGGGTTTTGAGGTTTACATTCCCACATCAGGCCTCGTCTCTCTCTCTCTCTACCTACTACTGATGAATCAGTTGGTATGGACTCAACAACAGGCCCAGTGCCGTGTTTGCCTGAATCCTGACATGATGATCATGAATTAATTTCCTAAAATTATAGGCAAGCATCCAATTAACTAGTGATAAAGAGATCCAGAGACCCTTTCAAGTCTCTTGCATCTTGAAGTCCTGAACTGAGATTAGAGTTTAGCTAGAGGGACAGGGTATTGACATATAAGCAGTTGTGGTCAGGAGGTGGCATCTACCCTCCCTTAGCTCACCCATCATTGTCTAATTGTTAGTCTTATCTGGCAAGGTGGTTTGATAGTAGGAATTGTGTGAAATCTCTTTAAGGAGACAAGGTTTTCCTTTGGGTAGAGAACATTGCTTTACATGGCATGAGATTTCAGTAGAAATACTTATTACGTTGACGTCAATGATTTGACTGTTCTGATAGATCAAGCTACACAATTGTCTCATTAGTATATCCTCATTTCTGCTAGGCCTGTTATGTAAGCAGCCCATTCTAAAAGCCCTATTAAAACACAAATTTTTTATAAAGGATAACCAAGGGTAAACCTGTCACTTCAAATTACCATTCCTTTCACTGAGATGTGATCAGTAGATTTGAGTTTGCTGGGTGATTATTGCTCCTGGGGAGATTTCCTTACTTACATTGGATGGTGAGGTATAAAACCAACATTCAAAAAAAGTTGCCAAACAGGAAACATAACAGCTATTTGTGGGGATAACTGTCACTCACACACTTCACCTCAGATAGGTTGAGACATTCATACTGTGAAGTTTTGCCCGGATCTTGCAAAATACATGGATGGTGGAGCACAGTCTTCTTCATCGGTATCTATGAGATTAGATAAATGTAGCAATTTGGATTCAATGCTCCATAATTACCTCTATGAGTCTTACAGTGCATGTGTGGTATGACCCTCAACTCTGTGGGAACAAAGGCCCTTCTTTGTCATATGCTAACCCAAATTTTCTTCTTTTTATATATCAAACCATATTCCTTTTCTGGCCTCTATCCCTATAGTATACAAAATGTCAGATTTTCCATCTTCAACACCAAAGAGTCTTCTGTGTCATATACCCACCTAAATCAATTTTCTAGGCCTCAACTTGAAATTTGAGTTGAAGGTGTGGTTCATACAATATACGCAATCAAATCCATCTTTATCGTAAATTCATGAAAATTGTTTATCTGCCATCAAACTTTGTAAAACCATAATCTCTCTCATATCATATACCAACCCAATCTCTCTCTCTCTCTCTCTCTCTCTCTCTCTCTCTCTCTCTCCCCACTGTTGCTGCCTTCATCCTTATGAGACCACATCCCTCCTTTGTCATCTGCCTATCCACACTACCTCTCTTGCCATATAGCCAATATTTCTTCCCTAAAACCTTATCAGACACAAATCTCTCCCTTTCATTCAACCAAGTGAACTCCCTCTCTCGCCATGTACCCACTATTTCTGGACCCATCCTTCCAAGACACTCATTCCTCCTTAGCCATACACCAAACCTAATACTCTCTCTTATAATGTTTCCACCATTTCTTCCCCCAAACGTTGTGATGGCCCAATCTGCCCCATGTCATGTACTCACCCAAACTCCCTCGCTAGCCATATATCCACCATGTCTGCCCCCATCCTGCTGTGACCCAAATCCTTCTCTTGCCATATGCCCACTGAAAATTCTTCTATTTTCATGTAACCACACAATTTCCTGTCTTGTGATGTAACCACCATTTCTTCCCCCAAACATGTCAGACCCAAATATATCCATGTTTATAAGCCCAACAAAACCTCCTCTCTTGACATATACCCACCCAAACTCTGTTTCATGAAATATACCAATTATTTCTGCCCCAAACCTTAAGAGACCCAAACACCCCCTGGTCATACAGCTACCCAAACTCCTCTCTGGGCATATACCCATCATTTTGCCACCAGCTTTGTGAGACCATAATCTCTCCATTGTCGTATGCCCATCCAAAGGATTTCTCTTGCTACATACTCACCATTGCTGCCCCTAAAGTGTATAAGACCCAAATCCCTCCCTTGTCATTTACCCAGCATACTCCCTCTGTTGCTATATATCCACCATTTCTGACCCCATCTTTCTGAGACCCTAATCCCACCCTTCATATAAAAACCCAAACTCCTCTCTTAACAGATACTCATGATTTCTGCCACCTGAGTATTTGAGAATCAAATCCTTCCCTTGTCATGTACCCACCCAAATGTCTCTTATCATTTACCCATCATTACACTCTCCAAAGTATATGAGATCCAACTCCCTTCCCTGGCATTACCCACCCATATTCCCACGCTTTCCAAGCTCTCACCATTACTGCCCCAAAATTTTGGAGACACAAACCCCTCCCTTGTCTTCTACCCACACAAAATCCCCCTCTTCAAGGCACCCACCATTGATGCCCAAACTTTTGGAGACACAAATCCGTCCCTTTTTTCCTACCCACCCAAACTCCCTCTCATCCATGCACTCACAATTGATGCTCTAACCTTTGGAGACCCAAATTCCTCCCGTGTCTTCTACCCACCCAAACTCCCTCTCTTTCCATGCACTCACCATTACTGCTCCAAACATATGGAGACCCAAATCCCTCCCTTGTCTTCTTCCCACCCAAACTCCCCCTCTTCCATGCACCCACCATTGTTTCCCAACCCTTTGGAGACCCAAATCCCAAACTTGTCTTCTTCCCACCCGAACTCCCCCTCTTCCATGCACCCACCATTGTTGCCCAAACCTTTGGAGACCCAAATCCCACCCTTGTCTTCTTCCAACCCAAACATCCCCACTTTCATGCACCCACCATTGATGCCCAAACCTTTGGAGACCCAAATCCCTCCCTTGTCTTCTACCCACCCATGCTCCCTTTCTTTTCATGCACTCACCATTACTGCCCCAAAATCCCCCTCATCCAGGCACCCACCAATGATGCCCAAACGTTTGGAGACAAAAATCCCTCCCTTGTCTTCTTCCCACCCAAACTCCCCCTCTTCCATGCACCCATCATTGATGCCCAAACCTTTAAAAACACAAATCCCTCCCTTGTCTCCTACACACCCAAACTCCCTTTCTTCCATGCACCCAAAAGTGATGCCCAAACCTTTGGAGACACAAATCCCTCCCTTGTCTTCTACCAACCCAAGTTCCCTTTCTTTTCATGCACTCACCATTACTGCCCAAATCCTTTGGAGACACAAATCCCTTCCTTGTCTTCTATCCACCCTAACTCCCCCTCTTCCATGCACCCACCATTGATGACCAATTCTTTGGAGACCCAAATCCCTCCCTTGTCATCTTCCCACCCAAACTCCCTTTCTTTTCATGCCCTCAACATTACTGCCCCAAAACTTTGGAGACCCAAATCCCTCCCTTGTCTTCTTCCCACCCAAACTCCCCATCTTCCATGCACCCACCATTGATGCCCAAACCTTTGGAGACACAAATCCCTCCCTTGTCTCCTACCCACCAAAACTCCCTCTCTTTCCATGCTCTCACCGTTAAAGCCACAAAATTTTGGAGACCCTAATCCCTCCCTTGTCTTCTTCCCACACAAACTCGCCTCTTTTATGCACCCACAATTAATGCCCAAACCTTTGTAGACCCAAATCCCTCCCTTGCTTCTACCAACCCAAACTCCCCCTCTTTCCATGAACCCACTATGACTGTCCTAAACCTAGTGAAGAACAAATCTCTCCATTGCCATTCTCCCACACATATTCCCTCTCTTCTCCTATAACCATCATTTTTCCTTCCCTTTCCTGGTTTCGCCTTTAGTCACTGTAAAAGACACATAGCTTTTCAACTAAATTGAATTTATTTTCAATTTAAGAAATTTATACCAATGCAATTTTCTTTGTCATATTTGGGCATTCCCCGTCTTCATGATGGCCATTTATTGGCTCTCCCCCTCATCGCCTGCTCCGACCACGCTTGCTTCTCCAGTAGTGTGCACCTCGGCTTCCTTTTCAGGCTCCTCCTCCTTAGGTTCAGGCATTGCAGTAACAGCTTTCACTTTGATTTTCTTCCGTTCGAGGGCAGCTGCCTCTTCGGCCTCCCTCTTTCTCTTGTTCCTCTTCTTTGAGGAGTGCTTCCGGTGTTTGCTTTTCTTGTGTGCCTGGAATGGCAAGAGGTGAACACAAGAATTAGTTAATAGAGGGAGAAGTCAGGAGAGGCATGTGAAGGACACTTTGTCGGAAGAGGTGAGAATTGATAAGGGATTTATGCCAGGAAGGAGAGAGGTAGTGACTTTAGGTAAGAGTAAATGAGTAGAGGAGGGAGCTCCAGTAGGGTTCGTCAACTCACCTTTCCGCACGACATGTAAGGTGGATACTGCTTTAGAGCTGCCTTTGTCTTCACCATAAGGACTGGCCCGTTCGCTGCCATTGGAACATCACTACTGGATGTTGGGAGGTCCATGTCGGACAGTGATTCCTTAGGTTCCTTTGCTAGACTCTCCATCACCAAGTCGCGTGAGCGCGTGTTGTTTCTCCCTCGAGGGGCTGTGAACAACTGGCAGAGTAGGGAAGGCCACACACTCAGACCTGAATCATCATCAAGGTCTCGACCAATAGTAGGTGAGCTTGTGCTCTGACATCACAAAGCCTGGTTCTGACCCACAAGAATGCCTGGGGAAGGAAGGAACAAATAGTGGACTGTACCACCCCTGACACTTTGATGATAGGGGGAAGATATTGAGAAGGCAAAGAGAGTTTGGGTTTAGATGGAGACTTTGTTTAATAACTCTAAGGCAAATTTTCCACCTCAACCTTTTTTACATATCTACCTTTGTTGTGGTAGAATACATGACAGATCATTTGCTTCTCCAAATTCTTCAACAATGCTATCCCTGTCAATGGTTTAGTCCAAAATGTCCGCCTCAATCTTTGGCTAGTATCTTGAATGTCTTCCCTAAAATCATTCCCAAATAACATTCCTACTCCATGGCTTAGCCTGTTGACCGTACACACACACACACTCACACACACATACACACACACACACACACACACACACACACACACACGAATACTTGCATCTCCACATTCCTCTGTACCTAATGAATATACGCAAACCAGTGTCCATATCTTGTCTGGCTGTGTAGCAACAAATCATGGCCTCCAGGCTTCCACCTTATCCCAAGTCAGGTGACCCAGCCTAGCCTCAATATCTCTTTTACTGTGGTGAGCATACAGCCTCCTTTAATATACTCACTCACCTAAGGAGGCTTTCTACAACCAACCTAAGCCCAGTCCATAACCAGGGTTCTCCTATCTTCTGGTGTCTAGCCTATTGAGAATATCACACAGTATTAGACACTTGATTTTTAACATTCTCTTATGTATAACCTGGAAACCATAAGAAATGTTCAATCTTGGTCTGGACTCCTTGCCTTATAGTAGTGAATTTTAGGCTTCAACATGTTGCAGCCTATTTAGAACATTTTTCTTATATTATAGAGAACATCTGGGCTACAGCCAGATATAATCCTATTTAGATAAACCAACAGGGGTCTTAGAGTTGCCCATACCTCTTCACACCATACCCAGACTTCCTATGTCCCCCTCCAGGATTTATCCAGGTGAAGATATCCATACTCTGTAATTGGTTTTCCATATTCAGTGGAATTTATCCTAGATTGAATAGTCCCTGTCCCATCAAAGAATGGACCCTTGCACTCTGCAGTAGTGATTTGTGGCATGTTTTAGGGACACAAATCTCAAAACACAGCATGATCCCACCAGCTACTACTATTCTGTAGCCAACACTGAGAGTTCCCCAACACTTATCATACCTGTACTGGCTAAAGGAATAACCCCACTCCTGAAGAAAAGTTATCGTGTCCTCCTAAAGTTTGAACCTAGTGAATATTTCCTGTTCCAAATACTGTTTTTCCACATCCCTCCAAACATAGCTCATATTGATGTGGGATTCTCTTTTGTATATCTATGTATCATTATGATCCATACCAGTAAGGCTCTCACTGGTAGCTGCTGGTTTTCTCCTTCAGCAGCTACATGGCATCTCCCTGACTCTGCCTTCTTTCTCTCTATATCTCTGTTCAGATTTCCTGCCTGGCTATATTCTACTAATCGATTGCCCAAAGCATCTTCTTGAATAACCAATGGTAATAAAACATATTCATAGCATATAGGATTCCTAGTCCCATCAAATCCTCCTGTGCTGTAGACAACATATACATTCCCACTGAGACAACCCCAACCTCATCAAACCACAGGATCTCTGGCTGACTACATAATATCACAGCATGCCAAGACTGTCCAAATCCTTCTACAATGCCAAGAGAAGTAAGTGCACCTTTCGAGCAGATAATTCTTTTCCTACTCCAGTAGAGTCCAGACCTGATGAAACATCCAGTGAGAACTCTAAAAGAGCTGTTTTCTCACACTTATAGTGACTTTTAGCTGTTTGCTGAGTTCCAAACCCTAGGCTCCATCTTAGTCCTACCGTGCTTTGATAGATAGTTCTAAGCTTCTGCTGGCACTTTCCCTCCAACTGGCCTTGTCCTAGCACATTCTTTTGTGCTGTATCCAGCATCTACATTCCCAACAGTAACCATCCTACCTGAATGCATCTGCAGGATGATTCCGATGCCTAAACCACTTCATTATATAACCAGACATCCCACAACCACCAGGACCCAACTTTAGCCAATTGAGTAACCCACTACACACAAATGAATATTTGATTTTCCACTTGCTGTCTGACTTACAGCTGCCTCATGTGCCTTGCATTTGCAAATTTTAGGCCTGTGAAGGTTTTCAAAGCCTTCAGCCAAGACTAGGTCCAGCAACTCCTTCTTTGGTATAGTCAACAGTTAGGCTCCCCTGAATTTAACACACCTACACCCATGCATGAAATAGTTGCCCTGCTTTCACAACTCCATTTCCAATCCAGACTTTCCATATCTTCCCCAAAGACCAAGCCCAGAATATTTCCCCTACCAGATAGCGTTTCCCCATATGCCAACAAACAAATCATAAGTCACTACAAGTGTCCAAGTCTAGTTTTTGCCACTGATATTCTTGCATGTTGTAGTAATGCTCACAGGATTCAACAGAGTTCCAAATGTGAGGGCCGAATCCCAGCATCTACTCCTGTCCTCCAACCAACATACATTGTCCTACAAGGAACTGCGCTGCTTGAATCTACATATAGTACTCATTTTGCTAACTATCTTACCCGAATCCAAATTCTGTATTCCTGAGTCCTCCACCATGGTATGGCCTGGTAAGTACTCACTCCCTCACAACCAGATATTTCATATTCTATCTCTATCTGGATCTAGCCTCTTTCCCAAAGTCATTATACAAATTTAGTTTGATCACCTAAGTAGCAATATCTAGGCTTCTATAATTTCGGAAATCCCATATCTTGGCCTTCCACGTGTGCGATTGCCGACATACATGCAGCAGACAAGTTGCTACCTTCACCCACCCACAGTACCCTCTGTGTTACCTGCAGCACCCTACTCCACCACATTCCTAATGTTCTCCTCCAGGAACTGGCTTCTTATATATGCCACCAACCAATACTGGTTTTCCATATCCATTTGCATCTAGCTTGAGTTTAACAGCCAGCACCCCTGCATAATCTGGCTGTTTGCCTCTTGAGTCAAGGGTCTTCTCGGGAGTATGGTCCCAAATAACTCAGCTCAGACTATTCTCAGGAATCCTCCTTTTCTGTCGTGAACATATAGGCTTTGCTAGCACTTACCCTGCACTAGTACATCCACGGGACACTTTAGGTACAATATAGAACATTATTCCTTATTCAGATTTTCTATGTCTTCCCAGGTTTTAACTTGTTTAGTTTAGTTACCCACTCAGTACTTTGTACATAGAGGGCTTGATCTACCCAAGTTGCAACAACCAGTGTCCTTGTCTTCTCCAGCTACCTCCATAGCAATCTCCGGCATTCTTAGACCCATCTTCTTTTTCTGTGCTGTTGACAGCATCTAGATTCCCACAAAGACTATCAATCTCTCATAGAACCAGAGGAGTTGTGGCTGCCCTACATGACCATTCTATCCCCAGACTATCAGAATACTCCTCCATCGTCTAGATTTCAGAGCACTGCTCTGCATCCTATCATTGTTTTTCTAATCCAGTGGAGTCCAGACTGCATGGAACATCCAGTGTCATCCCTAGATTTCAATAGTAGTGACTTCTAGCTGTTGGTAGGGTTCCAAATCCTTTGTTCCATCTTAGTCCCACCATGGTCTCTTAGGCTGAATGCAACATATAGTGTCCTGCATGAATCACCTGTAACAACACTTACACACAGGACACTCTAGGCTACCTATACAACACAACTTAATACCCAGATTTCCCAGAATACCCATCTACTCCCCAGAGTCAAGCCTGTAGACTAACACCAAATGTACTCATCATACATGATTTTCTACAACTTGCTGAATTGATCACAGTACTTTAGCCTACATAGACAACCTATAACACATAACAGGTGCCTCTAGGATTCAGTAGGGTGTAAAATCTCACACCCCAGCACAGCCCCTCCATCTATTCATGTGCTATAGTTAACATTTAGTATTTCTACAATAGTTGTCCTATCTATGGCCACAGGACTAGATGTTCACTATACCATGAAACTCTATACACAAACTTCCCATCCACTCCCCAGAGTCTAGTTAGTGAAACTCCAAACACAACCCAATATTTCTGTTTTCATGTCATGCAAAACATAAATCCCATGCTGCATGCAGTTTGGCACAGATGTCTGGACTCCTAGCCTTGCTGTAATGACCCCTAGAATTCAACAAGGTCCCCATTCCTTGGCCCTAGCCTATGCCAAGCATTTTGTCCTTGGCTGTAGCCTACATCTATGCTCCCATAGGGATGTACCCTAGCCCTGTCTACCCACATCTACTTTCAGAAAGCCTTGTGACACATAAAATACACCAATAAATACACAGACTTCCTGTGGTCTCCTCCTGGGTGAGCCTGGTGTTTACATCCCTATCTGACATTTTATTTTCTGGCGTAACTAGAATGGTCGAACATCCAGTGACCATGACTAGTGTGGCTATGAGTTCCTTGTACTTGATGGCTCTAGGCTTCTGCAGACTCTGGTTCCTCCAACTGACCTTGTCCTAGCCTATTCCTTTGTGCTATATCCAACTTCCATACTCTCAACTTGAACCATTCTACCTTCATTCAATCACAAGTGACATTTAAATGATTAAGCCACCTATCTTTGTCCCTAGACATCCCACATGCTCGGCCTCCAGGGTTTAGCCTAGTGAGTAATAACCAACACAAACATGAATACTTGTTTTTCCACATGCAGCCTGACCTACTAGAACCACATTTGCCTTCCATTTGCGAGCTTTAGGCATCTACAGGTTTGAATGTGTGCAGACAAGCTTAGGCCCAGCAACTTCTACTATGCTTTAGTGAACAGCTAGGCTCCCTCTGCACTCAATGTTCTTGCACACATGCCCAGACTGTCCATATCCTCCTACAAAGACTATAGAGGTATGCACCCTTCTGCAGAGATAATTGTTTTCCCAAACTAGTGGAGTCCAGACAATCTAGTGGCATCCCTAGAATAGTGCTTGTTCTCCCTCGCAATGACTTACTTATATCTACCTATCTTTCTATCTATCTATCTATCTATCTATCTATCTATCTATCTATCTATTTTTAATTCGAGAGAAGGCTTCTCTACGTAACTTTGAAGTCTATTTTTGCACTAGCTCTGTAGACCAGGTTGGCTTCACACTCACAGAGATCCTCCTGCCTCTGCCTCCCAAGTGCTATGATTAAAGTCATGCACCACCACCACCCATCCTTGTAGTGACTTCTAACTTTTGTCAATGTCCGAAATCCTTTGCTTCATGTTCTTCTTTGCTATAGGTAAGATCTTGGTTCCTGCATAAAGTTCCTTTTACAACACTTAGCCACAGAACACTGTGTGCTGCCTATACAACCCAACTCTGTACTCAGATTCCCCATGACCTCTCCAGAGTCAGGCCTGTTAATTATCCCTAACATACTCATCATAAATGTTTTTGCACATCCTGCTGAATCTATACCAGTACCCCAGCCTAGACAAACAACTTATACTTCAGAGCAGAGGCCTTCAGGCTTCATCATGGTCCCAAATCTCATACACCCCCAATTTCAGTGCTATAAGGAACAATTAGAGTGCCACTAGTACTTGCCCTATCCACAGGCACAGGACTAGATGTTGACTATACTACCCCTCTCTATACACAAACTTTCTGTGTTCTCTTCCAGGGCCTAGTCTATTGGATATTCCACATACATCCCAATATTTCTGTTTTCATATCCTGTAGCGTGTAAATCATGAGCCTTAGGCAGTGCCACCATAGTAGCCTGAAATCTTTGCCTTGCAGTAATGATCTCTAACTTCAACAAAGTCCTAAATCCTAGTTCCCAGTTTAGTCCCAGTATTTCATTCTTTGCACTAGCCTACATGGTGTGCTCCTTTGAGGATCATCAGTCGTCATAACAAACTAAGAATATTGCATCCTATATTAATGAACAACCTAGAAAGATATGTCCATGAATGCAATAGTGGTACAAACTTTCTGGGAATAAAGAGCTCCTTAATAGTGAATTTAAGGTCTACTCTATAGAAAGCAACACATGCCTGCTGCTGTAAGCTTTGTCGAGAACATATGGTTATGGAGATCCAAGGCCCCAGTATTGAACCTCATACTATTATTTTGTTAAATGAATGAAGTATCAAGCTTCACTCTACATTCATATCTCGATAACTACAGATTAGTGCAGTTCTCAGACCTCCTCAGAGACCTTGGTGCAGTAGATTATGTTTAAAAAAGACATTCAAAACTGGTCATCCTGGAAAAAAAAATGAGAGTATGTGCAATGGGATATTTGTAGCCCTCTCTTCAAGACTCAGGTACCATTGCAGGGAGCATTTAAAAAGATTTTATGAGTCTGAGGCTGCAGATGCCAAGAGTGAAATTGTGATCTCAAGACATGACAGAGTCATTGCTCTCACAAATACAGAGCCATTGTGATTGCATGCAAAGGCCTGTGTAAGATGAGGCCAGGTCATATTCCAGTATGCTTGGTGACTAAGCACTCAAATATATGCCAGTATGGTTTCCATCCACATTAACTCTCACACTTCTCTAGAAGCCACCAACTGTCAGGAGTTTGCCAGTTAGACTCTCGAGCCCTCCTACAGTGCATCTTTGACTATGGGGGATGGCTCAGAAGTCTGTACCTCTAACTGACAAACTACTGACAGTTGGTGGCTTCTAGAGAAATGTGACAGTTAATGAAAGGGAATGAAAAACAGGCTCTCATGTACTTGAATACTTACTTAGTTACCAAGAAGTGCAACTGTTTGGGAAATTAGGAGGTGTGACCATGATGGAATGGAAATAGCCTTTGTGGAAAATATATGTCACTGAGGGTGGGTTTTGAGGTTTACATTCCCACATCAGGCCTCGTCTCTCTCTCTCTCTCTACCTACTACTGATGAATCAGTTGGTATGGACTCAACAACAGGCCCAGTGCCGTGTTTGCCTGAATCCTGACATGATGATCATGAATTAATTTCCTAAAATTATAGGCAAGCATCCAATTAACTAGTGATAAAGAGATCCAGAGACCGTTTCAAGTCTCTTGCATCTTGAAATCCTGAACTGAGATTAGAGTTTAGCTAGAGGGACAGGGTATTGACATATAAGCAGTTGTGGTCAGGAGGTGGCATCTACCCTCCCTTAGCTCACCCATCATTGTCTAATTGTTAGTCTTATCTGGCAAGGTGGTTTGATAGTAGGAATTGTGTGAAATCTCTTTAAGGAGACAAGGTTTTCCTTTGGGTAGAGAACATTGCTTTACATGGCATGAGATTTCTGTAGAAATACTCATTACGTTGACGTCAATGATTTGACTGTTCTGATAGATCAAGCTACACAATTGTCTCATTAGTATATCCTCATTTCTGCTAGGCCTGTTATGTAAGCAGCCCATTCTAAAAGCCCTATTAAAACACAAATTTTTTATAAAGGATAACCAAGGGTAAACCTGTCACTTCAAATTACCATTCCTTTCACTGAGATGTGATCAGTAGATTTGAGTTTGCTGGGTGATTATTGCTCCTGGGGAGATTTCCTTACTTACATTGGATGGTGAGGTATAAAACCAACATTCAAAAAAAGTTGCCAAACAGGAAACATAACAGCTATTTGTGGGGATAACTGTCACTCACACACATCACCTCAGATAGGTTGAGATATTCATACTGTGAAGTTTTGCCCGGATCTTGCAAAATACATGGATGGTGGAGCACAGTCTTCTTCATCGGTATCTATGAGATTAGATAAATGTAGCAATTTGGATTCAATGCTCCATAATTACCTCTATGAGTCTTACAGTGCATGTGTGGTATGACCCTCAAATCTGTGGGAACCAAAGTCCCTTCTTTGTCATATGCTAACCCAAATTTTCTTCTTTTTATATATCAAACCATATTCCTTTTCTGGCCTCTATCCCTATAGTATACAAAATGTCAGATTTTCCATCTTCAACACCAAAGAGTCTTCTGTGTCATATACCCACCTAAATCAATTTTCTAGGCCTCAACTTGAAATTTGAGTTCAAGGTGTGGTTCATACAATACACGCAATCAAATCCATCTTTATCGTAAATTCATGAAAATTGTTTATCTGCCATCAAACTTTGAAAAACCATAATCTCTCCCATATCATATACCAACCCAATCTCTCTCTCTCTCTCTCTCTCTCTCTCTCTCTCTCTCTCTCTCTCTCCCCACTGTTGCTGCCTTCATCCTTATGAGACCACATCCCTCCTTTGTCATCTGCCTATCCACACTACCTCTCTTGCCATATAGCCAATATTTCTTCCCTAAAACCTTATCAGACACAAATCTCTCCCTTTCATTCAACCAAGTGAACTCCCTCTCTCGCCATGTACCCACTATTTCTGGACCCATCCTTCCAAGACGCTCATTCCTCCTTAGCCATACACCAAACCTAATACTCTCTCTTATAATGTTTCCACCATTTCTTCCCCCAAACGTTGTGATGGCCCAATCTGCCCCATGTCATGTACTCACCCAAACTCCCTCGCTAGCCATATATCCACCATGTCTGCCCCCATCCTGCTGTGACCCAAATCCTTCTCTTGCCATATGCCCACTGAAAATTCTTCTATTTTCATGTAACCACACAATTTCCTGTCTTGTGATGTAACCACCATTTCTTCCCCCAAACATGTCAGACCCAAATATATCCATGTTTATAAGCCCAACAAAACCCCCTCTCTTGACATATACCCAACCAAACTCTGTTTCATGAAATATACCAATTATTTCTGCCCCAAACCTTAAGAGATCCAAACACCCCCTGGTCATACAGCTACCCAAACTCCTCTCTGGGCATATACCCATCATTTTGCCACCGGCTTTGTGAGACGCTAATCTCTCCATTGTCGTATGCCCATCCAAAGTATTTCTCTTGCTACATACTCACCATTGCTGCCCCTAAAGTGTATAAGACCCAAATCCCTCCCTTGTCATTTACCCAGCATACTCCCTCTGTTGCTATATATCCACCATTTCTGACCCCATCTTTCTGAGACCCTAATCCCAGACTTCATATAATAACCCAAACTCCTCTCTTAACAGATACTCATGATTTCTGCCACCTGAGTATTTGAGAATCAAATCCTTCCCTTGTCATGTACCCACCCAAATGTCTCTTATCATTTACCCATCATTACACTCTCCAAAGTCTATGAGATCCAACTCCCATCCCTGGCATTACCCACCAATATTCCCACACTTTCCAAGCTCTCACCATTACTGCCCCAAAATTTTGGAGACACAAATCCCTCGCTTGTCTTCTACCCACAGAAAATCCCCCTCTTCAAGGCACCCACCCTTGATGCCCAAACTTTTGGAGACACAAATCCCTCCCTTTTTTCCTACCCACCCAAACTCCCTCTCTTCCATGCACCCACAATTGATGCCCAAACCTTTGGAGACCCAAATCCCTCCCGTGTCTTCTACCCACCCAAACTCCCTCTCTTTCCATGCACTCACAATTACTGCTCCAAACATATCGAAACCCAAATCCCTCCCTTGTCTTCTTCCCACGCAAACTCCCTTTCTTTTCATGCCCTCACCATTACTGCCCCAAAACTTTGGAGACCCAAATCCCTCCCTTGTCTTCTTCCCACCCAAACTCCCCGTCTTCCATGCACCCACCATTGATGCCCAAACCTTTGGAGACACAAATCCCTCCCTTGTCTCCTACCCACCAAAACTCCCTCTCTTTCCATGCTCTCACTGTTAAAGCCACAAAATTTTGGAGACCCTAATCCCTCCCTTGTCTTCTTCCCACACAAACTCGCCTCTTTTATGCACCCACAATTAATGCCCAAACCTTTGTAGACCCAAATCCCTCCCTTGTCTTCTACCAACCCAAACTCCCCCTCTTTCCATGAACCCACTATGACTGTCCCAAACCTAGTGAAGAACAAATCTCTCCATTGCCATTCACCCACCCATCTTCCCTCTCTTCTCCTATAACCATCATTTTTCCTTCCCTTTCCTGGTTTCGCCTTTAGTCACTGTAAAAGACACATAGCTTTTCAACTAAATTGAATTTATTTTCAATTTAAGAAATTTATACCAATGCAATTTTCTTTGTCATATTTGGGCATTCCCCGTCTTCATGATAGCCATCTTATTGGCTCTCCCCCTCATCGGCTGCTGCGACCACGCTTGCTTCTCCAGTAGTGTGCACCTCGGCTTCCTTTTCAGGCTCCTCCTCCTTAGGTTCAGGCATTGCAGTAACAGCTTTCACTTTGATTTTCTTCCGTTCGAGGGCAGCTGCCTCTTCGGCCTCCCTCTTTCTCTTGTTCCTCTTCTTTGAGGAGTGCTTCCGGTGTTTGCTTTTCTTGTGTGCCTGGAATGGCAAGAGGTGAACACAAGAATTAGTTAATAGAGGGAGAAGTCAGGAGAGGCATGTGAAGGACACTTTGTCGGAAGAGGTGAGAATTGATAAGGGATTTATGCCAGGAAGGAGAGAGGTAGTGACTTTAGGTAAGAGTAAATGAGTAGAGGAGGGAGCTCCAGTAGGGTTCGTCAACTCACCTTTCCGCACGACATGTAAGGTGGATACTGCTTTAGAGCTGCCTTTGTCTTCACCATAAGGACTGGCCCGTTCGCTGCCATCGGAACATCACTACTGGATGTTGGGAGGTCCATGTCGGACAGTGATTCCTTAGGTTCCTTTGCTAGACTCTCCATCACCAAGTCGCGTGAGCGCGTGTTGTTTCTCCCTCGAGGGGCTGTGAACAACTGGCAGAGTAGGGAAGGCCACACCCTCAGACCTGAGTCATCCTCAAGGTCTCGACCAATAGTAGGTGAGCTTGTGCTCTGACATCACAAAGCCTGGTTCTGACCCACAAGAATGCCTGGGGAAGGAAGGAACAAATAGTGGACTGTACCACTCCTGACACTTTGATGATAGGGGGAAGATATTGAGAAGGCAAAGAGAGTTTGGGTTTAGATGGAGACTTTGTTTAATAACTCTAATGCAAATTTTCCACCTCAACCTTTTTTACATATCTACCTTTGTTGTGGTAGAACACATGACAGATCATTTGCTTCTCCAAATTCTTCAACAATACTATCCCTGTCAATGGTTTAGTCCAAAATGTCCGCCTCAATCTTTGGCTAGTATCTTGAATGTCTTCCCTAAAATCATTCCCAAATAACATTCCTACTCCATGGCTTAGCCTGTTGACCGTACACACACACACACTCACACACACATACACACACACACACACACACAAACACACACACGAATACTTGCATCTCCACATTCCTCTGTACCTAATGAATATACGCAAACCAGTGTCCATATCTTGTCTGGCTGTGTAGCAACAAATCATGGCCTCCAGGCTTCCACCTTATCCCAAGTCAGGTGACCCAGCCTAGCCTCAATATCTCTTTTACTGTGGTGAGCATACAGCCTCCTTTAATATACTCACTCACCTAAGGAGGCTTTCTACAACCAACATAAGCCCAGTCCATAACCAGGGTTCTCCTATCTTCTGGTGTCTAGCCTATTGAGAATATCACACAGTATTAGACACTTGATTTTTAACATTCTGTTATGTATAACCTGGAAACCATAAGAAATGTTCAATCTTGGTCTGGACTCCTTGCCTTATAGTAGTGAATTTTAGGCTTCAACATGTTGCAGCCTATTTAGAACATTTTTCCTATATTATAGAGAACATCTGGGCTACAGCCAGATATAATCCTATTTAGATAAACCAACAGGGGGCTTAGAGGTGCCCATACCTCTTCACACCATACCCAGACTTCCTATGTCCCCCTCCAGGATTTATCCAGGTGAAGATATCCATACTCTGTAATTGGTTTTCCATATTCAGTGGAATTTATCCTAGATTGAATAGTCCCTGTCCCATCAAAGAATGGACCCTTGCACTCTGCAGTAGTGATTTGTGGCATGTTTGAGGGACACAAATCTCAAAACACAGCATGATCCCACCAGCTACTACTATTCTGTAGCCAACACTGAGAGTTCCCCAACACTTATCATACCTGTACTGGCTAATGGAATAACCCCACACCTTATGAAAAGTTATCGTGTCCTCCTAAAGTTCGAACCTAGTGAATATTTCCTGTTCCAAATACTGTTTTTCCACATCCCTCCAAACATAGCTCATATTGATGTGGGATTCCCTTTTGTATATCTATGTATCATTATGATCCATACCAGTAAGGCCCTCACTGGTAGCTGCTGGTTTTCTCCTTCAGCAGCTACATGGCATCTCCCTGACTCTGCCTACTTTCTCTCTATATCTCTGTTCAGATTTCCTGCCTGGCTATATTCTACTAATCGATTGTCCAAAGCATCTTCTTGAATAACCAATGGTAATAAAACATATTCATAGCATATAGGATTCCTAGTCCCATCAAATCCTCCTGTGCTGTAGACAACATATACATTCCCACTGAGACAACCCCAACCTCATCAAACCACAGGATCTCTGGCTGACTACATAATATCACAGCATGCCAAGACTGTCCAAATCCTTCTACAATGCCAAGAGAAGTAAGTGCACCTTTCGAGCAGATAATTCTTTTCCTACTCCAGTAGAGTCCAGACCTGATGAAACATCCAGTGAGAACTCTAAAAGAGCTGTTTTCTCACACTTACAGTGACTTTTAGCTGTTTGCTGAGTTCCAAACCCTAGGCTCCATCTTAGTCCTACCGTGCTTTGATAGATAGTTCTAAGCTTCTGCTGGCACTTTCCCTCCAACTGGCCTTGTCCTAGCACATTCTTTTGTGCTGTATCCAGCATCTACATTCCCAACAGTAACCATCCTACCTGAATCCATCTGCAGGATGATTCCGATGCCTAAACCACTTCATTATATAACCAGACATCCCACAACCACCAGGACCCAACTTTAGCCAATTGAGTAACCCACTACACACAAGTGAATATTTGATTTTCCACATGCTGTCTGACTTACAGCTGCCTCATGTGCCTTGCATTTGCAAATTTTAGGCCTGTGAAGGTTTTCAAAGCCTTCAGCCAAGACTAGGTCCAGCAACTCCTTCTTTGGTATAGTCAACAGTTAGGCTCCCCTGAATTTAACACACCTACACCCATGCATGAAATAGTTGCCCTGCTTTCACAACTCCATTTCCAATCCAGACTTTCCATATCTTCCCCAAAGACCAAGCCCAGAATATTTCCCCTACCAGATAGCATTTCCCCATATGCCAACAAACAGATCATAAGTCACTACAAGTGTCCAAGTCTAGTTTTTGCCACTGATATTCTTGCATGTTGTAGTAATGCTCACAGGATTCAACAGAGTTCCAAATGTGAGGGCCGAATCCCAGCATCTACTCCTGTCCTCCAACCAACATACATTGTCCTACAAGGACCTGCGCTGCTTGAATCTACATATAGTACTCATTTTGCTAACTATCTTACCTGAATCCACATTCTGTATTCCTGAGTCCTCCACCATGGTATGGCCTGGTAAGTACTCACTCCCTCACAACCAGATATTTCATATTCTATCTCTATCTGGATCTAGCCTCTTTCCCAAAGTCATTATACAAATTTAGTTTGATCACCTAAGTAGCAATATCTAGGCTTCTATAAATTCGGACATCCCATGTCTTGGCCTTCCACGTGTGCGATTGCCGACATACATGCAGCAGACAAGTTGCTACCTTCACCCACCCACAGTACCCTCTGTGTTACCTGCAGCACCCTACTCTACCACATTCCTAATGTTCTCCTCCAGGAACTGGCTTCTTATATAAGCCACCAACCAATACTTGTTTTCCATATCCATCTGCATCTAGCTTGAGTTTAACAGCCAGCACCCCTGCATAATCTGGCTGTTTGCCTCTTGAGTCAAGGGTCTTCTAGGGAGTATGGTCCCAAATAACTCAGCTCAGACTATTCTCAGGAATCCTCCTTTTCTGTCGTGAACATCTAGGCTTTGCTAGCACTTACCCTGCACTAATACATCCACGGGACACTTTAGGTACAGTATAGAGCATTATTCCTTATTCAGATTTTCTATGTCTTCCCAGGTTTTAACTTGTTTAGTTTAGTTACCCACTCAGTACTTTGTACATAGAGGGCTTGATCTACCCAAGTTGCAACAGCCAGTGTCCTGGTCTTCTCCAGCTGCCTCTATAGCAGTCTCCGGCATTCTTAGACCCATCAACTTTTTCTGTGCTGTTGACAGCATCTAGATTCCCACAAAGACTATCAGTCTCTCATAGAACCAGAGGAGTTGTGGCTGCCCTACATGACCATTCTATCCCCAGACTATCAGAATACTCCTCCATCGTCTAGATTTCAGAGCACTGCTCTGCATCCTATCATCGTTTTTCTAATAAAGTGGAGTCCAGACTGCATGGAACATCCAGTGTCATCCCTAGATTTCAATAGTAGTGACTTCTAGCTGTTGGTAGGGTTCCAAATCCTTTGTTCCATCTTAGTCCCACCATGGTCTCTTAGGCTGAACGCAACATATAGTGTCCTGCATGAATCTCCTGAAACAACACTTACACACAGTACACTCTAGGCTACCTATACAACACAACTTAATACCCAGATTACCGAGAATACCCATGTACTCCCCAGAGTCAAGCCTGTAGACTAACACCAAATGTACTCATCATACATGATTTTCTACCACTTGCTGAATTGATCACAGTACTCTAGCCTACATTGACAAACTATAACACATAACAGGTGCCTCTAGGATTCAGTAGGGTGTAAAATCTCACACCCCAGCACAGCCCTCCATCTATTCATGTGCTATAGTTAACATTTCGTATTTCTACAATAGTTGTCCTATCTATGGCCACAGGACTAGATGTTCACTATACCATGGCACTCTATACACAAACTTCCCATCCACTCCCCAGAGTCTAGTTACTGAAACTCCAAACACAACCCAATATTTCTGTTTTCATGTCATGCAAAACATAAATCCCATGCTGCATGCAGTTTGGCACAGATGTCTGGACTCCTAGCCTTGCTGTAATGACCCCTAGAATTCAACAAGGTCCCCATTTCTTGGCCCTAGCCTTTGCCAAGCATTTTGTCCTTGGCTGTAGCCTACATCTATGCTCCCATAGGGATGTACCCTAGCCCTGTCTACCCACATCTACTTTCAGAAAGCCTTGTGACACATAAAATACACCAATAAATACACAGACTTCCTGTGGTCTCCTCCTGGGTGAGCCTGGTGTTTACATCCCTATCTGACATTTTATTTTCTGGTGTAACTAGAATGGTCGAACATCCAGTGACCATGACTAGTGTTTCTATGAGTTCCTTGTACTTGATGGCTCTAGGCTTCTGCAGACTCTGGTTCCTCCAACTGACCTTGTCCTAGCCTATTCCTTTGTGCTATATCCAACTTCCATTCTCTCAACTTGAACCATTCTACCTTCATTCAATCACAAGTGACATTTAAATGATTAAGCCACCTATCTTTGTCCCTAGACATCCCACATTCTCGGCCTCCAGGGTTTAGCCTAGTGAGTAATAACCAACACAAACATGAATACTTGTTTTCCACATGCAGCCTGACCTACCAGAAACACACTTGCCTTCCATTTGTGAGCTTTAGGCATCTACAGGATTGAATGTGTGCAGACAAGCTTAGGCCCTACAACTTCTACTATGCTTTAGTGAACAGCTAGGCTCCCTCTGCACTCAACGTTCTTGCACACATGCCCAGACTGTCCATATCCTCCTATAAAGTCGATAGAGGTATGCACCCTTCTGGAAAGATAATTGTTTTCCCAAACTAGTGGAGTCCAGACCATCTAGTGGCATCCCTAGAATAGTGCTTGTTCTCCCTCGCAATGACTTACTTATATCTACCTATCTGTCTATCTATCTACCTATTTTTAATCTGAGGGAAGGCTTCTCTATGTAACTTTGAAGTCTATGTGTGCACTAGCTCTGTAGACCAGGTTGGCTTCACACTTACAGAGATCCTCCTGCCTCTGCCTCCCAAGTGCTATGATTAAAGTCATGCACCACCACCACCCATCCTTGTAGTGACTTCTAACTTTTGTCAATGTCCGAAATCCTTTGCTTCAGACTAGTACTACCATGTTCTTCTTTGCTATAGGTAAGATCTTGGTTCCTGCATGAAGTTCCTGTTACAACACTTAGCCACAGAACACTGTGTGCTGCCTATACAACCCAACTCTGTACTCAGATTCCCCATGACCTCTCCAGAGTCAGGCCTGTTAATTATCCCTAACATACTCATCATAAATGTTTTTGCACATCCTGCTGAATCTATACCAGTACCCCAGCCTAGACAAACAACTTATACTTCAGAGCAGAGGCCTTCAGGGTTCATCATGGTCCCAAATCTCATACACCCCCAATTTCAGTGCTATAAGGAACAATTAGAGTGCCACTAGTACTTGCCCTATCCACAGGCACAGGGCTAGATGTTGACTATACTACCCCACTCTATACACAAACTTTCTGTGTTCTCTTCCAGGGCCTAGTCTATTGGATATTCCACATACATCCCAATATTTCTGTTTTCATATCCTGTAGCGTGTAAATCATGAGCCTTAGGCAGTGCCACAATAGTAGCCTGAAATCTTTGCCTTGCAGTAATGATCTCTAACTTCAACAAAGTTCTAAATCCTAGTTCCCAGTTTAGTCCCAGTATTTCATCCTTTGCTCTAGCCTACATGGTGTGCTCCTGGGAGGATCATCAGTCGTCGTACCAAACTAAGAATATTGCATCCTATATTAATGAACAACCTAGAAAGATATGTCCATGAATGCAATAGTGGTACAAACTTTCTGGGAATAATCAGCTCCTTAAGAGTGAATTTAAGGTCTACTCTATAGAAAGCAACACATGCCTGCTGCTGTAAGCTTTGTCGAGAACATATGGTTATGGAGATCCAAGGCCCCAGTATTGAACCTCATACTATTATTTTGTTAAATGAATGAAGTATCAAGCTTCACTCTACATTCATATCTCGATAACTACAGATTAGTGCAGTTCTCAGACCTCCTCAGAGACCTTGGTGCAGTAGATTATGTTTAAAAAAGACATTCAAAACTGGTCATCCTGGAAAAAAAATGAGAGTATGTGCAATGGGATATTTGTAGCCCTCTCTTCAAGACTCAGGTACCATTGCAGGGAGCATTTAAAAAGATTTTATGAGTCTGAGGCTGCAGATGCCAAGAGTGAAATTGTGATCTCAAGACATGACAGAGTCATTGCTCTCACAAATACAGAGCCATCGTTATTGCATGCAAAGGCCTGTGTAAGATGAGGCCAGGTCATATTCCAGTATGCTTGGTGACTAAGCACTCAAATATATGCCAGTATGGTTTCCATCCACATTAACTCTCACACTTCTCTAGAAGCCACCAACTGTCAGGAGTTTGCCAGTTAGACTCTCGAGCCCTCCTACAGTGCATCTTTGACTATGGGGGATGGCTCAGAAGTCTGTACCTCTAACTGACAAACTACTGACAGTTGGTGGCTTCTAGAGAAATGTGACAGTTAATGAAAGGGAATGAAAAACAGGCTCTCATGTACTTGAATACTTACTTAGTTACCAAGAAGTGCAACTGTTTGGGAAATTAGGAGGTGTGACCATGCTGGAATGCATATAGCCTTTGTGGATAATATATGTCACTGAGGGTGGGTTTTGAGGTTTACATTCCCACATCAGGCCTCGTCTCTCTCTCTCTCTACCTACTACTGATGAATCAGTTGGTATGGACTCAACAACAGGCCCAGTGCCGTGTTTGCCTGAATCCTGACATGAGGATCAAGAATTAATTTCCTAAAATTATAGGCAAGCATCCAATTAACTAGTGATAAAGAGATCCAGAGACCCTTTCAAGTCTCTTGCATCTTGAAGTCCTGAACTGAGATTAGAGTTTAGCTAGAGGGACAGGGTATTGACATATAAGCAGTTGTGGTCAGGAGGTGGCATCTACCCTCCCTTAGCTCACCCATCATTTTCTAATTGTTAGTCTTATCTGGCAAGGTGGTTTGATAGTAGGAATTGTGTGAAATCTCTTTAAGGAGACAAGGTTTTCCTTTGGGTAGAGAACATTGCTTTACATGGCATGAGATTTCTGTAGAAATACTCATTACGTTGACGTCAATGATTTGACTGTTCTGATAGATCAAGCTACACAATTGTCTCATTAGTATATCCTCATTTCTGCTAGGCCTGTTATGTAAGCAGCCCATTCTAAAAGCCCTATTAAAACACAAATTTTTTATAAAGGATAACCAAGGGTAAACCTGTGACTTCAAATTACCATTCCTTTCACTGAGATGTGATCAGTAGATTTGAGTTTGCTGGGTGATTATTGCTCCTGGGGAGATTTCCTTACTTACATTGGATGGTGAGGTATAAAACCAACATTCAAAAAAAGTTGCCAAACAGGAAACATAACAGCTATTTGTGGGGATAACTGTCACTCACACACTTCACCTCAGATAGGTTGAGACATTCATACTGTGAAGTTTTGCCCGGATCTTGCAAAATACATGGATGGTGGAGCACAGTCTTCTTCATCCGTATCTATGAGATTAGATAAATGTAGCAATTTGGATTCAATGCTCCATAATTACCTCTATGAGTCTTACAGTGCATGTGTGGTATGACCCTCAAATCTGTGGGAACCAAAGTCCCTTCTTTGTCATATGCTAACCCAAATTTTCTTCTTTTTATATATCAAACCATATTCCTTTTCTGGCCTCTATCCCTATAGTATACAAAATGTCAGATTTTCCATCTTCAACACCAAAGAGTCTTCTGTGTCATATACCCACCTAAATCAATTTTCCAGGCATCAACTTGAAATTTGAGTTCAAGGTGTGGTTCATACAATACACGCAATCAAATCCATCTTTATCGTAAATTCATGAAAATTGTTTATCTGCCATCAAACTTTGAAAAACAATAATCTCTCCAATATCATATACCAACCCAATCTCTCTCTCTCTCTCTCTCTCTCTCTCTCTCTCTCTCTCTCTCCCCACTGTTGCTGCCTTCATCCTTATGAGACCACATCCCTCCTTTGTCATCTGCCTATCCACACTACCTCTCTTGCCATATAGCCAATATTTCTTCCCTAAAACCTTATCAGACACAAATCTCTCCCTTTCATTCAACCAAGTCAACTCCCTCTCTCACCATGTACCCACTATTTCTGGACCCATCCTTCCAAGACACTCATTCCTCCTTAGCCATACACCAAACCTAATACTCTCTCTTATAATGTTTCCACCATTTCTTCCCCCAAACGTTGTGATGGCCTAATCTGCCCCATGTCATGTACTCACCCAAACTCCCTCGCTAGCCATATATCCACCATGTCTGCCCCCATCCTGCTGTGACCCAAATCCTTCTCTTGCCATATGCCCACTGAAAATTCTTCTATTTTCATGTAACCACACAATTTCCTGTCTTGTGATGTAACCACCAATTCTTCCCCCAAACATGTCAGACCCAAATATATCCATGTTTATAAGCCCAACAAAACCCCCTCTCTTGACATATACCCACCCAAACTCTGTTTCATGAAATAGACCAATTTTTTCTGCCCCAAACCTTAAGAGACCCAAACACCCCCTGGTCATACAGCTACCCAAACTCCTCTCTGGGCATATACCCATCATTTTGCCACCAGCATTGTGAGACCCTAATCTCTCCATTGTCGTATGCCCATCCAAAGTATTTCTCTTGCTACATACTCACCATTGCTGCCCCTAAAGTGTATAAGACCCAAATCCCTCCCTTGTCATTTACCCAGCATACTCCCTCTGTTGCTATATATCCACCATTTCTGACCCTATCTTTCTGAGACCCTAATCCCACCCTTCATATAATAACTCAAACTCCTCTCTTAACAGATATTCATGATTTCTGCCACCTGAGTATTTGAGAATCAAATCCTTCCCTTGTCATGTACCCACCCAAATGTCTCTTATAATTTACCCATCATTACACTCTCCAAAGTATATGAGATCCAACTCCCTTCCCTGGCATTACCCACCCATATTCCCACGCTTTCCAAGCTCTCACCATTACTGCCGCAAAATTTTGGAGACACAAACCCCTCCCTTGTCTTCTACAAACACAAAATCCCCCTCTTCAAGGCACGCACCATTGATGCCCAAACTTTTGGAGACACAAATCCCTCCCTTTTTTCCTACCCACCAAAACTCCCTCTCTTCCATGCAACCACAATTGATGCCCAAACCTTTGGAGACCCAAATCCCTCCCTTGACTTCTACCCACCAAAACTCCCTCTCTTTCCATGCACTCACCATTACTGCTCCAAACATTTGGAAACCCAAATCCCTCCCTTGTCTTCTTCCCACCCGAACTCCCCCTCTTGCATGCACCCACCATTGTTTCCCAAACCTTTGGAGACCCAAATCCCACCCTTGTCTTCTTCCAACCCAAACATCCCCACTTTCATGCACCCACCATTGATGCCCAAACCTTTGGAGACCCAAATCCCTCCCTTGTCTTCTACCCACCCATGCTCTCTTTCTTTTCATGCACTCAACATTACTGCCCCAAAATCCCCCTCATCCAGGCACCCACCAATGATGCCTAACCGTTTGGAGACAAAAATCCCTCCCTTGTCTTCTTCTCACCCAAACTCCCCCTCTTCCATGCACCCATCATTGATGCCCAAACCTTTAAAAACACAAATCCCTCCCTTGTCTCCTACACACCCAAACTCCCTTTCTTCCATGCACCCACAAGTGATGCCCAAACCTTTGGAGACACAAATCCCTCCCTTGTCTTCTACCAACCCAAGTTCCCTTTCTTTTCATGCACTCACCATTACTGCCCAAATCCTTTGGAGACACAAATCCCTTCCTTGTCTTCTATCCACCCTAACTCCCCCTCTTCCATGCACCCCCCATGATGACCAATTCTTTGGAGACCCAAATCCCTCCCTTGTCATCTTCCCACCCAAACTCCCTTTCTTTTCATGCCCTCAACATTACTGCCCCAAAACTTTGGAGACCCAAATCCCTCCCTTGTCTTCTTCCCACCCAAACTCCCCATCTTCCATGCACCCACCATTGATGCCCAAACCTTTGGAGACACAAATCCCTCCCTTGTCTCCTACCCACCAAAACTCCCTCTCTTTCCATGCTCTCACCGTTAAAGCCACAAAATTTTGGAGACCCTAATCCCTCCCTTGTCTTCTTCCCACACAAACTCGCCTCTTTTATGCACCCACAATTAATGCCCAAACCTTTGTAGACCCAAATCCCTCCCTTGTCTTCTCGCAACCCAAACTCCCCCTCTTTCCATGAACCCACTATGACTGTCCCAACCTAGTGAAGAACAAATCTCTCCATTGCCATTCACCCACCCATCTTCCCTCTCTTCTCCTATAACCATCATTTTTCCTTCCCTTTCCTGGTTTCGCCTTTAGTCACTGTAAAAGACACATAGCTTTTCAACTAAATTGAATTTATTTTCAATTTAAGAAATTTATACCAATGCAATTTTCTTTGTCATATTTGGGCATTCCCCGTCTTCATGATAGCCATCTTATTGGCTCTCACCCTCATCGGCTGCTGCGACCACGCTTGCTTCTCTACTAGTGTGCACCTCGGCTTCCTTTTCAGGCTCCTCCTCCTTAGGTTCAGGCATTGCAGTAACAGCTTTCACTTTGATTTTCTTCCGTTCGAGGGCAGCTGCCTCTTCGGCCTCCCTCTTTCTCTTGTTCCTCTTCTTTGAGGAGTGCTTCCGGTGTTTGCTTTTCTTGTGTGCCTGGAATGGCAAGAGGTGAACACAAGAATTAGTTAATAGAGGGAGAAGTCAGGAGAGGCATGTGAAGGACACTTTGTCGGAAGAGGTGAGAATTGATAAGGGATTTATGCCAGGAAGGAGAGAGGTAGTGACTTTAGGTAAGAGTAAATGAGTAGAGGAGGGAGCTCCAGTAGGGTTCGTCAACTCACCTTTCCGCACGACATGTAAGGTGGATACTGCTTTAGAGCTGCCTTTGTCTTCACCATAAGGACTGGCCTGTTCGCTGCCATCGGAACATCACTACTGGATATTGGGAGATCCATGACGGACAGTGATTCCTTAGGTTCTTTGCTAGACTCTCCATCACCAAGTCGCATGAGCGCGTGTTGTTTCTCCCTCGAGGGGCTGTGAACAACTGGCAGAGTAGGGAAGGCCACACCCTCAGACCTGAGTCATCATCAAGGTCTCAACCAATAGTAGGTGAGCTTGTGCTCTGACATCACAAAGCCTGGTTCTGACCCACAAGAATGCCTGGGGAAGGAAGGAACAAATAGTGGACTGTACCACTCCTGACACTTTGATGATAGGGGGAAGATATTGAGAAGGCAAAGACAGTTTGGGTTTAGATGGAGACTTTGTTTAATAACTCTAAGGCAAATTTTCCACCTCAACCTTTTTTACATATCTACCTTTGTTGTGGTAGAACACATGACAGATCATTTGCTTCTCCAAATTCTTCAAAAATACTATCTCTTTCAATGGTTTAGTCCAAAATGTCCGCCTCAATCTTTGGCTAGTATCTTGAATGTCTTCCCTAAAATCATTCCCAAATAACATTCCTACTCCATGGCTTAGCCTGTTGACCGTAAACACACACACACTCACACACACATACACTCACACACACACACACACACACACACACACACACGAATACTTGCATCTCCACATTCCTCTGTACCTAATGAATATACGCAAACCAGTGTCCATATCTTGTCTGGCTGTGTAGCAACAAATCATGGCCTCCAGGCTTCCACCTTATCCCAAGTCAGGTGACCCAGCCTAGCCTCAATATCTCTTTTACTGTGGTGAGCATACAGCCTCCTTTAATATACTCACTCACCTAAGGAGGCTTTCTACAACCAACCTAAGCCCAGTCCATAACCAGGGTTCTCCTATCTTCTGGTGTCTAGCCTATTGAGAATATCACACAGTATTAGACACTTGATTTTTAACATTCTGTTATGTATAACCTGGAAACCATAAGAAATGTTCAATCTTGGTCTGGACTCCTTGCCTTATAGTAGTGAATTTTAGGCTTCAACATGTTGCAGCCTATTTAGAACAGTTTCCCTATATTATAGAGAACATCTGGGCTACAGCCAGATATAATCCTATTTAGATAAACCAACAGGGGTCTTAGAGTTGCCCATACCTCTTCACACCATACCCAGACTTCCTATGTCCCCCTCCAGGATTTATCCAGGTGAAGATATCCATACTCTGTAATTGGTTTTCCATATTCAGTGGAATTTATCCTAGATTGAATAGTCCCTGTCCCATCAAAGAATGGACCCTTGCACTCTGCAGTAGTGATTTGTGGCATGTTTTAGGGACACAAATCTCAAAACACAGCATGATCCCACCAGCTACTACTATTCTGTAGCCAACACTGGGAGTTCCCCAACACTTATCATACCTGTACTGGCTAATGGAATAACCCCACTCCTTATGAAAAGTTATCGTGTCCTCCTAAAGTTCAAACCTAGTGAATATTTCCTGTTCCAAATACTGTTTTTCCACATCCCTCCAAACATAGCTCATATTGATGTGGGATTCCCTTTTATATATCTATGCATCATTATCATCAATACCAGTTAGGCTCTCACTGGTAGCTGCTGGTTTTCTCCTTCAGCAGCTACATGGCATCTCCCTGACTCTGCCTACTTTCTCTCTATATCTCTGTTCAGATTTCCTGCCTGGCTATATTCTACTAATCGATTGCCCAAAGCATCTTCTTGAATAACCAATGGTAATAAAACATATTCATAGCATATAGGATTCCTAGTCCCATCAAATCCTCCTGTGCTGTAGACAACATATACATTCCCACTGAGACAACCCCAACCTCATCAAACCACAGGATCTCTGGCTGACTACATAATATCACAGCATGCCAAGACTGTCCAAATCCTTCTACAATGCCAAGAGAAGTAAGTGCACCTTTCGAGCAGATAATTCTTTTCCTACTCCAGTAGAGTCCAGACCTGATGAAACATCCAGTGAGAACTCTAAAAGAGCTGTTTTCTCACACTTACAGTGACTTTTAACTGTTTGCTGAGTTCCAAACCCTAGGCTCCATCTTAGTCCTACCGTGCTTTGATAGATAGTTCTAAGCTTCTGCTGGCACTTTCCCTCCAACTGGCCTTGTCCTAGCACATTCTTTTGTGCTGTATCCAGCATCTACATTCCCAACAGTAACCATCCTACCTGAATCCATCTGCAGGATGATTCTGATGCCTAAACCACTTCATTATATAACCAGACATCCCACAACCACCAGGACCCAACTTTAGCCAATTGAGTAACCCACTACACACAAGTGAATATTTGATTTTCCACATGCTGTCTGACTTACAGCTGCCTCATGTGCCTTGCATTTGCAAATTTTAGGCCTGTGAAGGTTTTCAAAGCCTTCAGCCAAGACTAGGTCCAGCAACTCCTTCTTTGGTATAGTCAACAGTTAGGCTCCCCTGAATTTAACACACCTACACCCATGCATGAAATAGTTGCCCTGCTTTCACAACTCCATTTCCAATCCAGACTTTCCATATCTTCCCCAAAGACCAAGCCCAGAATATTTCCCCTACCAGATAGCATTTCCCCATATGCCAACAAACAGATCATAAGTCACTACAAGTGTCCAAGTCTAGTTTTTGCCACTGATATTCTTGCATGTTGTAGTAATGCTCACAGGATTCAACAGAGTTCCAAATGCGAGGGCAGAATCCCAGCATCTACTCCTGTCCTCCAACCAACATACATTGTCCTACAAGGACCTGCGCTGCTTGAATCTACATATAGTACTCATTTTGCTAACTATCTTACCCGAATCCACATTCTGTATTCCTGAGTCCTCCAACATGGTATGGCCTGGTAAGTACTCACTCCCTCACAACCAGATATTTCATATTCTATCTCTACCTGGATCTAGCCTCTTTCCCAAAGTCATTATACAAATTTAGTTTGATCACCTAAGTAGCAATATCTAGGCTTCTATAATTTCGGAAATCCCATATCTTGGCCTTCCATGTGTGCGATTGCCGACATACATGCAGCAGACAAGTTGCTACCTTCACCCACCCACAGTACCCTCTGTGTTACCTGCAGCACCCTACTCCACCACATTCCTAATGTTCTCCTCCAGGAACTGGCTTCTTATATATGCCACTAACCAATACTTGTTTTCCATATCCATCTGCATCTAGCTTGAGTTTAACAGCCAGCACCCCTGCATAATCTGGCTGTTTGCCTCTTGAGTCAAGGGTCTTCTCGGGAGTATGGTCCCAAATAACTCAGCTCAGACTATTCTCAGGAATCCTCCTTTTCTGTCGTGAACATCTAGGCTTTGCTAGCACTTAACCTGCACTAGTACATCCACGGGACACTTTAGGTACAATATAGAACATTATTCCTTATTCAGATTTTCTATGTCTTCCCAGGTTTTAACTTGTTTAGTTTAGTTACCCACTCAGTACTTTGTACATAGAGGGCTTGATCTACCCAAGTTGCAACAACCAGTGTCCTTGTCTTCTCCAGCTGCCTCCATAGCAATCTCCGGCATTCTTAGACCCATCAACTTTTTCTGTGCTGTTGACAGCATCTAGATTCCCACAAAGACTATCAGTCTCTCATAGAACCAGAGGAGTTGTGGCTGCCCTACATGACCATTCTATCCCCAGACTATCAGAATACTCCTCCATCGTCTAGATTTCAGAGCACTGCTCTGCATCCTATCATTGTTTTTCTAATCCAGTGGAGTCCAGACTGGATGGAACATCCAGTGTCATCCCTAGATTTCAATAGTAGTGACTTCTAGCTGTTGGTAGGGTTCCAAATCCTTTGTTCCATCTTAGTCCCACCATGGTCTCTTAGGCTGAATGCAACATATAGTGTCCTGCATGAATCTCCTGTAACAACACTTACACACAGGACACTCTAGGCTCCCTATACAACACAACTTAATACCCAGATTTCCCAGAATACCCATGTATTCCCAGAGTCAAGCCTGTAGACTAACACCAAATGTACTCATCATACATGATTTTCTACAACTTGCTGAATTGATCACAGTACTTTAGCCTACATAGACAACCTATAACACATAACAGGTGCCTCTAGGATTCAGTAGGGTGTAAAATCTCACACCCCAGCAAAGCACATCCATCTATTCATGTGCTATAGTTAACATTTAGTTTTTCTACAATAGTTGTCCTATCTATGGCCACAGGACTAGATGTTCACTATACCATGGCACTCTATACACAAACTTCCCATCCACTCCCCAGAGTCTAGTTACTGAAACTCCAAACACAACCCAATATTTCTGTTTTCATGTCATGCAAAACATAAATCCCATGCTGCATGCAGTTTGGCACAGATGTCTGGACTCCTAGCCTTGCTGTAAAGACCCCTAGAATTCAACAAGGTCCCCATTCCTTGGCCCTAGCCTATGCCAAGCATGTTGTCCTTGGCTGTAGCCTAAATCTATGCTCCCATAGGGATGTACCCTAGCCCTGTCTACCCACATCTACTTTCAGAAAGCCTTGTGACACATAAAATACACCAATAAATACACAGACTTCCTGTGGTCTCCTCCTGGGTGAGCCTGGTGTTTACATCCCTATCTGACATTTTATTTTCTGGCGTAACTAGAATGGTCGAACATCCAGTGACCATGACTAGTGTGGCTATGAGTTCCTTGTACTTGATGGCTCTAGGCTTCTGCAGACTCTGGTTCCTCCAACTGACCTTGTCCTAGCCTATTCCTTTGTGCTATATCCAACTTCCATACTCTCAACTGGAACCATTCTACCTTCATTCAATCACAAGTGACATTTAAATGATTAAGCCACCTATCTTTGTCCCTAGACATCCCACATGCTCAGCCTCCAGGGTTTAGCCTAGTGAGTAATAACCAACACAAACATGAATACTTGTTTTTCCACATGCAGCCTGACCTACTAGAACCACATTTGCCTTCCATTTGCGAGCTTTAGGCATCTACAGGTTTGAATGTTTGCAGACAAGCTTAGGCCCAGCAACTTCTACTATGCTTTAGTGAACAGCTAGGCTCCCTCTGCACTAAACGTTCTTGCACACATGCCCAGTCTGTCCATATCCTCCTACAAAGACTATAGAGGTATGCACCCTTCTGCAGAGATAATTGTTTTCCCAAACTAGTGGAGTCCAGACAATCTAGTGGCATCCCTAGAATAGTGCTTGTTCTCCCTCGCAATGACTTACTTATATCTACCTATCTGTCTACCTATCTATTTTTAATTCAAGAGAAGGCTTCTCTACGTAACTTTGAAGTCTATTTTTGCACTAGCTCTGTAGACCAGGTTGGCTTCACACTCACAGAGATCCTCCTGCCTCTGCCTCCCAAGTGCTATGATTAAAGTCATGCACCACCATCACCCATCCTTGTAGTGACTTCTAACTTTTTTCAATGTACAAAATCCTTTGCTTCATGTTCTTCTTTGCTATAGGTAAGATCTTGGTTCCTGCATGAAGTTCCTGTTACAACACTTAGCCACAGAACACTGTGTGCTGCCTATACAACCCAACTCGGTACTCAGATTCCCCATGACCTCTCCAGAGTCAGGCATGTTAATTATCCCTAACATACTCATCATAAATGTTTTTGCACATCCTGCTGAATCTATACCAGTACTCCAGCCTAGACAAACAACTTATACTTCAGAGCAGAGGCCTTCAGGCTTCATCATGGTCCCAAAACTCATACACCCCCAATTTCAGTGCTATAAGGAACAATTAGAGTGCCGCTAGTACTTGCCCTATCCACAGGCACTGGACTAGATGTTGACTATACTACCCCTCTCTATACACAAACTTTCTGTGTTCTCTTCCAGGGCCTAGTCTATTGGATATTCCACATACATCCCAATATTTCTGTTTTCATATCCTGTAGCGTGTAAATCATGAGCCTTAGGCAGTGCCACCATAGTAGCCTGAAATCTTTGCCTTGCAGTAATGATCTCTAACTTCAACAAAGTCCTAAATCCTAGTTCCCAGTTTAGTCCCAGTATTTCATCCTTTGCTCTAGCCTACATGGTGTGCTCCTGGGAGGATCATCAGTCGTCATACCAAACTAAGAATATTGCATACTATATTAATGAACAACCTAGAAAGATATGTCCATGAATGCAATAGTGGTACAAACTTTCTGGGAATAATCAGCTCCTTAAGAGTGAATTTAAGGTCTACTCTACAGAAAGCAACACATGCCTGCTGCTGTAAGCTTTGTCGAGAACACATGGTTATGGAGTTCCAGGGCCCCAGTATTGAACCTCATACTATTATTTTATTAAATGAATGAAGTATCAAGCTTCACTCTACATTCATTCCTCAATAACTACAGATTAGTGCAGTTCTCAGACCTCCTCAGACACCTTGGTGCAGCAGATTATGTTTAAAAAAGACATACAAAACTGGTCATCCTGGAAAAAAAATGAGAGTATGTGCAATGGGATATTTGTAGCCCTCTCTTCAAGACTCAGGTACCATTGCAGGGATCATTTAAAAAGATTTTATGAGTCTGAGGCTGCAGATGCCAAGAGTGAAATTGTGATCTCAAGACATGACAGAGTCATTGCTCTCACAAATACAGAGCCGTCGTGATTGCATGCAAAGGCCTGTGTAAGATGAGGCCAGGTCATATTCCAGTAAGCCTGGTGACTAAGCACTCAAATATATGCCAGTATGGTTTCCATCCACATTAACTCTCACACTTCTCTAGAAGCCACCAACTGTCAGGAGTTTGCCAGTTAGACTCTGGAGCCCTCCTACAGTGCATTTTTGACTAAGGTGGATGGCTCAGAAGTCTGTACCTCTAACTGACAAACTACTGACAGTTGGTGGCTTCTAGAGAAATGTGACAGTTAATGAAAGGGAATGAAAAACAGGCTCTCATGTACTTGAATACTTACTTAGTTACCAAGAAGTGCAACTGTTTGGGAAATTATGGGGTGTGACCATGCAGGAATGCATATAGCCTTTGTGGATAATATATGTCACTGAGGGTGGGTTTTGAGGTTTACATTCCCACATCAGGCCTCGTCTCCCTCTCTCTCTACCTACTACTGATGAATCAGTTGGTATGGACTCAACAACAGGCCCAGTGCCGTGTTTGCCTGAATCCTGACATGATGATCATGAATTAATTTCCTAAAATTATAGGCAAGCATCCAATTAACTAGTGATAAAGAGATCCAGAGACCCTTTCAAGTCTCTTGCATCTTGAAGTCCTGAACTGAGATTAGAGTTTAGCTAGAGGGACAGGGTATTGACATATAAGCAGTTGTGGTCAGGAGGTGGCATCTACCCTCCCTTAGCTCACCCATCATTGTCTAATTGTTAGTCTTATCTGCCAAGGTGGTTTGATAGTAGGAATTGTGTGAAATCTCTTTAAGGAGACAAGGTTTTCCTTTGGGTAGAGAACATTGCTTTACCTGGCATGAAATTTCTGTAGAAATACTCATTACGTTGAAGTCAATGATTTGACTGTTCTGATAGATCAAGCTACACAATTGTCTCATTAGTATATCCTCATTTCTGCTAGGCCTGTTATGTAAGCAGCCCATTCTAAAAGCCCTATTAAAACACAAATTTTTTATAAAGGATAACCAAGGGTAAACCTGTCACTTCAAATTACCATTCCTTCCACTGAGATGTGATCAGTAGATTTGAGTTTGCTGGGTGATTATTGCTCCTGGGGAGATTTCCTTACTTACATTGGATGGTGAGGTATAAAACCAACATTCAAAAAAAGTTGCCAAACAGGAAACATAACAGCTATTTGTGGGGATAACTGTCACTCACACACTTCACCTCAGATAGGATGAGACATTCATACTGTGAAGTTTTGCCCGGATCTTGCAAAATACATGGATGGTGGAGCACAGTCTTCTTCATCGGTATCTATGAGATTAGATAAATGTAGCAATTTGGATTCAATGCTCCATAATTACCTCTATGAGTCTTACAGTGCATGTGTGGTATGACCCTCAAATCTGTGGGAACCAAAGTCCCTTCTTTGTCATATGCTAACCCAAATTTTCTTCTTTTTATATATCAAACCATATTCCTTTTCTGGCCTCTATCCCTATAGTATACAAAATGTCAGATTTTCCATCTTCAACACCAAAGAGTCTTCTGTGTCATATACCCACCTAAATCAATTTTCTAGGCCTCAACTTGAAATTTGAGTTCAAGGTGTGGTTCATACAATGCACGCAATCAAATCCATCTTTATCGTAAATTCATGAAAATTGTTTATCTGCCATCAAACTTTGAAAAACCATAATCTCTCCCATATCATATACCAACCCAATCTCTCTCTCTCTCTCTCTCTATCTCTCTCTCTCTCTCTCTCTCTCTCTCTCTCTCTCTCCCCACTGTTGCTGCCTTCATCCTTATGAGACCACATCACTCCTTTGTCATCTGCCTATCCACACTACCTCTCTTGCCATATAGCCAATATTTCTTCCCTAAAACCTTATCAGACACAAATCTCTCCCTTTCATTCAACCAAGTGAACTCCCTCTCTCGCCATGTACCCACTATTTCTGGACCCATCCTTCCAAGACACTCATTCCTCCTTAGCCATACACCAAACCTAATACTCTCTCTTATAATGTTTCCACCATTTCTTCCCCCAAACGTTGTGATGGCCCAATCTGCCCCATGTCATGTACTCACCCAAACTCCCTCGCTAGCCATATATCCACCATGTCTGCCCCCATCCTGCTGTGACCCAAATCCTTCTCTTGCCATATGCCCACTGAAAATTCTTCTATTTTCATGTAACCACACAATTTCCTGTCTTGTGATGTAACCACCATTTCTTCCCCCAAACATGTCAGACCCAAATATATCCATGTTTATAAGCCCAACAAAACCCCCTCTCTTGACATATACCCACCCAAACTCTGTTTCATGAAATATACCAATTATTTCTGCCCCAAACCTTAAGAGACCCAAACACCCCCTGGTCATACAGCTACCCAAACTCCTCTCTGGGCATATACCCATCATTTTGCCACCAGCTTTGTGAGACCAAAATCTCTCCATTGTCGTATGCCCATCCAACGTATTTCTCTTGCTACATACTCACCATTGCTGCCCCTAAAGTGTATAAGACCCAAATCCCTCCCTTGTCATTTACCCAGCATACTCCCTCTGTTGCTATATATGCACAATTTCTGACCCCATCTTTCTGAGACCCTAATCCCACCCTTCATATAATAACCCAAACTCCTCTCTTAACAGATACTCATGATTTCTGCCACCTGAGTATTTGAGAATCAAATCTTTCCCTAGTCATGTACCCACCCAAATGTCTCTTATCATTTACCCATCATTACACTCTCCAAAGTATATGAGATCCAACTCCCTTCCCTGGCATTACCCACCCATATTCCCACTCTTTCCAAGCTCTCACCATTACTGCCCCAAAATTTTGGAGACACAAATCCCTCCCTTGTCTTCTACCCACACAAAATCCCCCTCTTCAAGGCACCCACCATTGATGCCCTAACATTTGGAGACACAAATCCCTCCCTTTTTTCCTACCCACCCAAACTCCCTCTCTTCCATGCACCCACAATTGATGCCCAAACATTTGGAGACCCAAATCCCTCCCGTGTCTTCTACCCACCCAAACTCCCTCTCTTTCCATGCACTCACCATTACTGCTCCAAACATATGGAAACCCAAATCCCTCCCTTGTCTTCTTCCCACCCAAACTCCCCCTCTTCCATGCACCCACCATTGTTTCCCAAACCTTTGGAGACACAAATCCCAACCTTGTCTTCTTCACACCCGAACTCCCCCTCTTCCATGCACCCACCATTGTTGCCCAAACCTTTGGAGACCCAAATCCCACCCTTGTCTTCTTCCAACCCAAACATCCCCACTTTCATGCACCCACCATTGATGCCCAAACCTTTGGAGACCCAAATCCCTCCCTTGTCTTCTACCCACCCATGCTCCCTTTATTTTCATGCACTCACCATTACTGCTCCAAAATCCCCCACATCCAGGCACCCACCAATTATGCCCAAACGTTTGGAGACAAAAATCCCTCCCTTGTCTTCTTCCCACCCAAACTCCCACTCTTCCATGCACCCATCATTGATGCCCAAACCTTTAAAAACACAAATCCCTCCCTTGTCTCCTACACACCCAAACTCCCTTTCTTCCATGCACCCACAAGTGATGCCCAAACCTTTGGAGACACAAATCCCTCCCTTGTCTTCTACCAACCCAAGTTCCCTTTCTTTTCATGCACTCACCATTACTGCCCAAATCCTTTGGAGACACAAATCCCTTCCTTCTCTTCTATCCACCCTAACTCCCCCTCTTCCATGCACCCTCCATTGATGACCAATTCTTTGGAGACCCAAATCCCTCCCTTGTCATCTTCCCACCCAAACTCCCTTACTTTTCATGCCCTCACCATTACTGCCCCAAAACTTTGGAGACAGAAATCCCTCCCTTGTCTTCTTCCCACCCAAACTCCCCATCTTCCATGCACCCACCATTGATGCCCAAACCTTTGGAGACACAATTCCCTCCCTTGTCTCCTACCCACCAAAACTCCCTCTCTTTCCATGCTCTCACCGTTAAAGCCACAAAATTTTGGAGACCCTAATCCCTCCCTTGTCTTCTTCCCACACAAACTCGCCTTTTTTATGCACCCACAATTAATGCCCAAACCTTTGTAGACCCAAATCCCTCCCTTGTCTTCTAGCAACCCAAACTCCCCCTGTTTCCATGAATCCACTATGACTGTCCCAAACCTAGTGAAGAACAAATCTCTCCATTGCCATTCACCCACCCATCTTCCCTCTCTTCTCCTATAACCATCATTTTTCCTTCCCTTTCCTGGTTTCGCCTTTAGTCACTGTAAAAGACACATAGCTTTTCAACTAAATTGAATTTATTTTCAATTTAAGAAATTTATACCAATGCAATATTCTTTGTCATATTTGGGCATTCCCCGTCTTCATGATAGCCATCTTATTGGCTCTCCCCCTCATCGGCTGCTGCGACCACACTTGCTTCTCCAGTAGTGTGCACCTCGGCTTCCTTTTCAGGCTCCTCCTCCTTAGGTTCAGGCATTGCAGTAACAGCTTTCACTTTGATTTTCTTCCGTTCGAGGGCAGCTGCCTCTTCGGCCTCCCTCTTTCTCTTGTTCCTCTTCTTTGAGGAGTGCTTCCGGTGTTTGCTTTTCTTGTGTGCCTGGAATGGCAAGAGGTGAACACAAGAATTAGTTAATAGAGGGAGAAGTCAGGAGAGGCATGTGAAGGACACTTTGTCGGAAGAGGTGAGAATTGATAAGGGATTTATGCCAGGAAGGAGAGAGGTAGTGACTTTAGGTAAGAGTAAAGGAGTAGAGGAGGGAGCTCCAGTGGTTTTCGTCAACTCACCTTTCCGCACGACATGTAAGGTGGATACTGCTTTAGAGCTGCCTTTGTCTTCACCATAAGGACTGGCCCGTTCGCTGCCATTGGAACATCACTACTGGATGTTGGGAGGTCCATGTCGGACAGTGATTCCTTAGGTTCCTTTGCTAGACTCTCCATCACCAAGTCGCGTGAGCCCGTGTTGTTTCTCCCTCGAGGGGCTGTGAACAACTGGCAGAGTAGGGAAGGCCACACCCTCAGACCTGAGTCATCATCAAGGTCTCGACCAATAGTAGGTGAGCTTGTGCTCTGACATCACAAAGCCTGGTTCTGACCCACAAGAATGCCTGGGGAAGGAAGGAACAAATAGTGGACTGTACCACTCCTGACACTTTGATGATAGGGGGAAGATATTGAGAAGGCAAAGACAGTTTGGGTTTAGATGGAGACTTTGTTTAATAACACTAAGGCAAATTTTCCACCTCAACCTTTTTTACATATCTACCTTTGTTGTGGTAGAACACATGACAGATCATTTGCTTCTCCAAATTCTTCAAAAATACTATCTCTGTCAATGGTTTAGTCCAAAATGTCCGCCTCAATCTTTGGCTAGTATCTTGAATGTCTTCCCTAAAATCATTCCCAAATAACATTCCTACTCCATGGCTTAGCCTGTTGACCGTAAACACACACACACTCACACACACATACACTCACACACACACACACACACACACACACACACACACACACGAATACTTGCATCTCCGCATTCCTCTGTACCTAATGAATATACGCAAACCAGTGTCCATATCTTGTCTGGCTGTGTAGCAACAAATCATGGCCTCCAGGCTTCCACCTTATCCCAAGTCAGGTGACCCAGCCTAGCCTCAATATCTCTTTTACTGTGGTGAGCATACAGCCTCCTTTAATATACTCACTCACCTAAGGAGGCTTTCTACAACCAACATAAGCCCAGTCCATAACCAGGGTTCTCCTATCTTCTGGTGTCTAGCCTATTGAGAATATCACACAGTATTAGACACTTGATTTTTAACATTCTGTTATGTATAACCTGGAAACCATAAGAAATGTTCAATCTTGGTCTGGACTCCTTGCCTTATAGTAGTGAATTTTAGGCTTCAACATGTTGCAGCCTATTTAGAACATTTTCCCTATATTATAGAGAACATCTGGGCTACAGCCAGATATAATCCTATTTAGATAAACCAACAGGGGTCTTAGAGTTGCCCATACCTCTTCACACCATACCCAGACTTCCTATGTCCCCCTCCAGGATTTATCCAGGTGAAGATATCCATACTCTGTAATTGGTTTTCCATATTCAGTGGAATTTATCCTAGATTGAATAGTCCCTGTCCCATCAAAGAATGGACCCTTGCACTCTGCAGTAGTGATTTGTGGCATGTTTTAGGGACACAAATCTCAAAACACAGCATGATCCCACCAGCTACTACTATTCTGTAGCCAACACTGAGAGTTCCGCAACACTTATCATACCTGTACTGGCTAATGGAATAACCCCACTCCTTATGAAAAGTTATCGTGTCCTCCTAAAGTTCGAACCTAGTGAATATTTCCTGTTCCAAATACTGTTTTTCCACATCCTCCAAACATAGCTCATATTGATGTGGGATTCCCTTTTGTATATCTATGTATCATTATGATCCATACCAGTAAGGCTGTCACTGGTAGCTGCTGGTTTTCTCCTTCAGCAGCTACATGGCATCTCCCTGACTCTGCCTACTTTCTCTCTATATCTCTGTTCAGATTTCCTGCCTGGCTATATTCTACTAATCGATTGCCCAAAGCATCTTCTTGAATAACCAATGGTAATAAAACATATTCATAGCATATAGGATTCCTAGTCCCATCAAATCCTCCTGTGCTGTAGACAACATATACATTCCCACTGAGACAACCCCAGCCTCATCAAACCACAGGATCTCTGGCTGACTACATAATATCACAGCATGCCAAGACTGTCCAAATCCTTCTAAAATGCCAAGAGAAGTAAGTGCACCTTTCAAGCAGATAATTCTTTTCCTACTCCAGTAGAGTCCAGACCTGATGAAACATCCAGTGAGAACTCTAAAAGAGCTGTTTTCTCACACTTATAGTGACTTTTAGCTGTTTGCTGAGTTCCAAACCCTAGGCTCCATCTTAGTCCTACCGTGCTTTGATAGATAGTTCTAAGCTTCTGCTGGCACTTTCCCTCCAACTGGCCTTGTCCTAGCACATTCTTTTGTGCTGTATCCAGCATCTACATTCCCAACAGTAACCATCCTACCTGAATCCATCTGCAGGATGATTCCGATGCCTAAACCACGTCATTATATAACCAGACATCCCACAACCACCAGGACCCAACTTTAGCCAATTGAGTAACCCACTACACACAAATGAATATTTGATTTTCCACATGCTGTCTGACTTACAGCTGCCTCATGTGCCTTGCATTTGCAAATTTTAGGCCTGTGAAGGTTTTCAAAGCCTTCAGCCAAGACTAGGTCCAGCAACTCCTTCTTTGGTATAGTCAACAGTTAGGCTCCCCTGAATTTAACACACCTACACCCATGCATGAAATAGTTGCCCTGCTTTCACAACTCCATTTCCAATCCAGACTTTCCATATCTTCCCCAAAGACCAAGCCCAGAATATTTCCCCTACCAGATAGCGTTTCCCCATATGCCAACAAACAGATCTTAAGTCACTACAAGTGTCCAAGTCTAGTTTTTGCCACTGATATTCTTGCATGTTGTAGTAATGCTCACAGGATTCAACAGAGTTCCAAATGTGAGGGCCGAATCCCAGCATCTACTCCTGTCCTCCAACCAACATACATTGTCCTACAAGGACCTGCGATGCTTGAATCTACATATAGTACTCATTTTGCTAACTATCTTACCCGAATCCAAATTCTGTATTCCTGAGTCCTCCACCATGGTATGGCCTGGTAAGTACTCACTCCCTCACAACCAGATATTTCATATTCTATCTCTATCTGGATCTAGCCTCTTTCCCAAAGTCATTATACAAATTTAGTTTGATCACCTAAGTAGCAATATCTAGGCTTCTATAATTTCAGAAATCCCATATCTTGGCCTTCCACGTGTGCGATTGCCGACATACATGCAGCAGACAAGTTGCTACCTTCACCCACCCACAGTACCCTCTGTGTTACCTGCAGCACCCTACTCTACCACATTCCTAATGTTCTCCTCCAGGAACTGGCTTCTTATATAAGCCACCAACCAATACTTGTTTTCCATATCCATCTGCATCTAGCTTGAGTTTAACAGCCAGCACCCCTGCATAATCTGGCTGTTTGCCTCTTGAGTCAAGGGTCTTCTAGGGAGTATGGTGCCATATAACTCAGCTCAGACTATTCTCAGGAATCCTCCTTTTCTGTCGTGAACATCTAGTCTTTGCTAGCACTTACCCTGCACTAGTACATCCACGGGACACTTTAGGTACAATATAGAACATTATTCCTTATTCAGATTTTCTGTCTTCCCAGGTTTTAACTTGTTTAGTTTAGTTACCCACTCAGTACTTTGTACATAGAGGGCTTGATCTACCCAAGTTGCAACAGCCAGTGTCCTGGACTTCTCCAGCTGCCTCTATAGCAATCTCCGGCATTCTTAGACCCATCAACGTTTTCTGTGCTGTTGACAGCATCTAGATTCCCACAAAGACTATCAGTCTCTCATAGAACCAGAGGAGTTGTGGCTGCCCTACATGACCATTCTATCCCCAGACTATCAGAATACTCCTCAATCGTCTAGATTTCAGAGCACTGCTCTGCATCCTATCATTGTTTTTCTAATCCAGTGGAGTCCAGACTGGATGGAACATCCAGTGTCATCCCTAGATTTCAATAGTAGTGACTTCTAGCTGTTGGTAGGGTTCCAAATCCTTTGTTCCATCTTAGTCCCACCATGGTCTCTTAGGCTGAATGCAACATATAGTGTCCTGCATGAATCTCCTGAAACAACACTTACACACAGGACACTCTAGGCTACCTATACAACACAACTTAATACCCAGATTACCCAGAATAAACATGTACTCCCCAGAGTCAAGCCTGTAGACTAACACCAAATGTACTCACCACACATGATTTTCTACAACTTGCTGAATTGATCACAGTACTCTAGCCTACATAGACAAACTATAACACATAACAGGTGCCTCTAGGATTCAGTAGGGTGTAAAATCTCACACCCCAGCACAGCCCTCCATCTATTCATGTGCTATAGTTAACATTTAGTATTTCTACAATAGTTGTCCTATCTGTGGCCTCAGGACTAGATGTTCACTATACCATGGCACTCTATACACAAACTTCCCATCCACTCCCCAGAGTCTAGTTACTGAAACTCCAAACACAACCCAATATTTCTGTTTTCATATCATGCAAAACATAAATCCCATGCTGCATGCAGTTTGGCACAGATGTCTGGACTCCTAGCCTTGCTCTAATGACCCCTAGAATTCAACAAGGTCCCCATTCCTTGGCCCTAGCCTATGCCAAGCATTTTGTCCTTGGCTGTAGCCTACATCTATGCTCCCATAGGGATGTACCCTAGCCCTGTCTACCCACATCTACTTTCAGAAAGCCTTGTGACACATAAAATACACCAATAAATACACAGACTTCCTGTGGTCTCCTCCTGGGTGAGCCTGGTGTTTACATCCCTATCTGACATTTTATTTTCTGGCGTAACTAGAATGGTCGAACATCCAGTGACCATGACTAGTGTGGCTATGAGTTCCTTGTACTTGATGGCTCTAGGCTTCTGCAGACTCTGGTTCCTCCAACTGACCTTGTCCTAGCCTATTCCTTTGTGCTATATCCAACTTCCATACTCTCAACTTGAACCATTCTACCTTCATTCAATCACAAGTGACATTTAAATGATTAAGCCACCTATCTTTGTCCCTAGACATCCCACATGCTCGGCCTCCAGGGTTTAGCCTAGTGAGTAATAACCAACACAAACATGAATACTTGTTTTCCCACATGCAGCCTGACCTACTAGAAACACACTTGCCTTCCATTTGTGAGCTTTAGGCATCTACAGGATTGAATGTGTGCAGACAAGCTTAGGCCCTACAACTTCTACTATGCTTTAGTGAACAGCTAGGCTCCCTCTGCACTCAACGTTCTTGCACACATGCCCAGACTGTCCATATCCTCCTATAAAGTCGATAGAGGTATGCACCCTTCTGCAAAGATATTTGTTTTCCCAAACTAGTGGAGTCCAGACCATCTAGTGGCATCCCTAGAATAGTGCTTGTTCTCCCTCGCAATGACTTACTTATATCTACCTATCTGTCTATCTATCTATCTATTTTTAATCTGAGGGAAGGCTTCTCTATGTAACTTTGAAGTCTATGTGTGCACTAGCTCTGTAGACCAGGTTGGCTTCACACTCTCAGAGATCCTCCTGCCTCTGCCTCCCAAGTGCTATGATTAAAGTCATGCACCAACACCACCCATCCTTGTAGTGACTTCTAACTTTTGTCAATGTCCGAAATCCTTTGCTTCAGACTAGTACTACCATGTTCTTCTTTGCTATAGGTAAGATCTTGGTTCCTGCATGAAGTTCCTGTTACAACACTTAGCCACAGAACACTGTGTGCTGCCTATACAACCCAACTCTGTACTCAGATTCCCCATGACCTCTCCAGAGTCAGGCCTGTTAATTATTCCTAACATACTCATCATAAATGTTTTTGCACATCCTGCTGAATCTATACCAGTACCCCAGCCTAGACAAACAACTTATACTTCAGAGCAGAGGCCTTCAGGCTTCATCATGGTCCCAAATCTCATACACCCCTAATTTCAGTGCTATAAGGAACAATTAGAGTGCCACTAGTACTTGCCCTATCCACAGGCACTGGACTAGATGTTGACTATACTACCCCTCTCTATACACAAACTTTCTGTGTTCTCTTCCAGGGCCTAGTCTATTGGATATTCCACATACATCCCAATATTTCTGTTTTCATATCCTGTAGCGTGTAAATCATGAGCCTTAGGCAGTGCCACCATAGTAGCCTGAAATCTTTGCCTTGCAGTAATGATCTCTAACTTCAACAAAGTCCTAAATCCTAGTTCCCAGTTTAGTCCCAGTATTTCATCCTTTGCTCTAGCCTACATGGTGTGCTCCTGGGAGGATCATCAGTTATCGTACCAAACTAAGAATATTGCATACTATATTAATGAACAACCTAGAAAGATATGTCCATGAATGCAATAGTGGTACAAACTTTCTGGGAATAATCAGCTCCTTAAGAGTGAATTTAAGGTCTACTCTACAGAAAGCAACACATGCCTGCTGCTGTAAGCTTTGTCAAGAACACATGGTTATGGAGTTCCAAGGCCCCAGTATTGAACCTCATACTATTATTTTGTTAAATGAATGAAGTATCAAGCTTCACTCTACATTCATATCTCGATAACTACAGATTAGTGCAGTTCTCAGACCTCCTCAGAGACCTTGGTGCAGTAGATTATGTTTAAAAAAGACATACAAAACTGGTCATCCTGGAAAAAAATGAGAGTATGTGCAATGGGATATTTGTAGCCCTCTCTTCAAGACTCAGGTACCATTGCAGGGAGCATTTATAAAGATTTTATGAGTCTGAGGCTGCAGATGCCAAGAGAGAAATTGTGATCTCAAGACATGACAGAGTCATTGCTCTCACAAATACAGAGCCGTCGTGAATGCATGCAAAGGCCTGTGTAAGATGAGGTCAGGTCATATTCCAGTATGCTTGGTGACTAAGCACTCAAATATATGCCAGTATGGTTTCCATCCACATTAACTCTCACACTTCTCTAGAAGCCACCAACTGTCAGGAGTTTGCCAGTTAGACTCTCGAGCCCTCCTACGTGCATCTTTGACTATGGGGGATGGCTCAGAAGTCTGTACCTCTAACTGACAAACTACTGACAGTTGGTGGCTTCTAGAGAAATGTGACAGTTAATGAAAGGGAATGAAAAACAGGCTCTCATGTACTTGAATACTTACTTAGTTACCAAGAAGTGCAACTGTTTGGGAAATTAGGAGGTGTGACCATGCTGGAATGCATATAGCCTTTGTGGATAATATATGTCACTGAGGGTGGGTTTTGAGGTTTACATTCCCACATCAGGCCTCTTCTCTCTCTCTCTCTACCTACTACTGATGAATCAGTTGGTATGGACTCAACAACAGGCCCAGTGCCGTGTTTGCCTGAATCCTGACATGATGATCATGAATTAATTTCCTAAAATTATAGGCAAGCATCCAATTAACTAGTGATAAAGAGATCCAGAGACCCTTTCAAGTCTCTTGCATCTTGAAGTCCTGAACTGAGATTAGAGTTTAGCTAGAGGGACAGGGTATTGACATATAAGCAGTTGTGGTCAGGAGGTGGCATCTACCCTCCCTTATCTCAGCCATCATTGTCTAATTGTTAGTCTTATCTGGCAAGGTGGTTTGATAGTAGGAATTGTGTGAAATCTCTTTAAGGAGACAAGGTTTTCCTTTGGGTAGAGAACATTGCTTTACATGGCATGAAATTTCTGTAGAAATACTCATTACGTTGATGTCAATGATTTGACTGTTCTGATAGATCAAGCTACACAATTGTCTCATTAGTATATCCTCATTTCTGCTAGGCCTGTTATGTAAGCAGCCCATTCTAAAAGCCCTATTAAAACACAAATTTTTAATAAAGGATAACCAAGGGTAAACCTGTCATTTCAAATTACCATTCCTTTCACTGAGATGTGATCAGTAGATTTGAGTTTGCTGGGTGATTATTGCTCCTGGGGAGATTTCCTTACTTACATTGGATGGTGAGGTATAAAACCAACATTCAAAAAAAGTTGCCAAACAGGAAACATAACAGCTATTTGTGGGGATAACTGTCACTCACACACTTCACCTCAGATAGGTTGAGACATTCATACTGTGAAGTTTTGCCCGGACCTTGCAAAATACATGGATGGTGGAGCACAGTCTTCTTCATCCGTATCTATGAGATTAGATAAATGTAGCAATTTGGATTCAATGCTCCATAATTACCTCTATGAGTCTTACAGTGCATGTGTGGTATGACCCTCAAATCTGTGGGAACCAAAGTCCCTTCTTTGTCATATGCTAACCCAAATTTTCTTCTTTTTATATATCAAACCATATTCCTTTTCTGGCCTCTATCCCTATAGTATACAAAATGTCAGATTTTCCATCTTCAACACCAAAGAGTCTTCTGTGTCATATACCCACCTAAATCAATTTTCTAGGCCTCAACTTGAAATTTGAGTTCAAGGTGTGGTTCATACAATGCACGCAATCAAATCCATCTTTATCGTAAATTCATGAAAATTGTTTATCTGCCATCAAACTTTGAAAAACCATAATCTCTCCCATATCATATACCAACCCAATCTCTCTGTCTCTCTCTCTCTCTCTCTCTCTCTCTCTCTCTCTCTCTCTCTCTCTCCCCACTGTTGCTGCCTTCATCCATATGAGACCACATCCCTCCTTTGTCATCTGCCTATCCACACTATCTCTCTTGCCATATAGCCAATATTTCTTCCCTAAAACCTTATCAGACACAAATCTCTCCCTTTCATTCAACCAAGTGAACTACCTCTCTCGCCATGTACCCACTATTTCTGGACCCATCCTTCCAAGACACTCATTCCTCCTTAGCCATACACCAAACCTAATACTCTCTCTTATAATGTTTCCACCATTTCTTCCCCCAAACGTTGTGATGGCCCAATCTGCCCCATGTCATGTACTCACCCAAACTCCCTCGCTAGCCATATATCCACCATGTCTGCCCCCATCCTGCTGTGACCCAAATCCTTCTCTTGCCATATGCCCACTGAAAATTCTTCTATTTTCATGTAACCACACAATTTCCTGTCTTGTGATGTAACCACCATTTCTTCCCCCAAACATGTCAGACCCAAATATATCCATGTTTATAAGCCCAACAAAACCCCCTCTCTTGATATATACCCACCCAAACTCTGTTTCATGAAATATACCAATTATTTCTGCCCCAAACCTTAAGAGACCCAAACACCCCCTGGTCATACAGCTACCCAAACTCCTCTCTGGGCATATACCCATCATTTTGCCACCGGCTTTGTGAGAACCTAATCTCTCCATTGTCGTATGCCCATCCAAAGTATTTCTCTTGCTACATACTCACCATTGCTGCCCCTAAAGTGTATAAGACCCAAATCCCTCCCTTGTCATTTACCCAGCATACTCCCTCTGTTGCTATATATCCACCATTTCTGACCCCATCTTTCTGAGACCCTAATCCCACCCTTCATATAATAACCCAAACTCCTCTCTTAACAGATACTCATGATTTCTGCCACCTGAGTATTTGAGAATCAAATCCTTCCCTTGTCATGTACCCACCCAAATGTCTCTTATCATTTACCCATCATTACACTCTCCAAAGTATATGAGATACAACTCCCTTCCCTGGCATTACCCACCCATATTCCCACGCTTTCCAAGCTCTCACCATTACTGCCCCAAAATTTTGGAGACACAAACGCCTTCCTTGTCTTCTACAAACACAAAATCCCCCTCTTCAAGGCACCCACCATTGATGCCCAAACTTTTGGAGACCCAAATCCCTCCCTTTTTTCCTACCCACCCAAAATCCCTCTCTTCCATGCACCCACAATTGATGCCCAAACCTTTGGAGACCCAAATCCCTCCCTTGTCTTCTACCCACCAAAACTCCCTCTCTTTCCATGCACTCACCATTACTGCTCCAAACATATGGAAACCCAAATCCCTCCCTTGTCTTCTTCCCACCTGAACTCCCCCTCTTCCATGCACCCACCATTGTTGCCCAAACCTTTGGAGACCCAAATCCCACCCTTGTCTTCTTCCAACCCAAACATCCCCACTTTCATGCACCCACCATTGATGCCCAAACCTTTGGAGACCCAAATCCCTCCCTTGTCTTCTACCCACTCATGCTCCCTTTCTTTTCATGCACTCACCATCACTGCCCCAAAATCCCCCTCATCCAGGCACCCACCAATGATGCCCAAACGTTTGCAGACAAAAATCCCTCCCTTGTCTTCTTCCCACCCAAACTCCCCCTCTTCCATGCACCCATCATTGATGCCCAAACCTTTAAAAACACAAATCCCTCCCTTGTCTCCTACACACCCAAACTCCCTTTCTTCCATGCACCCACAAGTGATGCCCAAACCTTTGGAGACACAAATCCCTCCATTGTCTTCTACCAACCCAAGTTCCCTTTCTTTTCATGCACTCACCATTACTGCCCAAATCCTTTGGAGACACAAATCCCTTCCTTGTCTTCTATCCACCCTAACTCCCCCTCTTCCATGCACCCACCATTGATGACCAATTCCTTGGAGACCCAAATCCCTCCCTTGTCATCTTCCCACCCAAACTCCCTTTCTTTTCATGCACTCACCATTACTGCCCCAAAACTTTGGAGACCCAAATCCCTCCCTTGTCTTCTTCCCACCCAAACTCCCCGTCTTCCATGCACCCACCATTGATGCCCAAACCTTTGGAGACACAAATCCCTCCCTTGTCTCCTACCCACCAAAACTCCCTCTCTTTCCATGCTCTCACCGTTAAAGCCACAAAATTTTGGAGACCCTAATCCCTCCCTTGTCTTCTTCCCACACAAACTCGCCTCTTTTATGCACCCACAATTAATGCCCAATCCTTTGTAGACCCAAATCCCTCCCTTGTCTTCTAGCAACTCAAACTCCCCCTCTTTCCATGAACCCACTATGACTGTCCCAAACCTAGTGAAGAACAAATCTCTCCATTGCCATTCACCCACCCATCTTCCCTCTCTTCTCCTATAACCATCATTTTTCCTTCCCTTTCCTGGTTTCGCCTTTAGTCACTGTAAAAGACACATAGCTTTTCAACTAAATTGAATTTATTTTCAATTTAAGAAATTTTTACCAATGCAATTTTCTTTGCCATATTTGGGCATTCCCCGTCTTCATGATAGCCATCTTATTGGCACTCCCCCTCATCGGCTGCTGCGACCACGCTTGCTTCTCCAGTAGTGTGCACCTCGGCTTCCTTTTCAGGCTCCTCCTCCTTAGGTTCAGGCATTGCAGTAACAGCTTTCACTTTGATTTTCTTCCGTTCGAGGGCAGCTGCCTCTTTGGCCTCCCTCTTTCTCTTCTTCCTCTTCTTTGAGGAGTGCTTCCGGTGTTTGCTTTTCTTGTGTGCCTGGAATGGCAAGAGGTGAACACAAGAATAAGTTAATAGAGGGAGAAGTCAGGAGAGCCATGTGAAGGACACTTTGTCGGAAGAGGTAAGAATTGATAAGGGATTTATGCCAGGAAGGAGAGAGGTAGTGACCTTAGGTAAGAGTAAATGGGTAGAGGAGGGAGCTCCAGTAGGGTTCGTCAACTCACCTTTCCGCATGACATGTAAGGTGGATACTGGTTTAGAGCTGCCTTTGTCTTCAACATAAGGACTGGCCCATTCGCAGCCATCGGAACATCACTACTGGATGTTGGGAGGTCCATGTCGGACAGTGATTCCTTAGGTTCCTTTGCTAGACTCTCCATCACCAAGTCACGTGAGCGCGTGTTGTTTCTCCCTCGAGGGGCTGTGAACAACTGGCAGAGTAGGGAAGGCCACACCCTCAGACCTGAGTCATCATCAAGGTCTCGACCAATAGTAGGTGAGCTTGTGCTCTGACATCACAAAGCCTGGTTCTGACCCACAAGAATGCCTGGGGAAGGAAGGAACAAATAGTGGACTGTACCACTCCTGACACTTTGATGATAGGGGGAAGATATTGAGAAGGCAAAGAGAGTTTGGGTTTAGATGGAGACTTTGTTTAATAACTCTAAGGCAAATTTTCCACCTCAACCTTTTTTACATATCTACCTTTGTTGTGGTAGAACACATGACAGATCATTTGCTTCTCCAAATTCTTCAACAATACTATCCCTGTCAATGGTTTAGTCCAAAATGTCCGCCTCAATCTTTGGCTAGTATCTTGAATGTCTTCCCTAAAATCATTCCCAAATAACATTCCTACTCCATGGCTTAGCCTGTTGACCATACACACACACACACACTCACACACACACACACACACACACACACACACACACACATGAATACTTGCATCTCCACATTCCTCTGTACCTAATGAATATACGCAAACCAGTGTCCATATCTTGTCTGGCTGTGTAGCAACAAATCATGGCCTCCAGGCTTCCACCTTATCCCAAGTCAGGTGACCCAGCCTAGCCTCAATATCTCTTTTACTGTGGTGAGCATACAGCCTCCTTTAATATACTCACTCACCTAAGGAGGCTTTCTACAACCAACATAAGCCCAGTCCATAACCAGGGTTCTCCTATCTTCTGGTGTCTAGCCTATTGAGAATATCACACAGTATTAGACACTTGATTTTTAACATTCTGTTATGTATAACCTGGAAACCATAAGAAATGTTCAATCTTGGTCTGGACTCCTTGCCTTATAGTAGTGAATTTTAGGCTTCAACATGTTGCAGCCTATTTAGAACATTTTCCCTATATTATAGAGAACATCTGGGCTACAGCCAGATATAATCCTATTTAGATAAACCAACAGGGGTCTTAGAGTTGCCCATACCTCTTCACACCATACCCAGACTTCCTATGTCCCCCTCCAGGATTTATCCAGGTGAAGATATCCATACTCTGTAATTGGTTTTCCATATTCAGTGGAATTTATCCTAGATTGAATAGTCCCTGTCCCATCAAAGAATGGACCCTTGCACTCTGCAGTAGTGATTTGTGGCATGTTTTAGGGACACAAATCTCAAAACACAGCATGATCCCACCAGCTACTACTATTCTGTAGCCAACACTGGGAGTTCCCCAACACTTATCATACCTGTACTGGCTAATGGAATAACCCCACTCCTCATGAAAAGTTATCGTGTCCTCCTAAAGTTCGAACCTAGTGAATATTTCCTGTTCCAAATACTGTTTTTCCACATCCCTCCAAACATAGCTCATATTGATGTGGGATTCCCTTTTGTATATCTATGTATCATTATGATCCATACCAGTAAGGCTCTCACTGGTAGCTGCTGGTTTTCTCCTTCAGCAGCTACATGGCATCTCCCTGACTCTGCCTACTTTCTCTCTATATCTCTGTTCAGATTTCCTGCCTGGCTATATTCTACTAATCGATTGCCCAAAGCATCTTCTTGAATAACCAATGGTAATAAAACATATTCATAGCATATAGGATTCCTAGTCCCATCAAATCCTCCTGTGCTGTAGACAACATATACATTCCCACTGAGACAACCCTAACCTCATCAAACCACAGGATCTCTGGCTGACTACATAATATCACAGCATGCCAAGACTGTCCAAATCCTTCTACAATGCCAAGAGAAGTAAGTGCACCTTTCGAGCAGATAATTCTTTTCCTACTCCAGTAGAGTCCAGACCTGATGAAACATCCAGTGAGAACTCTAAAAGAGCTGTTTTCTCACACTTATAGTGACTTTTAGCTGTTTGCTGAGTTCCAAACCCTAGGCTCCATCTTAGTCCTTCCATGCTTTGATAGATAGTTCTAAGCTTCTGCTTGCACTTTCCCTCCAACTGGCCTTGTCCTAGCACATTCTTTTGTGCTGTATCCAGCATCTACATTCCCAACATTAACCATCCTACCTGAATCCATCTGCAGGATGATTCCGATTCCTAAACCACTTCATTATATAACCAGACATCCCACAACCACCAGGACCCAACTTTAGCCAATTGAGTAACCCACTACACACAAATGAATATTTGATTTTCCACTTGCTGTCTGACTTACAGCTGCCTCATGTGCCTTGCATTTGCAAATTTTAGGCCTGTGAAGGTTTTCAAAGCCTTCAGCCAAGACTAGGTCCAGCAACTCCTTCTTTGGTATAGTCAACAGTTAGGCTCCCCTGAATTTAACACACCTACACCCATGCATGAAATAGTTGCCCTGCTTTCACAACTCCATTTCCCATCCAGACTTTCCATATCTTCCCCAAAGACCAAGCCCAGAATATTTCCCCTACCAGATAGCGTTTCCCCACATGCCAACAAACAGATCATAAGTCACTACAAGTGTCCAAGTCTAGTTTTTGCCACTGATATTCTTGCATGTTGTAGTAATGCTCACAGGATTCAACAGAGTTCCAAATGTGAGGGCCGAATCCCAGCATCTACTCCTGTCCTCCAACCAACATACATTGTCCTACAAGGACCTGCGCTGCTTGAATCTACATATAGTACTCATTTTGCCTTCTTTCCCGAATCCAAATTCTGTATTCCTGAGTCCTCCACCATGGTATGGCCTGGTAAGTACTCACTCCCTCACAACCAGATATTTCATATTCTATCTCTACCTGGATCTAGCCTCTTTCCCAAAGTCATTATACAAATTTAGTTTGATCACCTAAGTAGCAATATCTAGGCTTCTATAATTTCGGAAATCCCATATCTTGGCCTTCCACGTGTGCGATTGCCGACATACATGCAGCAGACAAGTTGCTACCTTCACCCACCCACAGTACCCTCTGTGTTACCTGCAGCACCCTACTCCACCACATTCCTAATGTTCTCCTCCAGGAACTGGCTTCTTATATATTCCACCAACCAATACTTGTTTTCCATATCCATCTGCATCTAGCTTGAGTTTAACAGCCAGCACCCCTGCATAATCTGGCTGTTTGCCTCTTGATTCAAGGGTCTTCTCGGGAGTATTGTCCCAAATAACTCAGCTCAGACTATTCTCAGGAATCCTCCTTTTCTGTCGTGAACATCTAGGCTTTGCTAGCACTTACCCTGCACTAATACATCCATGGGATACTTTAGGTACAGTATAGAGCATTATTCCTTATTCAGATTTTCTGTCTTCCCAGGTTTTAACTTGTTTAGTTTAGTTACCCACTCAGTACTTTGTACATAGAGGGCTTGATCTACCCAAGTTGCAACAGCCAGTGTCCTGGTCTTCTCCAGCTGCCTCTATAGCAATCTCCGGCATTCTTAGACCCATCAACTTTTTCTGTGCTGTTGACAGCATCTAGATTCCCACAAAGACTATCAATCTCTCATAGAACCAGAGGAGTTGTGGCTGCCCTATATGACCATTCTATCCCCAGACTATCAGTATCATGGTTATCATTTTCTTGACAACTAGTATCCACTTATAAGTGAGTATATACCATGTTTCTCTTCCTGGGTCTGTTTTACCTCTCTCAGGAAACTTTTTTCTAGTTGCATCCATTTGCCAGCAAAATTTATGATGCAATCTTTAACAGATGATTAATTTTCCATGGTGTAAATGCACCACATTCTCTTAATCCATATCGGCTGTTTCTAGTGTCTGCCTATTATAAATAAAGCTACAATGAAAATGGTTTAACAAGTGTCCTTGTGGTAGGGCTGAGTGTCCTTTGGGTATATGCCCAAGATTAGTAGAGCTGAGTCTTGAAGTAAGTTCTTCTGAGGAAATACTATATTGATTTCCATAGTGACTTCACAGGTTTCTACTCCCACCATCAATTAGGGAGTGATCCCTTGATCCATATCCTCAGCAGCACGAGTTGTCTGTCACTTATTTTACTGATCTTAGCCATTTTGACAAGTGTAAGATGAAATCTCAAAGTAGTTTTGATTTACATTTGTCTGATGGCTAAGTATGTTGAACATTTAGGTGGGTTTTTTTCCATTTGAGATTCTTCTATTGAGAATATTCTGTTTACATATATGTGTATTTTAAAATTGGATTATTTGTTGGTTGATATCTGGTTCCACAAGTTCTTCATATATTTTGAATATTAATCCATTAGTAACTTTGCAAATATAATGTTTTGTTACACTCAATATGTTATGTAGCAATATTGTAGCATCTGAGAATCTCATTAATCAGTTGATTCTCAAAAATATTGTTTAGTAAATTATGAAACCCATTAAAATAATTATTTCTAAATTTATTAATGAAATACAAAGAATGTGAATGGAGTCTAACAAAAAAGAAACTGGACTTTTCAAGTTAATTTTTCTTAATATGACAGAACCCTATATAATTTAAAAATCAGAGTACTTATCAGTAGAAGTACATCTACACATATATACATTTCTATGTTCCATTCTGTCAGTAAGCAGGAAGGAAAGGTGAATAGAATGATTATCTTTCTCATAGGGATTGTCCATCACAAATAGGAGTAATTACATATATGTTTTGTAAGCTTTAATGAAACATTATACACAATTTTCTATTCTTGTTGTATAACTTATAAAATTTTAAGACATTAAAACTACATTAATTTATTATCAAGCAGACCTGAAGCTCAGAAATCCAAACTGCATTCATGTGAGCAGAGACACAGGTGCCCTCTATACATATTCTGAGGGAGAACCTCTTCCTTTACTGTACTTTCTAGGTATTTTGTACATTCCTCAGGTCCGACTACCTTCTTCATCCTCCAAACAGCAGAGCATAGTCATGATCTTCCCATGATGCTATCTCTGGTTTGCTTTGTCAGGCCAAGTAGTTTTCTGTTTAAGAGCCCTGGTGATTTTATTTGTTTCACTGGAAAATTCAGGATAGTCTTCTTATCAAGAGTTGACTGATTATCAAGTCAAATTCCATACATACCGCCAATTCCCCATTTTTATGTAACATGATTTATTCAGAGATGTTAGGGATCTGGCTGTGAATGACTTTGGGAGAGATCCACTATTCTTTTTACTACAACTTAATAGAATTAATATCTGCAGAGGAGAAAAATAAGAAGTGAAAAGTAAATATGGATTTTATCATCTTAAACATCTTTATTTGGCATCAGATGTAAATTATTCTATACAAAATATGAGAAATGTAGTTCTGGTCTGGACAGCTACTGTCTTGAAAATGAGAAAGGATATAATGTTTTATGAACAACTCTAATTGCGTAATGAGTGGTAAAAAATGCATTACATTGATTACAGAGTGAATGACAAATGAGGGACCTCTTTGACACTACATTTTTTTTCTCTCCTTTGTGTGTGAGTTTAATTAGTTTAGGCCTCCTCATTATAAACTGACTACCAATGCCACTTTATGCCCTCAAAATCTAAAATTCTAAGATCAAAGGCTATTACTCAGGTTTAATGGAAAATGTTTTTATATCATTTTTCAGTCTAACCTTTGACTTGACATTGCCATTTTGTATCATTAATAACATGACAAATCTATTTTGTATATATGTCCTGAGTTTGTAGCCTTCCTTTATAATGAGTCCAAGTATTGCATAGCCTTATCTAATATTTATCATTATTTTTCATAGTTCTTATGTCTTTATCTTCCCCTCCTCCCTACTAGGAATATAGAATAATCTGCAATATTAATTGCTTTTCCACTTGACTTCATATTTCTCTTTAAATAAAATAAAATCATGTCTCTTTGTCATTGTTCACTATGTGTGTTTCTGAATCATTACTTTTTAACATCCTCTCCTATGTCTAAGTTTTATAATGTGTCACATAAATGATAGGCATTTTTGATTAATGCATTAAACAATAAACCTGTTGAATATAAATATTTTCCAGCACTAACAAGATGACTACTGAAGGGGGATATCAGTAGGAGAAGGACAGGAAAGAGGGAAGACAATAGAGGACAAATATGTTACAGATATGAAAATATTACAAGGAAACTTACTATTTTTTTTACCATAAATTAAGCAATAGAAATAAACCAAATACATATAAAATGACTAACAAGGCACTCGGACACTCACACACACACATTTCTTGGCACAAAGTTTTATCTCATTGCTTTAGCATTGGGCTTAATCATGTTTGCAGAATTGTTTATTTTCTCTGTGATATTAGGTACTATTTTAGTCAGTGTTTTATTATTGTAAAAATCATCAGGAAATGTCCAGCTTTATGACTTTATCTGGTAGCAAACAAAAGGTCAGGTTATAGAGAGATCCTCCTCTATGAATTTATCATAGCATCTTGCAACTTAAGCCACTTAATTTCCCTGTTTATGAGTTTGAGTGAGTCAACATAAAATTTCATTGAATGAAGAGCATGACTTTTGATTTCTTACGGTTCTCTTCTTTGTTTTCCACTTACCAAAATTCATCATTTTCTCCCTAACATTTTCTTTTGTGTTTTCACACATTCAGCGAGACTCAAATTGAATGTCTCCTTGTCTACAATGCCTCTTCCAGTGCACGAGTAGCTCAATATCCTTTTCTCTGTACCCCCGTTAATTTCTCAGAATTATCAATTCTTGCTCTTGTAAACACTTCATTTATTTATAGTTTCTATTAGGTTGTGAACTTTGACAAAGATTGACTGTCATTTGTATTCTCAAAAACTACTGAAGAATTATGTACATTCTGTATATGACTCTCATAGAATTAAATACACGAATCATTACACTAAGTTACAGCAATGGGTCGATGATATAAAGAATAATGTCCTTATTTCAAAGGAAAACAGAGTGAGGACTCGTAAATACAAGGCCAAAATTCTAGACTATCTTTTAGTAGAAATGGAAGGTAGGTCTCCACACCTAATGCTCTTTCAGTGTGCCTCTTAGTAACACTTTCCTGCAGTAATTTTTCTTGTGAATCATGAATATTACATTGAATCTATCTGACATTTATATTCCTGAGGTTTTCAAGAATATAAAAGTTAATAACAGGTTAAAGGTTGATGCACTAATCTCAGAAGATACAAAATGCTAGATATATTGAATAAAAATGACTACTAGAAGTGTTTAATTGTGAGAAGATGTACATGTATTATGTCATGGTAGGAAGATACTTTTATGTGAAATTTTCCCATAGAGAGAATAAAATAAAATATTGATCACTTTTAGCAATTTATGAAGTAGTAGTTCTTCACTCTCTGACATCCCCAGAGAACAGTACTCAAGTAAATTTTTTAAGAGAGATTTTCTTCTTTGCCTCTCAAATTAATATGCTCAGAAATATTTTTATGAGTGAGAGGAAGCTAGTTATAAAACTCACAAAAGAAAAATGAGAAAAAAAATTGTTATTTGAAATGACTGAGCAGGAATGTGCACAATTACTTTTCAATAACATATTTTACTTAATTATCTTCACATTTGCTTTGTTCCTGATTTTACATTTTTATTATAGACAATATGGCAATAATCTAACAATTTTAAAATTGTATATTATAAAAATTCAGGATGCTTTCATGCAACTACAACATGCATAGAAGTTTGGGTAGCTTAAATTGAGTATCTAACTTGTGATTGTTTTGAATTAGTGTGCATCTGTTCAATTTTTTTTCTTTGATTATTACAAACTATTCTTTACAATTTGCTAACAAATTATGTTAAAAAGGTATATCTAGTCAAAATGAAAACCATGTGTAGTAGGAGCGGCAGGCTGTGTTCCTGCCGGCCCCAGCTCCCGGCTGCCTGGCTAGATTATGCCCCGAAATAATTACAGGGAAACTGTATTCTTTTAAACACTGCTTGTCCCATTAGCTCTAGCCTCTTACTGGCTAATTCTCACATCTTGATTAACCCATCTCTAATATTGTGTGTAGCACCACGAGGTGGTAGCTTACCAGAAAGGTTCTAACCTGTGTCCATCTCTGAGAGGAGAGCTATGGCGACTGCATCCTGTTCTTCTTTTTCTTTTCTTTTCTTTTTTTTTTGAGACAGGGTTTCTCTGTGGCTTTGGAGCCTGTCCAGGAACTAGCTCTGTAGACCAGGCTGGTCTCTCGAACTCACAGAGATCCGCCTGCCTCTGCCTCCCGAGTGCTGGGATTAAAGGCCTGCGCCACCATCGCCCATCTCCCAGCACTCTGTTCTGTCTACTCTGCCTACCTATGTTCTTTACCTATCAGCCAAGCAGTTTTCTTTATTAATTAACCAATAGACAGATGACCCTCCTCCATCAACTATGGACTTTGATTCAAATGATCATTGTCTAGTTGATTTTTTATAATACCAGCTTTATTCATTCAGAATTTATCTTCCAATGTAAAAGTATTAAATAGCATGCAAATTGATTGAAATATTATTAAAAACAGTTATTGAGCAATAAGACACTAATAATCATTCACATTTTGTAGTTATAACAAAATGAATTATAATATTTATCACATTGAAAAAGCTACAATTCCAAAGTAAACCATTTGCAAGAAATTCATTGCAGATATATTTTTCTGCTACAAAAGATGATAATTGAAACAGGATATTTCCTGAAGATGTTTGTATGTTGAACCTCACACTTACTGCTATTTTTACAGTAGGTACATAACATTTTGCTCATAATGTCAAGGTTTCTGTGCTGACTCCAGTGCTTTGTATATGGAGTTGGAAATTAATTGAAAATGAAATCACAATTCTATTTTCACCTAAAAGCCTTTGGCATAACTATCATCAAATGACATATTTTAGAGATCATTTGTTATGTTTTAAAACATCTGAGTGTTCTTGTGTACTTTTGGTACATTTTCTATTGCTATAACAAAATGTATGGGATTAGGCTAGTTATTCAGAAGGACATTTATTTTTACTCATGCTTCTAAAAGTTCATCAAGTTTCTAGATTCTTTTAGCTTCTGGTGAAGGATCCATTGCAGAAATGCAAAGGCCTAACAGGTACTTTCCGAGATTGCACATAGAAGGAGTAACCTTTTTTATCATTGATGAATTGCTGCTTCTTTGGGGCATCATCATTGCTCAACCAATCACTGTTTTTGTAATCAGTGCTATAAGATCTTAACAGCATAGTAGTCATACAGCAAAGAGAAGATGTGTCTTTTGTGTATAAAATATATTTAGTGAGCAACAAAATTTATGTTGGAACATAATACATTCATGTGGCTATAGTTGGAAATGGGTTATTTTGGGGGGTGCGTTCATCTTCTCACATGGAAGGGTTATAAAGGCTCACTGAGCTATTGAACCTTCTTCTATGGATATATCAGAGGTTCTCTCACTTCTAGATGTTACAGAAGAGGTAAAAAAAATGATTGCTTATGGAAACACTTCAGTGGTGTGGTTCCCCATAAATCGTGCAACGGACTCTTTAGTGGTAAGCTTATTACAATGCAGCTGTGACTCTTACTGAGGAAGCTACCATAAATTGTTTAGACAACTTCTCGGTGGTACAGCTAGCTAGCTACCTTTCAATTTCTAATGTTCATGTAATTAACCCTCTAAAACTTACTGGTTCACCAATGTGTACTAGGACAAAATCGTTTCTTTGATCTTCTAGTGACATCTGTTTCTCTAGCGTGAATAAGAACCATGGAAAGCCAGCTCTTAATGACATATTTGGTTGTTAACCTAGTTCTGTGAGAGCAAGAACCCACACCGATTAGATGGCATTGGTCAATTCGGGCAGTCTCTGTAACTTTCTTTAATCACCTCCCCCTTAAATCTCAATTCCAAATATAGCCACAAGATGTATTAAGCTCCAACATGATTTTTGTTGTGGACAAAATATATTCACTATATAGCATACTCATCTTCTCTCTGGTATGTGGCATAGAATACTCATGGATTTGAATGAAAAAAGAAATTGGAATTTCAAATAAGTTCATTTACTTTTAGGGAGGAATAGCTCTATATAACACTGAGAGATATTTGTTTAGACTTTCACGCCAAGCCAATTAAAATCTGGCATTTAAAATATTCCATTTCTTATTTTCTTGATTTTCAAGGAATGGTATATAATTGGTGGTGATAGGAATTGTTTGGTTTGAAAATATCACTCTAATTTATTCAAATATGTCAACAAAAGAGAGGTATCCACATTGTTTATTTCTGATTTGTGTGTTATCATATGGATAATGCTGAAATTGACCATATGTATAGTAGCCTATGGGAATAACATAGTTAAGTAAGAATGTATTTTATGAAGGAAAATAAAATTTTCCCCTCAAGAGCTATCTGCTGCTATTTTACATATAAGTATAAAAGCTTTGTTGTGCATCTGTATTTCAATTTAAAGATAGCTATTATTTTAGTATATGAATGCATTTGTTATGAAAAAAAATCTTTGCAATTTTCTAAATATTTGAAGAAATGAATGGAAGTTTACTATTGAAAATTTTATGAGAAGAAATGTGTACACTTTGAGGTATTTTCATAACAATTATTTTGACCTATAACATAAGTAAATAATATCTGAAATATTTAGTTCTTACATATTATATAGATATACTGGTTATTGACTATTAACTAATACCAAACATTGAAGAAAATATTTTAGTAATGAAGATGGAATTTTTTTCTGTCAATTTAACTCAATAGTAATTTCAAGCTTAGAAAAGCAAATAATTCTGTAATGATGGCTTTTATAAACCTGTTTCTTTATAATTTCTCAACCTAATCCCTTGATATAAATCTGTAGAAATTTTCCCTCTGAGTTTTCATTTACAAGCCAAGAACTGCCATTTGCTTTTACAATTCCTTACTTTAAACACAATGAAACATAAGAAATTTTAGCCTTGTAGGATTGGCCCTCCCTTAAGTCATTTATGTTTGTCAAATAATGTTTTCTGAGTTCTTAGTTTGTGTAGAAAATAAAATACAAAGGTAACTAAGCCATGCTCCTGGTAGTTAAAGAGCCTTTGTAATATGAAGTTTTTTTTTTTCTGTATTAGAGGATTTAGTGGTTGTGAATGAATAAATAATCCTTTATTCATAAATGGGAAAGAAAGTACATGGAAAGGCCCAGCGTTATATTTGCTAAATAAATACTACCAAATAGTTTCCTTTAATTCCACTAGCATGACTAGAATATTAAGGAATGAATAATATCCCATTTATTCAATGAGACTGATTTAGTCAATGCTGTTGTATTTGAAAGACTATGGACCTGACCACATCAATTAATTTTAGATATACTTTTCCATCAAATACCCAATACCAACATCACTTAATTCAACTTCATTTATGAATGACATTAACACTAAATTTAAAATAAAATTAGTATGTGTTACTTGAAAGTTATTTTGGTTGCAAAATATACCTATAGTTAGTTTTAACTTTTAATTTTGTTTATTTTACAAAATAGATGAAAGAGAAGATGTTCAAAAGAAAACATTCACAAAATGGATAAATGCACAATTTTCTAAGGTAAGAATTTTATGTTATATTTATTTGAAAATGAAATATTTGTTGAACTTTTAATATGTGTTCTGAAAGTAAATATTTCAAATGTTCATATTATTTTTCTTATGTTTCAAATTTTGACTGTTTAAATCTGCATATGTTACACTTTGTTTTGATTCAGTAAAATGCAGGAGAGCATATGATAAAGAGATGTGATTTAATTTACAAATGATATCTGTTTGATTTTTATATCAGCAAGTCATTACAGTAAATTCTGTCAATTATCTTTTCTATTTCAAATATTAAAATGCATGAGGAACCTTATTGTTGATAAAACTTATATTTTGTCTTCTTACTTATTTAATAAAAGCTAAAATAGCTGAATTTTGGATTATTAAGTGTCTGTAACTAGAACATATTTTAAAATTATATAAAATAATAAATTATCATTTTTTCTATAGCCATAAATATATACCCTAATTAATTTATGCCTCAATTTATATCATAATTCATAGTGTAACCCCAGATAATTATACACATAAACACCAAGGAAGATTCTAACCATAAAAAGAAGCATTTTAAGTGCAATTTAAAGGGGTCTATTTAAATGTCAAGAGTAGAAAACTTGAATTTAGATTTAATCATACTAGATTTGAGCAAATAAACCAAATGGTTTTATTTAGTTTTCTTACCTTCCATCATGTATATGTAAGTACATAAATCCCAAGGGTCTATTTAATACACCAAACTCAGAAAATGGGCATATAGAAAGATCTCTGTATGAAAATGTTTTAGGAGTGACAAAACTCTGATAATGGACGCTTTACATTTTATTAAGAAGATATGGAAGATTCTTAAGCGAAAACTTTTAGTAGATTGCATTGCCACTGTTAATAAATATGGCCTACCCTCTCCATGGATCTTTCTCCTCTTGTAAACAGTTTAGTGTTAGAACCGACATAATGTAATAGAAAGTAAAAGACCAAAATTTCTTTTCTTGCTTTTACAAAATGCTTTCAAGTATCATTATGGTATTTAAAAGCAAAACATTGAAAACTTCACTTGATCATGTAGGAAGAGAAGCAAGTTCTTGAGTTTGCACTGATGGTTCTTAAAATGTTCTCACTAAATTAACAGTTAATTAAATTCCATTACAGAACTTTAGGAAAGAAATATAAATTAGAATATGTGTTTTAAAAGACCAAGTTTTTTAACTAAGTGAAATGCAAATGCAATACTAAACATGGAAGGCAGAGATGTAGAGGGTTATTTGAACTATGGGGGCCTGACTTAAGATGTGTCATAGGAAAAGAATTTTAATATTTGGCCTAGAAACTTTTCTTGTGATATTTTGGGAAAAAAGGTGGCTGCTATTTGCCCTTCTCCAAAAAGTCTGCATGAGGCTAAAGTGAAGAGATTTGTATTAATTCCATTGGTAGAGGAAATCTCAAAACAACCTAGTATTGACTTTGTTGTGTGGTTAGTAGTGATCTATAATGGAAAGATGCAAGTTGAGCAAGGGAAAATACAAAATTTGCAATTTGAGGAGAAAAGGAGCACCAGGAAGTAGAATAGAGCTAAGTCCTGTGTCCAAGGAGATACCATATCAAGAAATAGAATACAGGTAGTAGTGATCTTAGGGCAAGAACCTACCCAGTTAAACTTCCAACGAGTGGGAAGGAATTAAGATAAGCTTATATCCAGGTATGGTGGTGCACTCTTTCAATCCCAGCACTACAGAGGCAGGAGGCCAGTCTGGTCCATTGATCCTGTTTTAGGATCAATAATCAGACACTTAAGGCAGTGAAGAAGCCATTGAAAACAGAAAGCTGATGAAGATGTAATTAGCAAGCGGTCCATGCTCCATCCCCAAATGTAGCAGGACTTGGCAACTTCAGCCACATTGGTATGGCTTTAGAATCAAAGATACAAGAAAAGGGGTATTGAATCTTCCTCTGTGACTAAGGAAAGCTGATGCAGCCAGAAATGTGTCAGGGTTAACCCTGAGTGGAGGCCCAGAGTCTATTGCATGAAACTGTGAAACTGAAGCTTGGATTGCCTTGGAGAAACCAAGATGTTGGAGTTACCAGAGTCATGAGATACCTGCAGAGGAAAGCTGTTAACAGGGAATATAAACAGCAAAAGACAAAGAAGTGTGTGGCAGTCAACATAGCTGAAAGGAGCTATAGATTTGACGAGCACTTTGACATCAGATATGGGTGTGCAGATTTTAGAGTTTGCTCACTTGGTTTTTGGCCTCCTACTTTGATGCATCCAGTACTCCCACAATGTGCTCCCTTCTCTATGTTCTGGAAATATATATATATATATATATATATATATATATATATATATGTGTGTGTGTGTGTGTGTGTGTGTGTGTGTGTGTGTATATATATATAAATGTATATATATAGTGTCATCATATATTGGAAATATGTGATCTGTTCTTTTTTAATTTTGATTTCATGGAGGATTACAGTTAAGTGATTTCTTGAATCTCAGAAAAAACTTTGAACTTTTGTCTTTTAAACATTGTAGAGACTGTGATAGACTATGGGGACTTTTGAAGTTGGACTAAATGCGTGATATGGCTACAAGCATATGCGGACCAGGAAGTATAATGTGGTAGTCTAAATAGATATGTCCCCCATAGTCTCATGTGTTTGAGTGCTTGATCCTAAATGCTGATAGAGAAATGGAAATATCATGTGAGTTATTTAAGAAAGCAGTTTTCTAACCTAGAGGAAAACTTTTAACAAATGGATAAAATATGAGTCTATTCAAGAATACATATTTTTCCTGTAATCTCAGTGTTAAATATTAGTATCCTAAATGACCAGATACTATTGCTCATTACTACAGATAATTAGTTCTATGGTAAGTTTTAAAAAATAGAAAAAATAAATAAATAAAAAATTAGCCGATGGATAGTTTGAAAACAAAAACTGGAAAATAATTGTTTCCTGTGTGTTAAATTAAATACAGTCCTGTAAATATACAGCGATACAATGAATAGAGATGCAAAGTTTCATCACTAAGGCATAGAAGTACATTTACAGGATATTAGTAAATTTTAGAGTCATAACAAAGTATATCTTTGTTACTTTGTAAAGCCACAGACAGGCTGTTTTAAAGAAATACATGTGGTCAAAGATATCTTTATCATTTTGGTGTCACTAGAAGCCAGATATGTGTTTGCGGTACATCCCACATATTTTCCACTTCTTCAGTACAATTTTAAACTAAGTCCTATCTCTTTTTCTAAATAGCTCTTATATTAACCTTCGATTCCAAAAATTTCTACTAGAATGTCATTTATCGCATCCATTCTATATAGATAAGCAAACAATATTTATCCTAACAGAAACACAAAGCCATTTCAAGATAAGATTAATTCAAGGTAAATATTCTTCCCGTGTAATTTGTAGATATGTTATAATCCCAAAGAAATGTCTGGTGTTTACCCATGACAAATATAATTTATATTATAAAAAATGTGTTCATTTACCTAGGCTTATAAAAAGAAAGCACAGATTTAATGTCATCACCAAATGCAATTTTTCACAATATATGCTTTTATGCATGTGAGGACAAAAATATGGGAATAAAAAATGTTTATTATTAGGTCAATTGTAAAATATAATGGTTATCTCCCAATGAGTTACATAATAATTTTGGTTTTTCACTGTGTATAATGGCTGTCATGATATGTATGTTTTAGTTACATCTTTCTGTTTGGTTTTTCCAGGTTTAATATGCACCTTTACTTTTCACTAACACAAGCTGGGTGTATATAATTATTTTTGTCTATAAATATTTAACAGCCTGTGGAACGATAACACATTTATATCATAATTGCTGACATGGATGTCTACACTAAAAAGATATGATTCATCTTACCAGGGTAACAATATGGTGAAGTAGCATTCACTGACTTAACACGGTTCCCATGGAGATGCTTCATGATTTACCTTCTAGCCAGTATGGAGGGCATGACACATTAAAAATAACATGAAGATTGTGAATATTGGCATGGTTAAGAAGGTTCAGTAGATAAATGAGCTGTTGTCTAAGGGCACGAGCTTAAGCCAATGCAATCAATCCTCAGATCCCACGTGAAGGTAGAAGGTCAGAACTGACTTCACAAATTGACATCCACATTTTTGTGTATCATATATTCCCTCAAAAAACACAACTATTTACTAAAATTTATATTGACAATCTACAACGGGGCTTTCACATGATGTGCTGAGGCAAAATTTTATGCGCAACTGATATTCAAGAGAAATACATACAATTTAAACTTCATTAATATTATATTCTTTATAACTTCACATCTACTAAAAATAAAACATATACAAAAAGAACATTGTAAATAATAAAACAGAAATGGTGCCACTTTCTTATTGCTGGAACAATTTTCTGAATTGAAAGAATTATATTTATGTGATTTATGTACTGACCTCGCCCATGTATTTACTTTTTTTTTCCAATGCTATCATCTTGCCCTCGGGAAAACATGACATTTAAATTGTAATCATTATCCTCATAATTTTGTCATGCTCATAAAATAAGCATAAATTTTAGTTCTACATCATACTGTGTAGTGAATTCTACTTATTTGTTTCTTTAACTACAACAGTTAGTATCTCTTCCACTTTTAGTCCCACCCCAAATTGGAAAAGCACTTTGCATTGTTCTCCTTGCTTCCATTTCTAACAGAGCTCAAAACAATACTGTCCTCTTATTTATTCTTCTCACAGGAAATATGCGTAAGTTCAAACGATCGTGTCTACACATCTGATCCACATGCAATATTTTGCTCAGGAACAAAAGGTTTTGCTGTGGTTGAAAACTAAGTCCTTGGTGTCTGTTTTAGACAGACATTTTGCAGGGATGTTTTAACACATACTGTGTCAGAACAGGGTGCTGAAGTTCACACTGGAGGTTCCACACTCTTTGAGTAAGGTCATCAAATCACTCTTTTGTCTGGCTGACCTGACAGCCTTTCTTTCCTTGTTTACATTGGGAAAATTTATAACACTTCCAGAGGCAGGTGCTCCTGATCCCTGAGATGACATTCAAAATATTTCTTGGGCTTTGGAGACTTTCATTTCAAATTTTTAGATGTGAAATTGTCAACCAGTAGGATCTATAGAAACATTCCAGAATGGTAAAAATTGAGAACTTTGAAATACTTTTGATCCCAAACGTTTTGATGAAAGAGATTGAAACTCTCTGAACCTAGATTTTCATAGTTAGCAGTTTTAATTGAGAGTTGCTTAGATGTGTTATCATCTCTTTTGCTGGGTTTTATATATTTTCTTGTCATAAAATAGGTAAAATTGAATAGTTATTTATGTTTTATTATCTTGCTATCCTCTGTGTACCAATCTGTGCCCCATGTATTTATTATATGTTGCCCAAACACTAAGTTTGAATGAGTTCAAAATATATGATCAGTAAATCTACATATAAGTGCTATACAAAATATTTCTTAGGTCCAAAGTGGGCCCCCCAAACAGTAGTGCTGCTGATAATACCGTAAATGATGACGTGAGTGTAATCCAGGAAGGATTGATTGGGTAAACAGAAGCCTAAACTCAGCATTCCTCAGAGTTTCTCAAGGCTGGTTTCTGTTTACCAGAAAAACCAATACCCCCCTTATCTGCTCCCATTACTCAGCTATGTGGGGCAGGGGCATCTAGTTCCTGACTAATCCTAACAGACTGTTTCAGCTCAATGATCCCCATCTTGCTGACAGTCATATAAAATCCACTCACTTTTCCAACAAGCTGCAACGCTCTATTCTTGTAGGCAGACCAACAATTTGATTTCTTCCAGGAAACCCTATTTTCCACCCACAGAGTGGGCCAGTTCAGTGGTTTCACTGCACCCTCATTTACAATACCTAAGTTGGTAGAATTACTAGGGCAGAGTTGTTGTGTCGTGCAATGATTACCTAAGTTATAAACTAGCTTTTCTGCCCCTAGCTTCCTGTTTCTTCCTATTCTTCGTTATTGAGAAAAATCAGATCTTAAGAGAAGATGAAGGATACTAAAATGTGTACCAGGCTTTGGCAATACTTGAATATGGTCCAGTGTTTTAGGGTGAATAGTATTGGTACAGGAAGCAGAAATTCTGAGAATTCAGAACATTTTATTTCTGGATAGCTCCATATAAATGATACTGAGAGTTATATTTTTGTGGTGAACTTTTCCAGTGACCTAATGAGATGAATACTAAAGCAAAGAAAAGTGAACAATTAGGTGGCTTGTTGAACGTTTGTTGCTAGGATGAACAAACCAAGAACTAGACTCCTGAAATCCATGATACTTCCACATATTCTGTTTTACTGATATCTTCTCTATTATTGCAACATTGCACTTTTCTTAATGCATTATAAAAATAGTAAGATCAATGAAAACTGAGAACATGGTTAGAAGACATTGAAAACATTTTAAAGAAGATATTGAATGCTTGTAACTACTACTTTGACCCACTTTTCATTATTTAACTATTACCAAGACACAAATATTCTTCATAAGGCTTTTCTGTCGAGTACATGTGTTTGAATTTCAATATATTCAAATTAATATCAATAGAGTGATATCATTTTTCCATGCTAGTGTTTGATGAGAGAAGTAATGTAGTTTTCAGTTAAATAACTCAAGCCAAATATTTTTATGTGAATATTACATCTGATTTCTAATAGTCCCCAACAAGTTATTGTATGTGAGATTATTTTATTAATTAATATGAGTTTTATGATAAATTCAAAATTGGGCTTTTGTGTGTGCAGAGCCCACAACTGCAGTACTTATTGTTATGAACACTTGGAGAATGTGTCCAGATTTTGAATCTAGATATTGTGTTAATGGTTCAGTTCACTGAGAACCATTCCCTTTTGTATGTTCCTAAGTCTCATTTTTTTTGCAATGCAGATAACAAACCAGAAAGTTAATTCAGTTAATTAAATAAAATAGAATTTTATAGGTCTCACTGTTTTCACTGAAAGTCTAATCTTTCTTAGAAGTATTTTTGTTATCATTTAACTGACTTTTACTGTGATCTCAATACTTTAGTTAATTGTAAAAGGGGCATAAATTTTACTTTCTGTGTTATACGTCCCGAAGTATCTTTTTTTTTTCTTTTTTTATTGAGAAAAGGAGAAAAAAAAAAACAAGTTTCCTCCTCCTCCCAGCCTCCCATTTCCCTCCCCCTCCTCCCCTCTTACGCCCCCTCCTCCCACCCTTCTCCCTCTCCTCCGACCCTTCTCCCCCTCCCCCCACTCCTTTCCCCCTCCCTCTCCAGTCCAAAGAGCTGTCAGGGTTTTCTGCCCTGTGGTAAGACCTAGGACCTCCCACCTCCGTCCATATCTAGGAAGGTGAACATCCAAACTGGCTGGGCTCCCACAAAGCCATCACATTACGTAGGATCAAACCCCCGTGCCATTGTCCTTTGCGTCTCATCAGCTCTCATTGTTCGCCATGTTCAGAGAGTCCAGTTTTATCCCATGCTTTTTCAGTCACAGTCCAGCCGGTCTTGGTGAGCTCTCAATAGATCAGCTCCACTGTCTCAGTGGGTGGGTGCATCCCTCGTGGTCCCGACTTCTTTGCTCATGTTCTCCCTCCTTCTGCTCCTCATTGGGACTTTGGGAGCTCAGTCCAGTGCTCCAGTGTGGGTCTCTGTCTCTATCTCCATCCATCACCAGATGAAGGTTCTATGATGATATGCAAGATATTCGTCAGTATTGCTCAAGGATAGGGTCATTTCAGGTTCCCTATTCTCAACTGCCCAAGGAACTTACTGGGGACCTCAGCTTGGGCACCTGGGAGCCCCTCTAGGGTCAGGTCTCTTGACAACCGAAGTATCTTAATAGAGATTTGAAATTGGCAGTTGCTATTTCTGTATAGTATGTAGTGGTATCAGTGGTAAGCCCATTTAACTTGAGAATGTAATTATTGACCAATTAGCAATATTATTGCCAACAAAGTGGGAAAAAAACATACTACTTACAGCTGATGGGTAAATGTATTGTTTATTGTGTTTATTCTTCCTTGGGGCCATATATAGCTTTCTAATTGAGAAACACAAAATTGGACATGGTGAAGATTCCTCAGTGGGTTAAAGCATTTGTTGCCAGGCTGGATGACCTGAATTGAATCACCATATCCCCCACAGTAAAAGAAGATAACTATTGCAAGTTGTCTCTTTCCTCTTACGTTATGTGCCTGTGCAATGTGTGTATTGAAACACATGCACATATAAATAAACATATCCAAACACAATAAATAAACATTTAAATTATAAAAAATAAGACAAGTTCACTTTTGTTATTTATTTTCATTTTGTATAGGATAGTTGGCACCTATGTCTCCAGAAGTATATAGTTGCTAAAATAATCCTTAATTGAGTACCATCTATGTGTGCCTGGCCTAGTATCTTATACTGATAAAGGTATAATAATATAAGATGGGCTTCCTTTAAGAGTTGCCATTAAGCAAGAGATGATTCTAGTTAATAATTAATAATAATTAATTTATAATAACTAATAATAACTGAAGAAATGGTTAAAAGGAGTAGTTTATTTTTAATATAGTAGAAGTACTGTGGGGGTACACATGAATTGCTTCGAGAGGTGGGTGACTTTGGAAATTAAAGTTACACTTGACATTGTGCGTGCAGAAGCAAAAGGAAAAGAAATGAAGGCAGATGGAAGTGTATGTAGAAAGGTATAATGATTAAAACTTTTCAGGTTAGTGGTGATGATGAAAGTTTATATGGCCAACCATTTTATATTATTTTGGGTGAAACAAAATCACAGAAGTTTTAAAGCACTAAGGCCTGATGGATTATTGAGGCATTTTTTGTTTGTTTGTTTGTTTTGTTTTTTGATGCAGCGTTTCATTGTAGCTTTGGAGTCTATCCTGAAACTAGCTCTTATAGTCCAGTCTGGCCTTGAACTCACAGAGTTCTGCCTGTCTCTGCTTCCTGAGTGCTTGGATTAAAGGCCTGTGCCACCACCACCTGCTCAGCACTAAATGAAAAATTTAGTTGGAAGCCTTCAGTTTCCATGTAAGAAATATGTGCATGCATGTACAATAAAGGGGCAAGTGGGATATATATGCTACGTAGATATATTTGATAAAATACACACTTCAGAATAATGCAACGTATGAGTCATTCCAAGAGTATTTTATAGGGTGGATTCCTGGAATTCACAGATAGGATTTCCAATTCCAGTATGGTAGCAAGTCTAGGCATTTGCATTTCTAGCAAATTTCTAGGTGATTCTGATAGAGCATGTCTAAGAACCATGCTTTGAAAACCATAGTCATTAAATCTGAGTTATTTAATCAGCTCTACAGAAGATGTTTAAAGAAATGCCACTGAGAAACTAGTGAGTCCTCAGAGGGAAGGGCCTTTCCTCGTGTTTCTGGTTGGCTGAAAACCCTACACTTGTTTGAGTTTCAGGTCTCTTTTGTTGCTTTCTTTCCATGAGTACATAAAAGATGAGTAGAAAAATTAAAATACTTATGCAAAAGGTGTGGAAAAAAGTTCAACTTATTATCAATATTGATTTAATTTGACTTATTCTGTCACTAAAATTATCTAATCTATAACAATATGATTCTTGTCAACTATTTTTTTTTACTTCGTGGCAGCAGTATCATCTCATTCAGGGACAATCCGTGGTCCTTCCAGTGTACTCTGCTTATTGAGCAGTTTATTATTGGTTTTATTTTTACCTTGTGAAGAGTTCCTTGACTTCCTCGATGCTCTATAAAATTATGATTGAATTTGCCAGAACCACAATCCACGGTTATAAATTCACGCATAGAAATATCTCATAAAGTAGGGAGAGGCCAGTTTTGTGAAGTTTTTGGTAGCCAAATGCAGCCTGTGGTTTGAAGAATGGCTTTGCTTATTCTTGGCCTAATTTAAACTAGATTTCACTACCCAAATTCTGTTTTAGGGAAAAATGACAAAATTGTGACTCATTGATGAAAGGAGACTAGTAGATTCCTTAATTTGAAGTGCTAGTGAGGACATTCCAAGGCTTATTTTTAGCTAGCAGTAATGAGAGTGAGTGAGAATTGTTTTCGTTCCAAAAGAAAAGCAGTTATGTCAATCTATATGATTCATCAAGTGTAGGTTTTCAAAGAGCTGTTTCAAAGTCACTCATACCTTCTATGTCATAAAGTGAGTATTTTAAATATGTATGACACTATTATCTTTCTTAAATAACCATTTATATTTATTCAAAATGTTTTGGTAGGTAAAGTGGCATATACTTTCAGTTCCAACCCTTGGGAGGCAGAGACAGGTGTACCTTTGAGTTTGAGGTCAATCTGGTCTACATAGCAATTTCCAGGTCAGTTGGAGCCAGGTGGTGAGACTCTAGGTAAAAAAGAAGGAAAAGCAACAGAGAAGAAGAAAGCATATTTTAACACAAATATGTGTAAATTATACAACACCATGTAATCTGCTTTGTAACTGCTACATCTCAGGTGTTCTATCTTTTATTGAAAGAAGTTTTCATGCAATATATTTAATCATGTTTTTCCCCTTGCTCCTTTAGTTTTTCCCCAAACACTCAACTTTATGGCTTTTTTCTTTTCTCTCTTTAAAATACATAAAGCAAAAACAAAACTAATATAAACAGAATCACACAGGCAAAAGCCCCACAAAACCATAAAAAATGAAAATCAAAATAAATAAACAAAAGACAAAAAGAGGGGGGCAAACAATACTATTGAGTTCATTTGGTGATGGCCAACTACTTCTTGTTTTGGGGTCTGCCCTGCCCTGTCATTTGGTTAAAATACCCTGTAAATCTATATAGAAAAAAATGATTTCTTTTACTAGTGAGTATTAATTGCAGATAGCTTAATGGTTGGGTTGGAAACTAAGTCCAGTTCCTTCTTTCAATGTTGGGATCTGTTCTTCCTTGAACCTTTACAGGTCTTGTGTGTTGCCACAGTCTCTCTGAATTCATATTTGCTTCAATCCTGCTATGTCTCAAGGGCATTGTTTCCTTGGAGTCAATCACAATCTCTGGCTTTTATACCATATCTGCTTCCTCTTCCACATAGATGCCTTAATCATGATGGGGAGGGTTTTAATAAAGATATCTCATTTTGGACTGAGTCTCTCACTTCATATTTTCCAATTGTGGATGTCCGTGTTTAATTTCCATTTACGGCAAGAAAAAACTTTTCTGATATAAGGGCAAACAGAGATACTGAACTATGAGTAGAGCAGTGTGTCATTAGGGATCGTTTCTTTGCTTTACTGTCCTAGTCACACATTGGGGCGACATCTGTCAGCGTCCAACCTCAATGGGTTCATACATTCCAAGGTAGGGGCTTGTGGAAAAGAAATGTTAGGCAGAATAAACAGAGATACAAAAGAAATACAGAGACATAGGATACTGCTGGACTGCATCTTAGTGAATGCTGAAATCTGCCCATATTTATTTCTTGTGATCTTTAAATATCCCAATCCAAAAAAATGTGAATAAAGCAAAGGACATTTTTTATCACAATACAAGGAACAGACAAAGTGATTGCCATCTTAATACTCAAAACATCAAATACTTGACCTTAGGTCAAGATATCTTTGTTAGTAGTCACACCCTAAGTTACATCTACTCTCTATAACCTTGAAGGAGCAAGAATAAACATTAACTCTCTGACCTTTAGTCAAGGTGAAACAGATCCATTTCTGTGGGCCCCCATAGTTTATCAGTTCTCAACATGTGGGTTATGACCCCTTTGGGTTCGATAGACCCTTTCACAGAGTCACCTAACACCAACAGAAAAGGAGATATTTACATTATGATTCATAACAGTAGCAATATTACAGTTATGAAGTAAGAATGAAAATAATTTTGTGGTTGAGGGTCACCACAGCATACTAAACTATATTAAAACTTTGCAGCATTAGGAATGTGAGAACCATTGCTTTAGCAGAATAATAGTATTAGGTTTTCCTCTATTCCCCTGTCTTCATAAGCTGTCTAGTTCAGGTTCTTGGCCACTTTAGCAGTATTAGATAGAGGCTCCATCTCATGGCTTGAGCCTTAAATTCAATCAGAAAGCAAGGAACTCAGGACCGCAAGGGGTGCACCCACACACTGAGACAATGGGGATGTTCTACTGGGAACTCACCAAGACCAGCTGGCCTGGGTCTGGAAAAGCTTGGGATAAAACCGGACTCTCTGAACATAGTGGACAATGAGGACTACTGAGAACTCAAGAACAATGGCAATGGGTTTCTGATCCTGCTGCACGCACTGGCTTTGTGGGAGCCTAGGCAGTTTGGATGCTCAACTTACTAGACCTGGATGGAGGTGGGGGTTCCTTGGACTTCCCACAGGACAGGGAACCCTGATTGCTTTTCGGGCTGAGGAGGGGGGGGACTTAATTGGGGGAGGGGGAGGGAAATGGGAGGCGGTGGTGGGGAAGAGACAAAAATCTTTAATAAATAAATAAATTAAAAAAAAGAAAAAAAACTAATGTTTAACAAATTCAAATGTAAAAATTAAAAAAAGAAAGTGCTTAATTACTCCTATAACATTTGTAAAACTATTTCACCAGTATATGTTGTAGACATATCAGTGACAGGAGATCTTGATGATTAACTTTCTCTGCCTCTTCCTGTAGCTTTCAGGGTACCTCCAGTGTCATGAGTATTGGCTGGTAGTGGTTAAGCTTTTAAGTTATTTTCATAGTAGGCTCAGTCTAGTTCTGAGGACCTTGGAGTCTGGGAAGATGATTCAAATTTTAGTTAAACAACAAAAGACAGAAAGTTCAAAAGGTCATTTATGTAAAACCTACAATACTATATAGCCCAAAAGCCTAAGGTATCAGAACAAGTTTTCCCAGCTCTTGGGGAAGACAGGCAAATTAGTCTGCTGTGTGTGTTCTCACTTGGTTCGCAGGTGATTGCATTAGACTGACCCACATAAAGGGAGGATTGTTCCCAACTTAATTCATTCAGACTCAAATACTTTTCATTGTTGGAAAGTCTGTGACTCTAAGTATTTGTTTCTTAATATCATCAATCTGGCATCTAAAATTAAGTACCACAAGGTCTGTGATTCATTTTGAGTTATGCTTTGTAAAAATTGAAAAAAACTACACCTGGATAATTTTTCTTTTTGAATAAGGATATCCAGTTGTTCAAGCACAATATTTTTTTGCTTAAGTCTGATGCTGTCGTCCTTTTGTCAAAGATCAGCTAACTGTTCATATAGGTCTGGTTTTTTTTTGCTTCCTATTCTGTAACGTTGATCTATCTGTCTGTTGTTTACCAATATCACAGGGCTTTGATTATTTCATGGTAATACTTTAAGTCAACTCCTGTAAGCCTCCCAGCTTTGTTTTCTTTCATTATTATGTGTGCTATTCTGAGTCTCTTACCCTCTCTCTCTATAAACTTGAAAACCATGAATAATATATTAGCCTTTTGACTGGGGCTGTGCTTATTCATTAATTTGAAGATAACATGTTGAAAATATTGAGTCTACATTTCCATGGAAATGGAACAAGGGCCATTTATTTTATTCTTTGTTTTCTTTTACTGTAATCTTCTAATTGCCTCAATCATATCTAATTTATTTCATTTGTATCTATAGTAGCTCATACTGATATCTTTAAATTCCGATTTCACTTGTTTACTGTTGACATGTACGAAAGTGACTTACATGATTATACATATTAGCTCATATTGTAAAGCTTCTACTGTTTTCATGAGGTGTTTTATTGTTAGTCATTTCAAATTTTCTATGGTTATAATCATGTCATCAGTGAATAAAACGTATTAACTGCTTTAACATTAACATATGTGTTCTCTTTTTTCCTATTGTGTTAAGGTTTAAAAGTCTTAGTGAAAGACAACATTGTTACCTTCTTCCAAATATTGATATTGTCAGTAGGTATGCTGGTTAGTTTGTGTCAACTTGCAACAAACTGGAATCACCTAGGAAGGGGGAACCTCCACTGATGAATTGCCTCCATTGTATTTTCTGTGGGCATACCTAGGGGAATTTTTCTTAAAGAATGATTGATGTTGGAGGATGCTGTCCACTGTGGACAGTACCACACTGGAAGTGTATGAGAAAGCAGGCTGACCAAGCTACTGGTATCAAGCCACTAAGTAACATTCCTCCACAGACTCTATTTCAGATATTGCCTTCTGGTTACTATCTTAGGTCCTTACCTGACTTCCCTCATTTATGGACTATGACATGTAAGGTGAAATAAATTATTTCCCTTCCAAGATACTTTTGGTCAGTGTTTTACCATAGCAATAGAAAAGTAAGCTAGAACAGTATGCTTCTCTTGTCTCACCATTTAATATGACATTGAGTCAAGAATATGTATTAAATAATTACGTACTCATCATCTTGTTTGGAATTCTGCAGTCACTCTTCTTTGCTTTTTGTAGATTTTTCAATAATTGATGGCATTTATTGCTGTTTTATTTTACAAGTGAATGGCAATTTGTTCATTCAGTTGCTAGTTAATAAAACATTGAGCTGTTTTCAAGTTAGAGCTGTTACAAATTTAGCAGAAGTGAAAATTTGCAGTCAAATTTTAGAGTGAACTTGTTCTCTACTTTTTTTTCCTTTATTTATTTTTATTCATTAGCCTTAGTTGACAGTCTCTTACATGTATATAATACATGCTGATTATTCTCTGCTCTTCCCTTCTTTATCTTCCCCCCTCTTTTTATCTCTCTTTTATTCCTATATGTACCTTCCCTAGATTTATGTCATTTTCTTTGCTGACTCACTGAGGTTAGCCAGGCCATGCTCACATTTTAATTCCACCAGCAATTCTGCATAACTCTTGCATTGGATATATTATCTAAATTTCATCTTTCTTGTGTATTTTTGTGTTATTTTCAGGAACTATTTTCATGTTGTGTGTTATTCCCCAAATCATCTAGTAGTCATAGACTTTTGGTTACTTTCAACTGTGAAGTATTAATTTTTGACACAATGAATCAACGTTTCATGTTTAAAAAAAACACCATAATAAAAAAGAAGCCCTGACCACTTTAATTTAGCATAGTATAATTTGTATTACATTTAAGATTAAAAATAGGATCAATGTCCTTTATTTATTTATGGCTAGAAACCAATTATAAGTGAGTACATCCCATGTTCCTCTTTTTGGGTCTGGCTTACCTCACTCAGGATAGTGTTTTCTATTTCCATCCGTTTGCATGCAAAATTCAAGAAGTCATTGTTTTTTTTTTTTTTTTTACTGCTGAGTAGTACTCTAATATATATATATATATATATATATATATATATATATATATATTATACTTTCTTCATCCATTCTTCCATTGAAGGGCAACTAGGTTGTTTCCAGGTTCTGGCTATTACAAACAATGCTGCTTTGAACATAGTTGAGCATATACTTTTGTTGTATGATAGGGCTGTACCCACACACTGAGACAATGGGGATGTTCTATCGGTAACTCACCAAGGCCAGCTGGCCTGGGTCTGAAAAAGCCTGGGATAAAACCAGACTCGCTGAACGTAGCGGACAATGAGGACTACTGAGAACTAAAGAACAATGGCACTGGGTTTTTGATCCTATTGCACGCACTATCTTTGTGGGAGCCTAGGCAGTTTGGATGCTCAACTTACTAGACCTGGATGGAGGTGGGGGTTCCTTGGACTTCCCACAGGACAGGGAACCCTGATTGCTCTTTGGGCTGATGAGGGAAGGGGACTTGATTGGGGGAGGGGGAGGGAAATGGGAGGCGGTGGCGGGGAAGAGACAGAAATCTTTAATAAATAAATAAACAAAAAAAGATTAAAAATAATCTCGTTTTTGAATGAAGGATAAACAAAAAAAGATTAAAAATAATCTCGTTTTTGAATGAAGGCACAGATAATATTTTTATACTATAAATAAAAAAGCAAATTAATCCTCTAGTTGTGTTTGCTTTTATATACCATTGTTCTAGATATACTAGAAATAGCAACCTGATAAAGTACAGTAATACTGCAGAAGATAATTGCAGAGAGAAGTAGCAGTATTCCAATCACCATGTATGATATTTTTACCGTAGACAAAAAGAAATCCTAACATTAAAAATATATACATTAGTAGAAATTAATATCAGTGAGATGCCTCAGTAAATTAGTAGAATACAAAATTTCTATATTCTATGCATACAAAATAAAGAACATTTTTGCATATAACTTATAGGGAACATGAAGTAATTAGCTAAGTATAGTAACACTCACAGAACAACAAAAGCAAGAAACAAGCTTAACTAGGATTTTTCTTTTCTACCTGTGTGTATGTGTGTAGCATGTCATCTCTGCGAATAAGCATTTGTATGTATTTGCACATTAGCGCACACAAGTATCTGCACACATGAATTTTGATTTCCAGAGATCAATATTAGGTTTTTAAATCAGTCTTTAGTTTCTTGAGACAGAGTCTTTCACTGAATTCAAAGCCCATGGCTTCAGCTACATTGGCTGGCCAATAAACTTTAGCTATTTGTCACCTCTGACTCCCTCCCTGCTGCCCAATATCACTAGAGTTACAGACACATGCCACCATTCTCAGCTTTTACATGGGAAACCCTGTCTTAAAAAAACAAAAAAGAGCACCAAAAGATACAGGAAATATGCTACTTGTTTTAAAAGAGCATGGCATTGTACTATATAGTCAGATAGTATTAAATGGCGAAAGATCTAAGAAAAGAGTGTGAAATATTTTCATGAACCTCATTTAGGAAAAGAGATATAATAAAAAGAATAGTATATAAGTTTAAAACCATGTACCTGTTAGTTGCCAAATCTTTAAAGAAAACTCTTCAAACCTTGTACCTATTAGTTGCCAAGTCCATAAAGAAAACTCTTCTTCTCTGGACTGTAATCAAGTATGAATAGCTCCTCAGCCTGGGTTGGAGCAGTGTGCCCCATTCCCATACTGGGAGTTTGCTTTCAGCCTTTGCAGGTCTGTGTGTGCTGACACAACATCCACCGTGGGGTCATAAGTACAAGTGCCTCTCTGTGTCTGGAAAACAGGTCCATTGTATTAATCCACTACTTCTGGCTCTTAAACCCATCTGACCCTCTTTCTTGATGATCCCTAATCTGTGAATGGAGGGGATGTTACATGGAAGTCCCATTTAAGATCGAACACTCTGCAGCCTCTTATATTCTGCACCTGATGCCGTTATCAACCTCAGTTTGTATAACTATTTACTCAAGACAAAATGGAGGCTTAAACTTTGTTAAAATACCTAAGTTTTCAGCACGGGACTAGATAAAGTAGACAGTGTAATCCTTGTAATACTTGAGAGGCTAAACTGAAACCCGAAATCCTAAGTTCAAGGCTGGCCCGGATACACAAAGTGATTAAGGGCAGCTGGAACTACATACTCAAGACCCCATCTTAAACAAAATAGATCAAACACAGAAATCAGCACATATTTTCCCCAAATCTGGAAATAATGGACATTATTGGACAAGAACACAAGCAATGAGAAACAACAGAAGCTATTCGTTCACACTATTCATAATTTGGGGGGAAGAATTTCATATTTTCACTTATGGGATAACAATTCAATAAACATATTTGGTCAAGGAAAAGAAAATAAATTTCTCTCTGTTCTTTTTTATTGTTTTTATTGACCTATATATAATTTTCCACTCCCTTTACTTCTTCCCAGCTCCTCTTCTGCCCAGATCCCCATGCTCCCAGTTTACTCAGCAGATCTTGTCTTTTTCTACTTCCCATGTAGATTAGTTAAATCCATGTATGTCTCTCTTAGGGTTCTCTTTGTTGTGAATTGTAGGCTGGCTTTCTTTTGCTTTATGTCCAAAAGCCACTTATGAGTGAGTGCATATTTTATTTGTCTGTCAGGGTCTGGGATACCTCACTCAGTATGGTCTTTTCTAGATCAATCCATTTGCCTGAAAATTTCAAGATGTCATTATTTTTTCGCTCTGTAATACTCCATCATGTAAATGTACTACATTTTTTTTTTATCCATTCTTTGGAGGATGGGCATTGGCATCATTATTTGTAATACCCAGATCATGGAAACAACATAAATGCTTCTCTTTGGTCTTAATTCTTACCTGGCAACCTTATAACCGAAGCTGGGATGACAAGTGCAAAACAGAACAAAAGCTCATTAATATTACTAGAACTGTGCAAAATTCAAAGAGGTACATTAGAGCTACAACTTAAATACTATCTTCTATGGAAAACCATGTTTTCCATGAATGAAACAGTATATGGAGCTTGACTCTATAATGGTGGCAAATAGAAGGAAACCTGAGAGAGTACGGTGGATGGGAGCTAGATGGTTCAGTTTATTAAGTACACTATTCTTGTGTCATCTCCAGGCACAAAAGGAGTGAGCATTTTTCTCTGGTAACCAGACTGTCCTTTCCTGTAGAAAGGAAGAACACCTTGTAAACTTATGTCTAGCATCTAGACAAATAAGAGAATGGCTCCTTCTGAATTGCTTTTGGCTCAAACCAACCTTTGCCTTGGTGGCATATTTTAGAATGACATATTCCAGTATTCTATCGTTAGATGACAACCTGATAATTTATTTTATTAATTTGTTATTTATGATTGTTTGAAAAATTGGTTTTGATGCTTTGGAAAACAACCTTAAGTTTTTCTAAATTAATAAAATGTTGATTTAGTTATATTGATTAGAAAAGCATGGTTCACTGTTGTTTCTTTCTGTTAGGAATCTGTCAAATATTTGTCATTGATCTTTGAACAGATTTCCTCATTATTTTATCCGAGAATTTCTCCTGAAAGCTTTTTAAAACTCATTTTGGAACATCATGTAAAATGTGAATTTATGCTCCTTGTCATTATTTAATCTTTGAAATGATACTTTATCATTGCTGAAATCAGTGTGGGTACATTGAACAAGTTTTGAGAGCCACTCTGTAGGACTGAATCATTAACTGGTAATTTTACAGTGGATCAAGTACTATATTTTCATTACTTTGAAAAAATAATGACCTTGCAATTGACTCTTGCATTTAACATTTTTATCTTAGCTTTCCTACTATTAAATGCAACTGTTTGCATTGACCACATAAGTCAGAAAAATCAGTGGGTGAGAGTTTAAACTAATTCAGTTTAATTCCAACAATGATAGCCATAACTGGCAATTTACCAAATCAAAGGCCAGAGTTGCAGTCAAAACTCTGTTGGTTTGTAGCAATTGGCCTTCAAATTTAGAGTATTATTTTGGGCTTGCTATAGCGCTCATAAGAACTCATTAATATGGTGTTGGTAAAAAAAAATCAGTTCTCAGTGATTTAGGAAGTCAAAACAGCTGTGTAAAAACCAGTACTGTCATTCTACCTACTGTACAATTTTCTATGAATAGTTATTTTATCATTTACTGATTAGAGCATTTGAGTAACAGTTTTCTTCAATGGGAAAAAATATTCTCGTCTTGTATGATCACACAGAACTCCTTAGTTCTCAATGGCCACATACCCATCTTATTTCTATTGAAAATAACTACATATCTTAGAAGCAGATCAACACTGAATTGTCTGTGGCATTTCTAGAATACAACTTTCCATATTAGAAAAATGAACAATTAGGGATTGCTGCTCTGTGATGATGAAGTTGCAGAAACCAGACCGATGACTTAGGCAATGAACATTTGCTAGTAAAGCTGACTGGACAGAATGGTATACTATGTGGTGAACCAAGGCCCCCAATAGCACCAGGATGATTGAAGAGGAGTTGAAGAGGTGGAAAACATAGAGAAGCAAAGGGATGATATGGTGGGACAAGGAGGTGAACAGAATTAGGGTGGATGATGTGAGATTCCCAAACAATAAAGAATTATGATAAGTAGAAAAGTGTTAGCTTCATGAAAATAGTCCTATTAAGGAAAAAATCATCATGCAACTAGGCATTTTGATAATGCTGACATGCTCACTTTCTCAAAACACAGATCTTCATATAGAATTTAATCTAAACACAAAGACAGTTTATTAAATCATTGAACCTAAAATCTAAAGTAGCTCAAAGACTGAAAGTACAAATGAATACTAATAACTAGCATTTATTAATGTCAGGCATTATCATAACAGATTTGCATGGATTATTTAATTCATTATTTTAATTTGGTTACTTTTAGTTGACAAGTAATAATTGTGTGTATTTATGAAGTGCACTGTGATATTTTGATCTGTTTTACATTGTGTGATGATTAAATAAAGCTAATTAGTGTATTTATCACCAATATATCTTTCTTTTGTGATAAGAACTTAGACACTCTAGTAGGAAAGAAAGTTAGGAATCATTTTGGAAATTGAGCTGGTTTCTCAAAATTAAAAATACAATTATCATATCATCCAGTAATTAATTGCTCTAGAGGATGTCTCTTTACTGTCTCTCTGTCTTGTCTCTATCTATGTATTCATATATCTCTATATCTTTCTATGTATCCCTCTATGTATGTACATAAGTATGTATCAATATATCTCTCTATGTATACATGTATATACATACATATGTACATATATCTCATCTGTGTATTAATGTGTGTATGTATCATCCATGAATCTATATGTCCAGCTATCATCTATCTATCTATCTATCTATCTATCTATCTATCTATCAATCTATCTATCCATCCATCTATCTAACTAATTATCTAACCACCCACCCAAATTAAAATGTCGAGCAGATATAATAACTTTCATTTAATTCCTAAAGAAACATTTTGACCTAGACATTATATTGTCATTTTCTGAATAAGAGGAAATAATAGGCAAATAACTCTTTCAAAGATTAAACCAGAACAGATTCTAAATTCTTTCAATGGTTATAAGGGACCAAGATACACATTAATATATAATCTATTGTTTCATTAAGCTAGGAAATTTTACTTGTTTTTTCTATATTATTGATGATGTTCAAGTTATATTATGGGCTACCCAATGCATTAAAGAAAATCATGGAGGCAATAACATCCACCTGACCTTTCCTATTTATCTCCCATGAAGCACTTTATAAGATATTTTGACCTTAATGATAATATGCACTTTATCTTCAGAAATGACTAGGCTGAAACAACATTACAAAATATTTTAAAATCATTTAAATTATATATGCAGACATATTCACAAGCAAATCTGGGTCACCAACCATTTCCATGTACGTGAGAGACATATAACAGTATTTATTATATTTATCATAGTTTTGAAGGCATCAGGTTGTCTTGTTTCCAACTGTTTGGACTTTTAAACTGATAGCTAAATCCATTGTCATTACTGCTGTTTGTATTATAGATCCTCAAGGCAATAAGTTTCTATTAGAGCAGTATATTAAATAACTTGAAAAATATTTCTACCAATCAAATCGTTCTAAAGCTTTTGATTGTTTCTTTCTCATTATTAGATTGACATAAGTTGTTTTAATGGCAAATAAACCATGCTGAGTTTCAAAAGGATGCCAAATGAGACCATATTCTGGTTATAATTTGTAATAAAGTTCCAAAGAAGAAAACAAATAATACCACTAACAACAGGCAATTCCAAGCTGTTTAATAGCACAGGAAAACTAAGGGTGAAGGTATTTTTGTAGTTTATCTTTGAAAAAACAATTCTGATCTTGCATAAGTATCTAATTATTTGGATATAGTGGATATCTTGTCCAAATTATATTTTCAAATTATACTAATAGATGCCAGGGTTCCTATTATTCACTGAAATGACCATATTTGTGTTACTTTGAGATTGAAGAAAGTTTGATTTGGAATTTTAGTCAGCAATAAGTGGCCATTTCTATGTACAGAAGTATGTACTCAATAGTTGTTAGCCTAGACATTGTGGCTACAGAACATTTTAAGATCACATAAAATTGTAATGTCATTCTATTTCATCAATACTGTGAATTGGACTTTAGAAACATTTGGGTTTTGATCAACACAAACTTAAGATGTTCTTAAAGCTCAGGTCATGTTATGAAGAAACACAGGTCATTTTTATACACAGTGAAAATACTTGCTTTATTTCCTAAGCAAAAGCCAAGAATCTAAAATGAATTACTTAATGAAGCTTGTGTCATACAAACATCTTTAAAGAAAAACAGACTAGGTAAGCCACAATTTCTAAACAAGAAGAAAATGGGAGTATGCGCATTACATTTGTACTGTTTGTCAATTTCATAGATAAATTAAATGAATAATGCATTTTAACAAATGGATAATTACATCAGGCTTCACAAATCCCCTCAAATTGATTAATGAAATACAAAATGCTGTGATCTTCATTGGTTTTTTTTTCATACAGTATATTCTGATTGTTTTTCCCCTATCCCAATTGTTCCTATCTCTTTCCCACATTCCCACCCACCCAACTTCATACCTTCTTTCTATTTTAGAAAACAAAAAAGGCAAACACAATAGCAAATAAACCAGAATAAATAACAACAACCAAAACAAAGAAAGTGGGGGCTGGAGAGATGGCTCAGAGGTTAAAAACACTGGCTGCTCCGAGTTCAATTCTCATCAACGATGGCTCACAAAGATCCGTAATGAGATCTGGTGCCCTCTTCCTGCCTGCAGGCAGACAGCAGGCAGACATCCAGATAGAAATCTGTATACATAATAAGTAAACAAATTTTAAAAAACAGAAAAAGCTCAAAAAACCACACATGAAAATAAAAAAAAAAATGGAACCAAAATACACTAACAAAGACTAGTAAGATAAAAATGCTCAAACAAAATGATAAAAAAAAAGTTTACAAAAATACCAGTGAGTTCTTTCTGGGCTGACCATCTACTGCTGGACATAGGACTTGCCCTTAAGTGTGGTTAATGTACCCAGTGAAACTCCACTGGAGAAATTAATTTTTTTTCTTTTGCAGGCAGATGCATGTTGTTTTAAGCAATCCATTCTGAAATGTCTAGATCATTCTAGCCTAGCAAATAGGATCAAGATGGGTAGTTTCTGTTACTTTTACTGCATTGGCTTGTAGAACAAAGACATAAATTTTCTCCTTTTTATTTACTATATGAAGCTTTTAGTCACACTTTCAAACTGCATGTAGCTCTAGCTAAAAGCCTTCTCTGTAGGTATTCCTGAATACCCAGGGTTAGAGCCATAGGCTAGGAGCTCCTGTGCAGATGTCTAAGTGATATGATGTGTTTATAGGTAATGGCTGCAGTGATGAATTATGTCTTATGTAATGAATGCTTTGGATGATCACTTTCTAAAATTAATGTTATTTATAACGCTAGCAAATTGCAGTTCTGAAACTGAATAAATGCACCTTAACATTCACCCCAGGTGTGGTGGTTCAACAAAGTTCAAGGCCTGTCTGAGCAATATAAAACCCTCTCTCAGACAGGCAGTGGTGGCACATGCCTTTAATCCCAGCACTTGGAAGGCAGAGAAGTGAATCTCTGTGAGTTCGAGGCCAGCTCTGGTCTATAAGAGAAACTTTGTCTTGAAAAAAAAAAAGACCTTTTTAAGAACTTTTCTGAAAACAACAAAAGCAGCCACAGAATTACACAGCATTTGCTCAGTTACATTCATTATTTTAGATCAGTATTTTCAGCTACTCCCCTCCTTTTTTGAAAAGAAAAAAAGAGTTATTGGAAACAATTGAGTCAGTCCTAAATAAATCTAGAATATGATTTTATCAATGGCTGATGAATTACACTTCAGTGTGTTGATAAGGATATCTGTCTTCTAAGGAGCTATGCATTTTCCTTTCACTAATTGCACTAGAGGAAAGTCTTTTTCCGAAGAGAGTAATGGTTTATAAGAAGACATTTTTAATTCCCCCAAGTGTTGAAAGGAAAAAGAAATACCTCAAACTCTTAACAAGAAAGAAGATACTTTCAAACAATTTAGTATATGTTCAGAAATAATAGCTAAATTGGTGATTTTTTTGTTTTGTTTTTTTTTGTTTGTTTGTTTGTTTTTATTTGGAATCTTAGTGATTCCATGCTTGGCAATGGGCTCTTCAATCAAGGAGTTAAATCTCTGGGCGCAGTATCATTGCACATATCCAATTACTGTAAAAACAAATGTGTACATACACACATATTAATTGATGACAGATGTTCTTATTTTCACACAGAATTATGAAATCTTCAGGCTATGAAAAATAATAGCTAAAAATTAGACAACCATTAATAATAGAATTAATTAGATTCTGGTCCTATAGTTAAGAAAATGAAGTGAGAGTTGGAATACCACCCGAAGTTTTGTCATTGTCCAAGTAGCAAAATGCATCTAATTAATACTAATAAGCTGAATAGAATACTAACTAGATGCTATTTATATGCTACTTTACACATATGAGCCAAAAAAGAAGAAAGGATATGGCCTTTCAGAACTGTATTAAAAAATTCAGTGTCATTACCCATAATACATGATTTAAAAGATACTTGTACCATCTGAAAATATTGACCTTCATCATAAATACATAACATTTTCTCTAAACTGAATATATTCTATAACAGGACTTTGGAAGAGGAATGGCTTTGTTTTCATACGTTTTCTGTGAAAAACAAATCAGTTTATTAACTACAGAAATTAGACTTCTGTTCTTTTGCCACAGTAATTGTGATCTTTTCTGGTCCATGTTGAGACTCTGCATTTCTCCTTAGGGCATCTGTGCTATCAAGATGAAAGTAGATCATTTTCCTGCATTTACTTTGATGTTAATCAGAGTGGTCATTCATGTTGCTTCATGATTCTCAGAGAGAACTTTCAAAATGAAATTGGTGGCTGGTTCCCAGCCCAAATCAGAATAGTAGTGTCAGATGAGAGGTATTTTTTAGTGTTTTGTCACATTTCATTTTGATTTTTACTTCTTTGTCTATTTGACATATGTTCTTAACTGGAATACTATAAAATTTTTATCACAGCAAGTTTGAAATGACCACATTACTCATGAGCTTGAGAGTCAGAAGTGAGATTTTAGCTTCTCTCAAAGCTGTGAAAATGGAACTTTATAGTACTCTACCCTGGTATATGTTGTTTTATGAGGCACATTTTATTCCACTTTACTCTTTTTTTCATTCCCATTCATTATTTTCATCCTGCATTATAGAATTTGTATTATAGATTTTCTAGTATATAATACTTTGATTTAAGCTCTAATTTTGTGATAGCTTCTGCAATTTTTCCAACTGATAATGTCTAATTTTTAATTACCATATTTTTCTGTATGGTATTATTTTTCAAACTGTACATGCTTGTATGTATCAATATACTTGCATACACTAGCATGTGTGTGGATGACAAAACCCCCAAGTATCAGTCCTCACATTCTGCTTTGTTTTAATCAGGGCCTCTTCTTTGTCATTTTGTACACTAGGCTTGCTAGTCTCCAGGCTTCGAGGAAGCATCCTGTGTCTTCCATCCTTCTCATAATACAAGTACTGGGATTTTAGACTTGAGCTACGGCATCTGGCTTTATCTAGATGCTTGAAATGTGAACTCAGATCCTCACACTTATATGGAAGATACTTTAGTGACAACGACATGCTACAAGCCCCTTTTCTAAGTTTCAAATTGACTATTTAAAAACATTGTTTATTATAGTAAACTGTTGCATTTCATTGCAAAAGAGACAATATTGGATTTCAGAACAAGCCGAAACTATTGCTTGATTGAAATATGAAAAATAAACATTTGGTACTTCTTTAAAAAGTGATTAAAACATTTTTTTTAAATTTATTTATTTATTAAAGATTTCTGTCTCTTCCCAGCCACCGCCTCCCATTTCCCTCCCCCTCCCCTAAATAAGTCCCCCCCCCTCAGCCCGAAAAGCAATCAGGGTTCCCTGTCCTGTGGGAAGTCCAAGGAACCCCCCACCTCCATCCAGGTCTAGTAAGTTGAGCATCCAAACTGCCTAGGCTCCCACAAAGCCAGTACGTGCAGTAGGATCAGAAACCCAGTGCCATTGTTCTTGAGTTCTCAGTAGTCCTCATTGTCCGTTATGTTCAGAGAGTCCGGTTTTATCCCAGGCTTTTCCAGACCCAGGCCAGCTGGTCTTGGTGAGTTCCCAGTAGAACATCCCCATTGTCTCAGTGTGTGGGTGCACCCCTCATGGTCCTGAGTTCCTTGCTCGTGCTCTCTCTCCTTCTGCTCCTGATTTGGACCTTGAGAATTCAGTCCTGTGCTCCAATGTGGGTCTTTGTCTCTGTCTCCTTGCATCGCTTGCTGAAGGTTAATATTCAGGAGGATGCCTATATGTTTTACTTTGGGTTCTCCTTATTTAGCTTCTCTAGGATCACTAATTATAGGCTCAATGTCCTTGGTTTATGGCTAGAAACCAAATATGAGTGAGTACATCCCATGTTCCTCTTTTTGTGTCTGGCTTACCTCACCCAGGATAGTGTTTTCTATTTCCATCCATTTGTATGCAAAATTCAAGAAGTCCTTGTTTCTTACTGCTGAGTAATACTCTAATATGTATATATTCCATACTTTCTTCATCCATTCTTCCATTGAAGGGCATCTAGAGAGGCCTTATCATACAACAAAAGTATATGCTCTACTATGTTCATAGCAGCATTGTTTGTCATAGCCAGAACTTGGAAACAACCTAGAGGTCCTTCAGTGATTAAAACTTCTAACATATCCATAGTCATGGTGGACACTTTATATAGCACATACATATTAGTTGAGCTTGTGTCTTTCTTTTTTTTATTAATTTATTTATTTATTAAAGATTTCTGTCTCTTCCCGGCCACCGCCTCCCATTTCCCTCCCCCTCCTCCAATTAAGTCCCCTCTCCAGCCCAAAAAGCAATCAGGGTTCCCTGTCCTGTGGGAAGTCCAAGGAACCCCCACCTCCATCCAGGTCTAGTAAGTTGAGCATCCAAACTGCCTAGGCTCCCACAAAGCCAGTGCGTGCAGTAGGATCAAAAACCCATTGCCATTGTTCTTGAGTTCTCAGTAGTCCTCATTGTCCGCTATGTTCAGAGAGTCCGGTTTTATCACAGGCTTTTCCAGACCCAGGCCAGCTGGTCTTGGTGAGTTCCCAGTAGAACATCCCCATTGTCTCAGTGTGTGGGTGCACCCCTCGAGGTCCTGAGTTCCTTGCTCGTGCTCTCTCTCCTTCTGCTCCTGATTTGGACCTTGAGAATTCAGTCCTGTGCTCCAATGTGGGTCTCTGTCTCTGTCTACTTACATCGCTTACTGAAGGTTAATATTCAGGAGGATGCCTATATGTTTTTCTTTGGATTCTCCTTATTAGCTTCTCAAGGATCACTAATTATAGGCTCAATGTCCTTGGTTTATGGCTAGAAACCAAATATGAGTGAGTACATCCCATGTTCCTATTTTTGGGTCTGGCTTACCTCACTCAGGATAGTGTTTTCTATTTCCATCCATTAGCATGCAAAATTCAAGAAGTCCTTGTTTTTTATTGCTGAGTAGTACTCTAATATGGATATATTCCATACTTTCTTCATCCATTCATCCATTGAAGCACATCTAGGTTATTTCCAGGTTTCTGGCTATCACAAACAATGCTGCTATGAACATCGTAGAGCATATACTTTTGTTGTATGATAAGGCCTCTCTTGGGTATATTCCCAAGAGTGGTACTGCTGGGTCCAGGGATAAGTTGATCCCGAATTTCCTGAGAAACCGCCATACTGCTTTCCAAAGTGGTTGCACAAGTTTGCATTCCCACCAGCAATGGATGAGTGTACCCCTTTCTCCACCACCTCTCCAACAAAGGCTATCATTGGTGTTTTTTTTTTTATTTTAGCCATTCTGACAGGTGTAAGATGGTATCTTAAAGTTGTCTTGATTTGCATTTCCCTGATCGCTAAGGTAGTTGAGCATGACCTTAAGTGTCTTTTGGCCATTTGAAGTTCTTCTATTGAGAATTCTCTGTTCAACTCAATGCCCCATTTTATAATTGGGATGGTTAGCCTTCTAAGGTCTAGTTTCTTGAGATCTTTATATATTTTGGAGATCAGACCTTTGTCAGTTGCGGGGTTGGTGAAGATCTTCTCCCAGTTAGTGGGTTGCCTTTGTGTCTTAGCGACAGTGTCCTTTGTTTTACAGAAGCTTCTCAGTCTCAGGAGGTCCCATTTATTCAATGAGGTCCTTAATGTCTGTGCTGCTGGGGTTATACGTAAGAAGTGGTCTCCTGTGCCCATGTGCTTTGCCATGTTATTCAAGCCAGCTTCAGTACAGAAAGAAGAATACAAACTAAAAAGTGATTCTAGAATTAGTTTATATAATTGCATCATATTCCCCTTCTCCCCCGCCAAGTTTTCACATATACCTCTCATTGCTCTCTGTAAAGTTCATGGCTTCTTTTTTCATTAATTGTTGTTACATACGTGTGTGTGTGTGCGTGTGTGTGTGTGTGTGCATTAAACAATGACACGCTTTAAAAATCTCTTATTTTAGTCAAAAGACTGACATCTCAGTGATTAAAGTCAAAGACATATCTACATGGCTGGCTTTCACTGAAAACATTTTAGTTCCTTTTGTAATACTTTTTTTTTTGTTTTTTTTTCTTTTTTTTTTTCGAGACAGGGTTTCTCTGTGGTTTTGGAGCCTGTCCTCTAACTAGCTCTTGTAGACCAGGCTGGCCTCGAACTCACAGAGATCCGCCTGCCTCTGCCTCCTGAGTGCTAGGATTAAAGGCCTGTGCCACCACAGCCCGGCTCCTTTTGTAATACTTTAAAGATGTAAATAATTAGGGTTAGGGTTAGAGTTAGAAAAAAAAATAAAGATGTAAATAAGCAAAACTTAAAATTACTTCTGAAGTACTCAAGCAATTTTATTCATCCATGATTTTAGGGTCAAAAATATAGCCTCTTCAAAAATACGGGAAAAAATTACTGAATATGATGGAGAAAAAAAATCCTATTTTTTAGAATGTGGCAGGGAAATGACAATGAAGATATTACTGTGGGTTAACATGGAATAAAATCAACTCAATAAGACCAAACATGCATAGGTGCATAGGTGTGGAAAAGAGTCACCAAAAACTGTAACTCTCTTAACAGAGTTCTGAATCTGCCTTTGTTTTGTCTGGCTGCTAAGCTTGGTATGTGAGCCATCTGGCTCCTAGTTGAGGTTAATGTTTGCACACTCACACATCAATCAGAACTAGTGCAGGGTCTATTAGGAAGCACCAGCCAGTTAACTGACATGCCAGGACTACAAAATAAGCAAGCAAGAATGCCAAGTGGGAATCTCGCAGATTTGGCAATGATAAGGGCATGGGGTATCTTCTCATTCATCTGACTATGCAATTGATGTCATGGTTCAGGTATAGAAGACCTGTAGATATCAGGTCCCATAAGGCTTTAATTATATCATTTATTTTGCTTGCATAATTCAAATGGAGCAAAAAACAAAACATAAAATGATTTTAAGCCTTAGTTCTCATGCCTTTTTTTTTGACATAGAAGGGTTGTTGGCCTGAACTTGTCACACATTCTTGACTAGCAGAAAATATCAGAATCGGCTTAGCCTATCTTGATCCAAGATCTGTTTGACAGTATTAGGTTTTCACAGCAATAGTAGCCATTTCAGAAAGAACTACTTAATAATTTCACATACACAGAGACTTGCAATAAAATATATTCCAATTCCCTATGACTTTTCACATGTGTTTGTTTACCTTAAAAATTTATAGGGTAAAGTGATCTTTAAAATGAATTGTACACCCTCTCTTAGTACACTGAAATGAAATAGAAGACATGGATATATTTCTCTTTGGAAGTCCTAGCATTCAGTTATGTAAACTAATGGATACTACCATTGTTCAGACTGGGCAGTGAATCTAAACCTTCTTCATGCTTCGCTTGTTGTGTACTATGGAACCATTCACCTAAACCTCTTACTATTTTTCTTGAAAATTGTTTGCATTCACCTATTACAAATCACACAGTATTTGTTTCAATGCTGAAACTAGGGGAAATTAAGTGAATATTGAAACAACACCTAGAGGATTCTTTATTGTTTTCTTCCCCCAAGAACTTGAGTTACTTTGATGATGCTTGCTTGACTGAGAAGCTATGCCATTACATGTTCATCATCTTAAACATTGATGTGACTGTAATGTGTTGTGCATAAACAAGATTCCTTGCCAGGGAGCAGAACTACTGTTCACCTAGAAAGTTCTTTAAAGTGACAATGAGAGGTTTCCTCTTTGAAAATTATTTCTTGCTCTCAAAGCTCCAAAATTATCAAATATTGAAAGTGGTATTTTATATTTCAAACCTATTCACCAAATTAAATTTCTAAATACTTGCTCTAATTAAACAAATGTCTAATAAAGATCTGTGGATAAGCCTTAAAGTAATTTGATTTAGCTATCTTGGTGTAATCCTAGAAATATTAATGGTATAATAATAATTTTAAGTAAATACTTAAATAATTCAGCTTCAATATTGCTGAATATTTGAAAATATTTATTATATCACATGCTATGATTTTACCTGTTTACCTTAAACTAGTACTAGCTGGCTCCGTTGTTCAGAGAGAAAAAATTAAGGCATAAAAGGGACAATCACAACTTACAAATTTATAGGAATTAACTATTTATATTGCAGTGTCTATTTGTGCATGCATATGTTTTTTATAGTTATGTGAATGTACAGGTATATGTGTGGACACCAGAGCAGGCTGCCAGTCATGTTCTTCTACTGTTCTCAACATTATTGACTTGAGACAAGGTCTCTTACTGAACTGAAACTTTCTTTTATCTGCTAGAATGAGTGTCCAGGGAGCTCCTATGATTTCACCTGCCATTAGTGGCTTTTTACACAGGTGCTGCGGATTCAAAATGAGATGTATGTGCTTAGACATTCTTGCCACACAGCCATCAACCCAGCCAAACTACAGCTTTTAATAATAAATAAATAAAAACTTGCTCTATGCTGGAGGAACGGCACAGGTTCCTGGTATACATTGCTTTTCTTTTTTTTTCTCTGGGAGGGAGGTTGTTTTGGTTTTTCAAGACAGGGTTTCTCTGTGTAATCTTGGCTATCCTGGAACATACTCTGTGAACCAGGCTAGCTTTGAACTCACAGAGTTCAACCTGCCTCTGCCTGCTGAGTGCTGGAATTGAAGCTGTGTGCCACCACTACCCAGAACAATTTTACATACAATAGTACGGTATGTTTTTTTTTTCTTTTGGTTTTTTGAGACAGGGTTTCTCTGTGGCTTTGGAGCCTGTCCTGGAACTAGCTCTGTAGACCAGGCTGGTCTCGAACTCACAGAGATCCGCCTGCCTCTGCCTCCCGAGTGCTGGGATTAAAGGCGTGCGCCACCATCGCCCGGCAATAGTACAGTATTAATATATGTTTCCAAGAACAACAATATTAAAAACAAATCGATGGTGCCTTTTGTATACAAGACAATTCTGTTGTCAAATGCAGGAAGCATTTGACCTTTATACGATTCAACAAACAACCCATGAAGAGACAGAAATTTTTAATAAATAAATTAATTAATTAAAAAAACAATCAACCCAAAGGGTGTATTTCTCTGCTTTGGGATCTACCTCTTTGGCAAGTCCCACCCCAATGGTATTGGCAGCTCCACAGTTGCAGCCACCTCTGGTTTTGCCACAGTAACTCCCTAGAGCTCATCTCCATGGACTGCCTTATTATTCTAAAAAATTGTTTTCCTCAACTCTAACAAAGATAGTTTAATTGGAATTGAGAATTTCCTTGATATTTGTTTTAGAAACGTCAACAACTGGTAAAGGTTTCTCCTGGTAAACAGATATTTATTAAGCATGTATGTTTTCTTAACAAGTAAATCTATGTATCATGGTAGATATTAAGGAATGCCACCATTTATGGCAGTTCTTCATTGTAGCAATTATAGTATTTTTAATCACTTCTATTTTGAGATGAAAAATAGGCCAAAATTCAGAATGTATTGTATATAATTAGGTATGTGTAATGTCTAAAATATTAAAAAACCACATGGTTTTAAGCAAGAAGCATAATAGAGTTTAAGGGATTCATTTTATAAGGTCATAAAATGATTAAAAATTAACCATTTATATTTGTATGTAGCTGTGCATAGGCACACTCACATCAGAGCGCAAAATGTATATATCCAGATGCTTGTATACCAAAATGCTATCTCCTTAAAGGATGTAGAGCTTAGTATTTCCTTATCATTGTAAGCTAGAAATCACTAAAGCATAAAAATGAAATGAAGCAGACTTCCTTCATTCACTTATCACCACTTTTCAGAATTAGTTGCCCTATGGGCACCTTTTTAATTATATTGCACATCTTTCCATTAGATATTGGGAGGTTGAAAATTAAGTGACAAATCTAATGTTTTCTGCAGAAGACCTGAAACTATGCTTTTTAAATAGCTAGTAAAAGAAAAAGAATGCTATTTCCTTATCCATGGAATTAATTATACTAGTACACTACATAAATTCTATGGGAAATAGTGACATAAATGCTACTTTAAAGGTTTATAGTGATAAGCAATCATTTATATTAAGAGGGAATTCAAACTGCTGCCTCCTTTGCTCCTACAAACTGTAATGAAATTAGATTCATGTTCTTTGCAAAATAATAATATTTATGAAAGTGCTTAGTTTATGCCTGGGCCTGTATTTAGGGCTATACAAATTACATAAAATTGCTGCCGCCTTAATTTGAAGGAGCTATTATCTCTTCTCTTTAAATACATAGGAAGACTAAAGCACAGAGATTAAATAGCTTTCCAGTACTTATTCATTTGTGCCTTTAGTGATCAATAGACTCAACTTATCTCGCTTATCCTCTTCATATAAGAGTGTTTTAGCATTTTGAAGCCAGCATGCTATTGGACTGTTTGTACCAAATATTATCCTGAGTCAACTTATATAACAATTTGGAATTTTTACTAGTTGTTTGTAAAGGAATATATCCAGTTTCAAAGAAAAATAAGAATCCCAGAACTATAAATAGAAAGGACACTTTCAAGGTTATCTCACTTTTGTAAAATAAGGTCCATTCGAATAAGACAGAAAATGGCTCTTAAATTCATATCATTTGACATGCTTTTTCCTCTAAGAATGTTGGTGACAATTGAGCTTTCTCTGAATAAACACACAAATGCAGGATCCTCAGTTATCTAATGAATAAAATAAATAAATGCAACCATCTGATTGAATTGAAACAAAAAGAGCGAATCAAAATTATATTGATTAACAACTAAATTACTTACTGAAATAATTTTAAACGTACACACAGTTAAAAGAAACAATATAGCGATGTCGATGTGTTCTTATCCTATTTTTCCCAGTGGTAATAATTTATACAAGTCTAGTACAATATCACAACCAGAATAGACAATGGTGTAGCGCTCAGAGTATTTTCAGGTTAGTACGGTTTTATTGAAAGTGTAGGTTTGTGGATTATAAGACGAAACTTAGGCCCATCTTGACAGGTAATTCACCTGCCTATTATTGCGTTTATAATTCCTATCATTATCTACTCATTGTTATCTGTTATCTAGATTGTTGTCAATTCATTGTGACTTAGCAAAAAAAAAAGACCTTGATGAATTTGTCTCCTATTAGTCCTTGATTGGACATATCGGATCCAGGTCACTTTCTTCTATTGGGTAAAGAGAAATAAATGTTCTAAACTCTGTACAACAAACGTCTGTTATCAGGTATATACTGCCATACAGAGGAGTCTTTCATCGTTATTGTTTGCTGCTGGTGTGTATTGTTAAGTTAATAAAGATGAAGTAGGCATTGTCTAACCTAGCTTATCATGATGAGAAATTTCCAAATTGAGTTATCATGAGGAAAGTATTTTTGAAATATTTATTTGTAAAACTTACCATTTTTACATTTCAATCCTTCGAATTTCTTAGAAGTTTGATAGCAGTTATAATAAAACTATTATTTATGAAAGTGTTCTATCATTAACTTGGTAGGTCTCTCTAGGCCTCTCTTCTGCAGCAACAGGGGTAGCATGATACTAAATTGCATTTGATGCTATAATGTTATGGGGGAAACCAAGTATTATATGTACGTATCTGTGAGAAATCAAACACGTCTCATTAGAGAGGTAACATAGTTATAAAATCAGCTGTTATTACTAATAGTTGATACTTAGTGACAAATATTTTCAAATAATATGCACAGTTTGGCTTTCCATAAAAAACATGACTTTTACCTACCGTGAATATTTTCATTTAAATAATAATCTGTAGGTAGATTTCTATGTATTAGATTTTTAAAAATGTAAATCCTCTTTAATTGCTTTCATCAACCTGAGTTTCTGATTGTGCTCTAATACCAATGAAATCTGTTAAAGAAATAGCTAGAACATTGCTTCAATTATTAACTCACTTTGTGCCTATTTTATATTTTTTAAGATTTATTTAGTATTATTTCACATGCATAGGTATTTTGCCTACATGTATGTCTTGTGCCATGTGTTTATAGTGCTTATGGAGGTCAGAAAACGGTGCCAGTTTCTTCGAAGCTAAATTACAGATGGTTGTAAGCCACTACATAGGTACTTGGAATGCCAACATGGTTTCTCTGGAAGAGTATCCTGTGGTCTTAAGCACTGACACATGTCTCTAGTACCTCTTTGCATATTTTACTTTAAATTGAAAGGAAAACATCTATTCAAGAAGTTTTCTTTTTACAATAACATTTATTTGTATGCACATAAACATTATTTTCAACTGATAAGGCTTAGAGTCATTGGTACTTTAGTATATGTTGCTGTAGTTTTAAAGATCTTTTAGTAAATACAATCAGTTAAAGGAAACATCTAGTTATAATAATAAAATAGTGAATGGTAATTGTATTCATAAACTATATCTTAAAATGTTATGCAAATAACCCCTGAAATTTTGTCTTGGTCTCTTATCAGTGAAGAGAGGATTAGTATGAATGAGGTCATTGTCCATAGAGATTTCTAAAATAATTTTTATTAGCTAGCAAAGCAAAGAATTAGGATTTCTGAGTGCCTAAATGTTATTTTGCAGTAAAAAATCACAATAGGTAAAATGGCTATGCCTAATAATTCCCATAATATGAAAATTTTCTCAAAATCTTTCAGATAATTATGTCAACCTTGGTTAGCTATAGCTATAGAAAAAAGCAAAAGGCAATAATAACACATTTTCCTATAGTTCTTTACTTTTGATATGGACTGTCACTCAAGCCCATGCTGGCCTTAATACACAGTTATCTTTCTTCCTCAGTCACCTGGGTGCTGGCATTACAAATATGAAGCCCTCACCTGGTTTATAGGAAGCAAAAAAAAATAGACAGCACAAGGGAAACAATAGAAAAGAGACTTCCTGATGAAATGGCTGAATGTTTGCTTAGCAAACTCTTTTGGACATTGAGAATAAGATAAAAAAAGTTCAAGTTCCAGATAATTAAATTTTGGTATCCTCATCACCTGGGGATGCCTATAGCCATTGTCCAGGAAGTCTCTTTTGTCATGTAGTCTAATATATCATATTCTTTCCAACCTTGTTTCCCCTCGGTTATCCATGTATTATCAAACCATTGCATGAAAATACATAGTCCTCCCTGGAGCTCCAATCTCAAGTTTAGTTTCCTAGATCATATAAAATTATTATCAAACTTTTTTTATGTTTTCCTCTTCTTAACCTCTTATATAAGTCAGTAGGTATAGCCATTTAGAACTGGCATAGAAAGGGTTCATTGCCACTTTCTGCCCTTGTTCTTGAGACTGGGCTGGTTAGAACTAAAAATCTCCCCATGGAAGCTGTTTTGGTAGACAAGAATCTGAGAGTGCGGGTGAAAACTGAAAATATTGCACTAGAACAAGGTATTTGATAAGATTATAAATTGTTGATATTTTACATTCTTGGATAAAACTTCTATTTGTCTATCATATTGTATCTTTTTCATAGTTATAGCCCTCTGTATTTATTTTCATTATTTTGTATAGAAACTTTCCACAACTTTTACTTGTTTATAATTTTTCATATCTGTCTATTGGTTTAATGTGTATATAAAAAACTTAATATGACTAATGGCGCTCATTATAACTTTCTTATTCTTTAACAATCCGACTTCTATATTCCAGTGATGCTTATCTTTTTTTAACAAAAGTAATGATCCACTGTCTTTTAAGTAAGGGCTTACTGTTTCAAGAAATGAACATTCTCCAAATAAGAGACTGACTCTCTTACTATGTATCCTCAGAGCATCTTGTACTTCCATTTACAGCTAGTACCATGGATCAATACTATTTGTTGGTAAAAGGAGGGAAACATCTATAAAGTTCATTCTTATCATTGTCTCTATGACTGTTTATTTTTCTATTTTCATTAACAGTCCGGTCATATCTATATATTTCCCCATAAACACCCTAGTCTTCTGCTTGTTCTTGTCCTCGTGTGTCAGGACAATGATAACTATATTCTTTTAAGAACATTTTTACCTTCAGTAGTTTTCATGGAATTTTGGACAAAAGGAAAAATTGGTTTAAGTGCCAAGAGGGTTACCACAAACAAACATATATATATATGTATTTGACTAGACAAACAAGCTTCGATTACTTAGTATTAGAATTGCTTCAATAATATCAGGGGGATATGTTGAGTGGATTAGTTTCAGGACTCTGGTAAATTCGCCTTTGTTTCTCTGTAAAGTGACTCTAATTCAGGAAATTAAGCTTCCTCCTGTTGACTCAAACCATAATTCTCACCTCAAAGGGCATAAGAGAGAGTTTCTAATGCCATATTTGAATGAACATGATCCAGGAACAGAGATTTAGAGTACTCCAAGATGCATGTTCTGCTATAAAAGCAGTTTCATGGTGTTTTTCTGATAATGGAACAACAGATGTCATAAATAAAGGTGTTTTTCAAATACTCGGTGGAAACTTTAAGTTGGCAGTTGCAATGAAGTGGAAAGTTTACTGCTACATATCTCAGATGCTATCTGATGGCTCTTTGCCTTTTGGCCTGTGGAAGCTGGTTTTGTTCAGTTAATACAGTCTAAAAGGTTTATATCTACTAGTCACAATATATTAGGTTTGAGCCAAATGTGGGGAAACAATGACTATTTAGAGGGCTAATGATAAGCCAGAATTATTATAATTAGGACTTTCCGTATTGCAACCTCTGTACACCACTGAGGTTCTAATCAGGCAACAAGCCTTTGTAGACACCGATTCCTTACAGGAACTCTTGTTTATAGTATCTGTATCCCTGCTCTGAATGCGTAGATCATTTCCTCATTTTTGCAAATCCAGCTCTTCTTGAAATGGGATAAAACTGTCATTTTTAATTTTAAATAGGATGGAAAATAGCTCCTGATATAAGACTTGGTAACCCCCCCCATATACACTTGTACAAAATTGCAAAATGATTCTCCAAGACAATATAAATTACAAAATCTTTGTTAGCTCACTGACTTTAGTCTAATCCAGAATTTTTGTATAGAAGAAATATTTTTCAAAGTGTATTCTACCAGTAATCTCAATATCAAACTGGAAGACTTCTCCCTGAGACTGTTCAAAATACTGGTTCAGTCTTGCTGCAGATAAAATAAGCAAAATTCTTTGTGGGTCATGTATTTGTGAAAAGTACTTGGGTGGTAACAGATGGACATTTAAAAGCAAGCGAAATGATAAAACTGCCTCTGACACCTTGTAAAACAAATTGTACAAAAAGCATGCCAGTTGTGGGAGAGAACATAAGCTTCTTATTCACTCAGAATTTCCTGAGATAAAGGGAGAAATGGACTTGGAACAAAATTTAATATGAATCTGAAAAGATAAGGCATTTGTCTACAAGGAAGTTTCTAAACAAGGAAGGTACAGAGAAAATAGAGTATGAATCCCTGCCTACCCTTGGCACAGACCACAGATTCGACAGGGTCTGTACTGGCCCCAAAGTTTTTCAAAGATAATTGTGCTCTTGCAGCATCTCTCTGTATAAATGCACTCTTCCTGCCCTATAGCAGCCTGCCTGGTCTGGGAACACCATAGGAATTGACCCTTTGAAGATATTTCTTTTAAAGAGGTTTGTTCTGTTTATACAAGTTTTTCTGAGTAAAGGTCGGCTTTAAGTGGTAATTGTTTTGTCAATGTTTCCATACTATGGAACAAAGTGTGTTCTACTTTTACTGTACATGTGGATAATGTTTTCATGCAGAGTTTTTCTGTGTTCCTTATAGGTATTAGGATGCCTTTAGTTTGGGATATTTGATATTTTATTTGCAAAACACAGGTTGACAAAGTAGCTATTTGTTTATTGCTGCAATAACTGTAAAGAACTAGTCAGCTGTTACTCAGCTTGACATTTTGATTTTTTTTTATCACACCTTACACATATATACATTATATTAGTCATCTAAACAATTCTTTTAGAGCTGGGCAGTGGTGGCACACGCCTTTAATCCCAGCAGTTAGAAGGCAGAAGCAGGCAGAACCAGGATGGTGTTCGAGGCCATCCTGGTCTGCAAGAGCTAGTTTCCCAGACAGGCTCCAAAGCTACAGAGAAACCCTGTCTTAAAAATAAATAAATAAATAAATAAATAAATAAATAAACCGAAAAGATCCGTCTCAGGCTTTTATTTATTTTCAGAATACAAAGCCCTATAAGTATATCTGTGCACATTAAGGTACAATAACCAAACCAAGGGGTACAGGAAATGGGAAGGGCTATACGGAGAAAAGGGAAGGGTCAAGTGATGTAATAAAATGTATCTTGAAAGTTTTAAAATAAAAATATCATATAAATAAACTTGACAGAAAAAAGTAGAGTGATATTTTTGGAAGTTATCATGATTCCATTTGTAATTTTTAAAATTTGATTTTACAGATCAGTTGTTGATACTTTTGGATGACTATTTCATTGTTGGGTTTATTAGGTATTAGAGAGTATCCATTATAGTAGCAACCACCACTATATGTATCCAGGAAGAAATTTCCAGAAAAAGTCATGTTTTAACATCCAGATAAGCATGTTTGCTACCAATTTGATTCCTCATTGTGCTAAATGTGACTTTGGGCCCATTGTTTATATTTTAAAGGCATTAAGCAAGGTGCCTGAAAACCATGTCATATTGAGTTAATGTTTAGAGTACTTATCTTTCCTGTGTTCCATTTATCTCTTTTTATTCGGATAAATATTCATTATCATATTTATCATTAAGTCATTAGTATATGACAACCTTCGCCAGAAGCTTATGTTAAATTCAGAATTGCTATCTTAAGAGGCAAGAAAAAGTAAAGGATGTTTGTCTTCTGTGAACCACATATTTTTGACCCACAAATGCTTACTTAACACATTCACATGACTGTAAACAAGGAGGAAAACAAATGCTTACCATCTGCACATGAAAACCTGTCCAATCATGGGAAATTGGAAATAATACATTTCAAAGATTCAACTGAAGAAATACTACAGAGGATTTGGAAGCAGGGTTAATACAACATCCAAAATAAAATAACAAAATAAAGCTAGCCCAAAATTCTTCCAAAATGCCTGAGCACAACAAAACAAAGTGGAAAAGTTCTTCTGAAGACTCTTAGGTGTATGTGCCATGCTTTGAAAGAAAATGGTTCTCAAAGGCTTACAGGGAGTAACACTATTAGATGTAGACTCATTGGAGTTGGTGTGACTTTGTTGGAGGAAGTGTGTCATAGGGGATGGGCTTTAAGGTCTCAGATGCTCACAGTCTTTTCCTATTTCCTTTGGAACTGGATATAGAACTCTAAGTTATCTCTCCAGCACTATGTATGCCTGTGTGTCATCATGCTTCCCACCATGATGACAGTGGACTAAATTTCTGAACTGTAAGCCAGTTCCAGTTAAATGCTTTCTTTTATAACAGTTGCCATGGCCATGGTGTCTCTTCACAGCAATAAAAATCCTAAGTAAGATGGGGGAGTTACATGTTGATTCAGAAGCAGAATATCATGAGGGGGGTAACAGTGGAAATATAATTTAATATATACTAAATAGAGTAAAAATGGAATTATTATTCATCTACCATAAGAGCCATCTTTCATAATTTAGTGTTTCCATCGTCCCAAAAGAAACGTTACAAATTCCAGTCCTATTCTTGTTTTTCTCCTTCTATCCCCTGCCGTCTACTAATCTTTCTTTTTCTATGAATATATCTGTTTTGAACATTACACAAAGTAGTCTGGTTAACTAAACTAGCCTTTAGTTTCTATTTACTTGGTTTATATAAAATGGTTTTAAGGTTCATGTATGTTGTAAACTCATCACTGCTGATTAAAATTTCATTGTACATGCATACACACCCCACACACTTTTATATGTCCTTTAGATCTTGATTATTTATTCATTTCATATTTTGTTTCTAAGAGATTCTTCATGTGTGGGAAAGAGCCATTGCTATGTTTATACCATAAATAAAATATAATTGTCATTCTATTAGTGCACATGTCTTCTTTTCTGGAATAAGATTATATTTTCTCATTAAATAACTAATACTTGACAGCATAAGATGATTTTTATGATGTTCATGGATGCTGAAAGTCCATATAGTACATAACAGAAATGACTTGTCTGCTATGATCTGAGGTATCTAGAACTCCATGCCTAAAGTTTTGAAAACAGCTAGATAAAATTCTAAAAAACTACATATAGCTGTTTTGTCATTTGACATTCTCATTTCATAGGGTCTTGGAGTAACTACACTTCTTATACGATACTTCCTGATTGTGAGCAAAAGGTATTGTAGCAAAAAGAAAAAGTTGCCTGTTGTTTTATGATCCAGCCATAGAAAGTGCAGAGTATCACTTCTGTGATCTTGACTTCACTGAAAGCTTTTAAACTCATAGTGTAGACAAAACAAAAAGCTTCCATTTTTAAGTGTCAAAGAGTTTTGAGACTGATTTCAAAACCATCATAATACAAAGGTTTATTTTGTTATGGGTGTAAACTTGCATCTTGAAATTTATTAGTAATGATTAACAGAAGTGCTTCCTGGTTATGGATATTTCTTCTTAACTTTGGTTGTTGCTAACTGTTGATTAAAAGACATTGTAATAACTGTCATTTTAACAAGTGAGAATTTATATGTAGCAAACCATAGTCCTTATCCCCAGAAAAGAACATTCTGCTTCTCATTCCTTTGTTGTCATATTTCTATAGATAACTGTCACAACAGTTGCTTTAACTACTAAGCAAGGATTTATATATTTTTTCACTAAATCTTACTTTTCCTTCCCTGAGCCTCTAAATATATAAGCCAAATGAAATTCCTTTAACATATCCCAAGACTTCATTGATTGTTGATAAATTAAATATTTTTGATAAGTAATTTTGTCCAATCAAATTGATATTATATTTCATTAACTGTTTACATAAATATATACAAATACACACGTACATACACACACGCTAATGCACACAAATATGCACACAGAAAAACACATGATTCCTAAAGTATTATTTAAAAAAATCCAGAATATAACAAATGAGAATGAAAGTTTAACAGTGCATCAAAATACTGTGAGAATGGGAAAATAAGGTTTATTGGGCTGAAAAAAGAAATCATGAACAGCTTGTTGAAGAACGTAATTCACATAATGTATATTCACAATTTATGCTTACTGAATTTAGTAGTTAGCATAGAATTTCAAAATTATTATTTTCATATAATTTTAATTTTTTCATTCACCACCCACCCATATATACACTCTTTTTTTTCTCTCTCATTAGAAAACAAACAGGAAACTAAAACAAAACAAATGAGAGAAGGACAAAACAAACAAACAGGAAAAAGAGCCAAAAAATAAAGCACAATGAAAAGATACATGTACATGGACACACACTTTTGCACACAGCAATCTCATAAAAACAAAAAAAATGAAAATATATATATATATATATATATATATATATATATGCAAAAGATCAGTGAGGTAAAACAAAGAACAAAAACAAAGAAGAAGAATTGCAAACAAAGCATTATGAGAGAAAAAATACACTCCAAAAATGCCATTGAATACATTTTGTGTTGACATCTACTGCTGGGATTGGGTCCTGTCTCTAAGGGGGGTTTGTATCCCCGGTAAGATTCCTTCAGATAAAATAAACACTTCCTCCGGTGGTAGGTCAACTGGCAAGAGCTCCTGGATGAGGGATGGGGTTTGGATCCACTTCCAGTCTCAGTGCTGCCATCCCATCCAATATGGACCTGTGCGTGCCCTGTGCATACTGACATGCATTAGTCCTGCGGTGTCCAGTAAACCTTGTTTCCTTGGTGTTCTCCATCCACTCTAGATTTTACAATCTCTCCACATTCACCTCTTCTGGGTTCTCTGACCCCAGGCAGGAGGAATTTGATGGAAATATTCCATTTAATACTGAGTGTTTTTTGGCTATTTGAACTTCTTCTGTTGAGAATTCTCTGTTCAGCTCAGTGCCCCATTTTATAATTGGGTTGATTAGCATTTTACGGTCTAGTTTCTTGAGATCTTTATATATTTTGGAGATCAGACCTTTGTCAGTTGCGGAGTTGGTGAAGATCTTCTCCCAGTCATTGGGTTGCCTTTGTGTCTTAGCGACAGTGTCCTTTGCTTTACAGAAGCTTCTCAGTCTCAGGAGGTCCCATTTCTTCAATGAGGTTCTTAATGTCTGTGCTGCTGGGGTTATATGTAGGAAGTGGTCTCCTGTGCCCATGTATTGTAGAGTACTTCCCACTTTCTCTTCTATCAGGTTCAGTGTGTTTGGACTGATATTGAGGTCTTTAATCCATTTGGACTTGAGTTTTGTGCATGGTGATAGATATGGATCTATTTTCATTCTTCTACAGGTTGACATCCAGTTTTGCCAGCAAATTTGCTGAAGATGCTCTCTTTTTCCCATTGTATACTTTTAGCTCCTTTATCGAAAATCAGCTGTTCATAGGTTTGTGGGTTAATGTCAGGGTCTTCTATTCGATTCCATTGGTCGACTTCTCTGTTTTTATGCCGATACCAAGCTGTTTTCAATACTGTAGCTCTGTGGGAGAGTTTGAAGTCAGGGATGGTAATGGTTCCAGACGATCCTTCGTTGTATAAGATTGTTTTGGCTATCCTGGGTTTTTTGTTTTTCCATATAAAGTTGATTATTGTCTTCTCCAGATCTGTGAAGAATTTTAATGGGATTTTGATGGGGATTGCATTGAATCTATAGATTGCTTTTGGTAGAATTGCCATTTTTACTATGTTGATCCTCCCAATCCAGGAGCAAGGGAGATCCTTCCATTTTCTGGTGTCCTCTTCAATTTCTTTCTTCAAAGACTTAATGTTCTTGTCAAATAGATCTTTCACATCCTTGGTCAGAGTTACCCCAAGATATTTTATGCTATTTGTGACTATCGTGAAAGGTGATGCTTCTCTAATTTCCCTCTCTGTTTCCTTATCCTTAGTGTATACGAAGGCCACTGATTTTTTGGAGTTGATCTTGTATCCTGCCACATTACTAAAGGTGTTTATCAGCTGTAGGAGTTCTTTGGTAGAGTTTTTGGGGTCGCTTATGCATACTACCATATCATCTGCAAATAACGAGAGCTTAACTTCTTCTTTTCCGATACGAATCCCCTTGATCCCCTTATGTTGACTTATTGCTAAGGTCATGCTCAACTTCCTTAGCGATCAGGGAAATGCAAATCAAGACAACTTTGAGATACCATCTTACACCTGTCAGAATGGCTAAAATAAAAAACACCAATGATAACCTTTGTTGGAGAGGTTGTGGAGAAAGGGGTACACTCATCCATTGCTGGTGGGAATGCAAACTTGTGCAACCACTTTGGAAAGCAGTGTGGCGGTTTCTCAGGAAATTCGGGATCAACTTACACCTGGACCCAGCAATACCACTCTTGGGAATATAACCAAGAGAGGCCTTTTCATACAACAAAAGTATATGCTCAACTATGTTCATAGCAGCATTGTTTGTAATAGCCAGAACCTGGAAACAACTTAGATGCCCTTCAACGGAAAAATGGATGAAGAAAGTATGGAATATATACATATTAGAGTACTACTCAGCAGTAAAAAACAAGGGCTTCTTGAATTTTGCATGCAAATGGATGGAAATAGAAAACACTATCCTGAGTGAGGTAAGCCAGACCCAAAAAGACGAGCATGGGATGTACTCACTCATATTTGGTTTCTAGCCATAAACCAAGGACATTGAGCCTATTATTAGTGATCCTAGAGAAGCTAAATAAGGAGAACCCAAAGAAAAACATATTGGCATCCTCCTGAATATTAACCTTCATCAGGCGATGAAAGGAGACAGAGGCCCACATTGGAGCACCGGACATAAATCTCAAGGTCCAAATCAGGAGCAGAAGGAAAGAGAGCACGAGCATGGAACTCAGGACCTCGAGGGGTGCACCCACACACTGAGACAATGGGGATGTTCTATTGGGAACTCACCAAGGCCAGCTGGCCTGGGTCTGAAAAAGCCTGGGATAAAACCAGACTCTCTGAACATAGCGGACAATGAGGACTACTGAGAACTCAAGAACAATGGCAATGGGTTTTTGTTCCTACTGCACTTACTGGTTTTGTAGGAGCCTAGGCAGTTTGGATGCTCAACTTACTAGACCTGGATGGAGGTGGGGGTTCCTTGGACTTCCCACAGGGCAGGGAACCCTGATTGCTCTTCGGGCTGAGGAGGGAGGGGGACTTGATTGGGGGAGGGGGAGTTAAATGTGAGGCGGTGGCGGGGAAGAGACAGAAATCTTTAATAAATAAATAAATTAATTAAAAAAATACTGAGTGTTCCTAGGTCTCTCAATCTCTGTACATTGCCTAATTTTGGTTCTCTGTATTTTCACTCATTTCCTGAAGGAGGAACCTTCTCTGAAAAGGGTTGTGCTAGTAATAAAGCAGAATGTCATTGCAAGTCATTTTACTGCTATGTTTCTTTAGCAAAACAGAATTTTGTATCCTAGTTTGATCGGTGATCTGGTCTCTGGTTCTCAGCTACCTGAGCACTGTCAGGCATGGGTTCAGTCTAATGGTGTGAGCCTTAAATACAAATAGTAAAAATAAGAAATAATTTAGTACTATTTTTTAAATCTAATAATATTTTAATTGATAAATTACTTTCCTTTGAAATTTGCCGCACAAAGAATAAGTTCTTTTCTCAGATACCACTTTGTATAAGTAAGTCTTAAATGAGTTTTAAATGAGAATATCAGACACATGTTCAATGAAATATGATTATCTCATCCCAGCTGAATGCCCATTATCATGAACACAAAAAAATATAGCACAGATGTGGTGAACTACCATTTATATTGTTAAAATGCCCATTTGATTTTAATATTATTGATACCTTCAGCAAAACATTCTTCTAAAGAGTATTTCTTACACCACTAAAATAATGTCAAACAATGTCATTTAAAAATAGTATGAAGATGAGCTTCATAATCATAATCATCTCATCTCCTCCGAGTTATTTATAGTTGAATGTTATTTTTACCTCTGAGGGAATTAAATAATTTCTTTGGGAATTAAATGTACTGAGGAAGCAATAATCCTGTAAAGTAGGCTACTAAATTAGTTAGCATTAGCTTGCGTTTTATAGTTCAATATGGCACTCAAGAACTGAGCAATATACATATTTGAGGATATACATAACAACAGTAGCAGATAATACATAATGCTCTGGAAAATTTAGCCTATATATAAAATTAACTGATTGAAGCAAGTAAAGCCAAGTATCTTTAGAATTTTAAAGATTCAACAAATATTCTATGGAAAATACCATTTTATTAATTGATAATAGTTTACTAGCATATCACCTTGTTATTTAAAGCATTAACAATTTTTCTAAAATTGGCAGCATTAATACTAGCATTCTCATTTTGCCACAAAGCAAAAATAAAAATTTTTCTGTAAGGTCCTGAGTTCAATTCCCAGCAACCACACTCACAAGCATGCATAATGAGATCTGATGCCTTCTTCTGGCCTGCAGACATACCCGCACACAGAATACTGTATGCATAATAAATAAATAATTCTCAAAATAAAATTGCTTATTAAAAATCTTTTCTTTAAATCTGATAGTTAAGCAATAGAGAAAATACCATTTTGTTTTACAAACTTTGTAAACTGTTTGGAACAAAATTTAGAACTTTTGAATACTATGATTTAAAAGTTAGTGAAAAATTGGTAGAAAACTATGTAAAATAGAGAGTATAAGAAAAAAGATAATATATATTTTGCTAAGAAAATAATTGTTCAGGAATTTAAATTATCAGTTTCAGCAACTTAAGAGGTGGCAGGGGTGCAGAAACTGAAGCAAGGTCCTGGAGCAGTTTGCTGGCTTGCTCTCCATGGCTATCTCAGACTTCTTATAGCATTTAGTACCACCAGCCCAGAGATGGCACTGCTCACGGTGAGTTGGGCACTTCCACATCTATTATCACTCAAGAGAATACTCCACGGGTTTGCCTAGAAGCCAATCTGGTGGGGCATTTTCTTAATTCAAGGATATCTCTTCCTATCTCTTCCCAGAAAAGTCCATCTTATGCCAAGTAGATGTAAACTAGTCAGCACACCTCTTTTGACCTCCTTTTCAAAATTAAAGGTAAAGTCACATGTGTATGTGCATATTCTTCAAGAAGTGTGTCCTTAAAGAAAAATAATGAAAAGTAGAAGTGTGTTCTTTACAAATGTTTTCACTGTAACACACACACACACACACACACACACACACACACACACCCTATATCTAGGAAGTGGGAAAGCAAGAAAATGGAAGAAAGGTAATCTAAGTGTACATAGGTAGATGGTAATACATAATACAAAATTTCATATATTTTAAAGTATCCCATATTGAAATGTGGCCACTCTGCACCATATATTGCTTTAAAAGTAGAAGATGTATGGACATGTAGATTTTAAAAATATGTGTAAACTGTCTATTAGTATTAAAATCCTATAAATCAGTCAATACATAAATGAATAAAGCAATGCATGCTTGAGCTGAAAAACATAAGACTGTCTTGCTTGGTTTTGTATATGCTGTTTAGTAGTTTCATATATAGGCAGTAAAGTTTCAAGGCAGTTTCAAAATCTATCAAGTACATGAATCCATTCAAGCACATGAATGTATTTTCATTTTGAAGTTTGTGTATACCGTTTCATCTTAAGAACCAATGAGCTAAATGTAGAACATACCAATATTTATGAGTATTCATTTATATATATATATATATATATATATATATATATATATATATATATATATATAGTAAAATCAAGTAGCTTCTATACAACATAAAGTTCTACCATCCAAGAACTAGATTTTTTGAGGTTATGTGTGTGGTATGCCTGCTTTCCCTTGACAATAGTCTTTTTGTTGTTGTGTCCACACAGAAGAAAGGGCATTCTCTCTCTCTCTCTCTCTCTCTCTCTCTCTCTCTCTCTCCTCTCATCTATCCCTGGCTAATATTAAATTCATGATTCTCCTGCCTTAGCCTTAAGGGTGTCCAGTGCATGGGGTATCTATTATACTGGTATTATTCCATTCTCAGGGGTCATGCTTTCAGTATCTAATCACTTCTTTAAGCCCTCACATTTTAGTGTTGATTTGGTGGTTAGGAATCTGGGGATTTTTAACATAAGAATTGGAGAGAGGTATATTCATTCTGCATCAGTGACCATTTCCTGTTCACAAATGGCATTATTTTCAAAATATTTGCTCACTGCATATAGTATTATCTCTATAGCACACGGAGGTTAATAATATCTCTTGAAGTAATATCTGGGGAACTCTCTAGCTATTAAGGGTTTCATTCCTCCTCATGCAGAAGCAATTTGATTCACTCAAAACCCAAATTAATGAGGATTTTCTTCTCGTCATTATTTCTTTTAATCAGAAATAGCTTCTTCTTTTTAAAATAATGCAAAGGCATCTGGAGAACAAAATAACTGTCAGAAAACAAACTCTCTTTCAAAATCTGAAGAAAATTAAGTAGAGGCATTTAAACTGACTAGTAGAAGAAGATTCTGCAGGTAGCATTGAACAGAATGATTAATGTCAATGAAAATATTGATATATATTCAACAAATAGGCATTTGATGGGTATTTAATGAGTCTGGTAGGTAATAAGTAATACCTAAAATAAAGATAGTCAATTATGGTTCACAATAAAGTGATAATATGTTATAAATCATATCTTTTATGAAATTAATTGTACTGAGATGTTTGAAGAATGACACAGCAGTAAAATACTCAAGCTACTAAGGGGACACAAAAATAGGGAAGTAAAAGCTAACTTGGCAAGTATGAACAGGTCACAAGGCACCATCTTAAAACATGCATAAAAGTCTCATCTAATTAGGAACTTCTTATTCCCTTTACACATCTCCATGTTGCTCATTCAAACTAGTTCACATTTTCAACTTTATTTCTAAAACAATGTAAAAAGATGAGGCACTAGCTAAGGAAGAAAAAGCAACAAAATTGTAACAACTGTGGTAGACAGGAAAAGGGGCCCTTAGGATTGGTATAGAGTAATCAACATCCATCTAGCAGACTGTCAATGTTCCTTCTGATGTCCCATTTTGCAGGATGTTTTCTACTTGTAAGCACTGATACATATGAAACATATGTCTTCCCTGATACATATGAAACTATGGGAGAAGGTTATACATTGAAATGTTGAATTGATAGTGATTTTCTTTGGTTATTGATAGATGAGAATGTAAAAATAAACCTGCTGAAATTTATCCTCCAAAAAGGACTAACGTGGTGGTCATTTTCAGAGGTCACAAGTATCTTTGAGTCCCAGCTTTCCATATTCAATACTTTCTCATTGTTGTGCCTTGTCTTGCTATCCCCCGCTTCTCGATCTTTCTACTTCCTTGTTGATGGTTTCTATGATCACTGAGACATTATTGTCCATAGATTTAAATTTTTACCACATATCTGATCCTGGACAATCCAATATAAGACATTAAGTAATTCACTACCTTTAAAAGAAATAATAGGGTTTTATGTTGTTGATTAAAGAGATACGGATCAGAGAATCATTCCTTAATAAATAATGCATTAACTTTTATTTGTTTAGGGATTGTTTTTAGTAAAAACATGGAAAAAGCCAGTTTCTGAATAGTTCATGAATGTTATCATGCTACCTGCATTTGGCATTCAAAGCCTGTATATAGGTTATGTTGGCTTCAGCGCTGTAATTTTGATAGCTTGTTAGCATTTCCGTGTGTATCTGTAAGATCCTGGCAGCAATCACCTACTTCCCGATCCACTTTGTTTCATTGTCTCTGTAGGACTTCTATCATTCATGCAATATCTCATTTGAATTGATACTCAAATCCCTTAATTCTGCTGTTGCCTGCTGACATCAGGGCCTTTTACATCTCTGTCGGTTATACTACAGATACTCTACACTAGATAGTTGCTACACTAGATAGGAACTTCACCTCAGTCCTGTATCCTGCACCACCAGCAACCTCTATGCCACTATCTGCTCCTTTTCCTACTCATTTTCATGGGATAGCAATAGAGCCATGCCATCTTTTTTGTCATATTGTGTTATAAGAAAGGAATAGAAAAAAAAAAACTCAGTCTCAAAAAATGAGAATGGTTTTAATAAGGCTACTGCAAACTTATACATGGATCTTGTTCCCCAAGAGTCAAATGTGATACCAAAGTAGCTGCTTTCTTGGGTTTTAATGCAAATTCCACATAGTACTGAACTTCTGCTATAAACACTTCAGCTGCTTGCTCTATAGGAAATCCTTTTAATCATGCCCACTGAAGCTGTTGCCAGTCCAAGAATAATAATATAAGCACTGTATTTTTATGTCCTAAAAATGTTTCAAAGGTCATTCTATTGTATTCACCTCCCCCGTTTCTCATTTTTTCCTTTTTCTTCTTTTTGCTCGATCTCTTCTTACTTCTGTTTGTTTCCTCTCATTCACATTACTATTGACGAAATAGGATCTTCTAAGTTGTGTTCATTGTATCCATATGGCACTACTGAACATGGCATTGTATTTACTATACTGATATTTATTGGGAATTAACAAGGAAACAGAAAATATTAACATGTCTATATTTGTGCTAAAAGTTAATCAAAACAACATTTATTGATAATTTAATATGGAGCTAATGCAATTTAAGATAGGTACGCAGTAATGAAAAAGGAGATTAAACAAGATGCTAAATCCGAACCTATTTTGTATCTGAAGAAAAATTTTAATTCTGAAAATTTTGGTGTCTAAGTTGTCCTCATTAGAACTTTCACAATTATTGAATGATCATATATTAAATGGAAATGAACTATGACAAATTTACTTACCCTTAGGTAGTTGAAGTTACATTAACAATGAATATGTCCAATCATTCCCAGATAAAAAAGACAAAATCATATGCCTTGTGGTCTATCATCATAATTTATCATCATCCTTATTTTCCACTTGTGTATCTTTATAAAACTGTGTTGATGCTCTTATGTGTCAACTGTCTTCACTTTTGACACAGATTTTTTAGTGTGTATGTAAATTTCAAAGTATAGTGAACATATATGTATTTTTAGTAGTATGTGCTGTGTGTAGTCATATATATATATACATACATACACACACACACACACACATATATATATATGTATATATATATATATATATATATATATATATATATATATATTTCTAAGTTTGGTCCAATATAGCAGTATAATTGTTTTAAACCTCCTTAAAAATGCTATATAAATACATGTTCTAAGAACACTGATTTCTTTTTTTGGAAGAATGTCTTTTCAGAGATGTTATTAATCAATGGAGGACAACTGACAGACTATATACCATGTCATTATCATTCCCTTCTCACTCAGGTCTTAGGTTAAACTCCTTAGAATACTGTATAAAAGATTCATTGGTTCTAATACATTTTGTCATCTAGGATTACTTTTTACACTAACTCAACCATAGTGGAACTGATGCTGGCTGCTACTGAAGTAATATTGCCTTCAAGTATATCTAACACAGGAAATTAATTCTGATTTGTTAATAATGGATATGACTAATATCTGCTGAACAGTGTTGTAAGATGTGTTTTGTTTGAATAAAGTAATAAGTTTATAAAGTTTTCAACCTTATTGTATGAGTAAACAACTAATATTTTCCTACTATGAACCACCATATTTCCCTGGTAGTAAAACATTTTATTTGATATCTGTTATAGTCTAGTATTTTCTGAAGCTCAAGTGATAAACAGGGTAATTTGCACTATCTTTCTAAAAATAATTCTCATTTAAAATATGATAATTAAAATTATTGTCATTATAAATTACTCGCAAAAGCACTAATATAAGACCAAAGGCTAACTTTTTGTGCATAAAGAACAAATAAAGCATTAAATATTATCTGCAAATTAAGTAAAATGTAAGTATGAAATACAATACAATGTACCACATTAGTGTACTCAACAAAATTGTTTAAGAGAAATTGTGTTCTATGTAATGTAAATATAAACTATCTGCAGTTGTACATGGATTTAGAACAATGACATACTTTTACTTTCAGTAAATTTGTGTTATAAATCCACTGTGAGAACTTAATTATTCCACTGATTTTCTGTATTAAAACTTCACAAAACACTAACGTGTTAATTATAATCATACATTTTCCTTCATCTTTGCTAAGTTATCAGCATTTTCCAATTGCAAAAATATAGAAATCTGTTGTAAACAACCTGTTTTCATTATTTATTTTTCCAAATCACAAATTATTCAGTATATAAAAAGCACCTGTAGTCTAAAATTTTATTGCCATAAATTATGCACCCACCCACTGAGACAGTGGAGCTGATCTATTGAGAGCTCACCAAGACCAGCTGGACTGTGACTGAAAAAGCATGGGATAAAACTGGACTCTCTGAACATGGCGAACAATGAGGGCTGATGAGACGCAAAGGACAATGGCACGGGGGTTTGATCCTACGTAATGTGCTGGCTTTGTGGGAGCCTAGCCAGTTTGGATGTTCACCTTCCTAGATATGGACGGAGCGGGGAGGTCCTAGGTCTTACCACAGGGCAGAAAACCCTGACTGCTCTTTGGACTGGAGAGGGAGGGGGAAAGGAGTGGGGGGAGGGGGAGAAAGGTGGGAGGAGGGGAGGAGTGGGAGATGGTTGGGAGGAGGGGGAGGGAAATGGGAGGCTGGGAGGAGGTGGAAACTTGTTTTTTTGTTTTTTTTCTCCTTTTCTCAATAAAAAAAAATCAGAAAAATGTGGCCTTCTAAAGATGAACAACTACTAATCCAAGTAAATTTTCACACTTACAATGGCTTTCTTCTTTTCAAACATTACAGGCATGTTTTAACAGCTGAGGGATTTTAGACACAGATGTAAATGAGCCTGGAAATTATTAACAGTCAAGGTACATGTGTTAGTCCATTTTGTATTGCTATGAAAAATTACCATCTGTTGTATAAATTAAAAAGAAAATAAGTGTATTTTTTCAGAATTCGTGTAATGGAAAGTTCAAACAGCAATGCATCTAAAGCGTAAAAATGTTCTTCTGATTGTATCACCAAATTGTATATAGCATTTCATGCTTATGCAGAGGGAAGAAGGAAAAATGCTAGGAGAAGAGATGGGGAGAGACTAGGGGACAGAGAAGTATGACAAATAATGAAAGCAGAAGGAGATATGGCAGGGATTGTGCTGCTCTTTTATCATAATTTGTAGTTAGGAGATTTTATCCATTCTTTCAAGATCTACGTCATTCTAAGTGATCAATTTTAATCTTCTCTCGGCAACCACGTTCCTTCCAATCATTTTTCACTATGTCCCAGATCATAGTAGTTCCCCTAGCTTTCAATATCATTAAACTGAGAGCTACTCCTTTAGTCATGAACCTTTGGGGAACATGCTATATGTATACCATTCCATTTGTATATTCATATAATTCGAAAGTGACTCTAAATAATAAACAAGAGAACATGTCAATTGTAGAGCCATTATAACATGACTCACTCTTTATTATAAATAAAAAAAAACAGGGCTCCTGAGAGTCTTCAACTGAGAAAGTACTTGCTTCACAATCCTGAAGACCTATATTCAATTCCTGAATCCAGTTGACTCAGATAAATGTAGAAGAACAGAATCATCTCCACAAAGCTCTCCTCTGACTTCTCCATGGATTTTGTGGCACATTTACCTACACAGACACATGATGAGCACATATACAATATTACAAACAAAAAATAAACTAACAGCAATCTATGTTCCATAGTCTGATATAACATGTGTGTGTGTTAACATTTCATTCTATAATTAACAGAGATTCATAACTTCTATAAGACAAGCATTGCCCCATTGTTTTTTTGCCTTATCAGAATTTTCTAATGGACTTAAAATGTCAAAATGTTGATCAGAACATAAAGTGTTTTAGGCATGCTTAACATATGGCAATGAGTGCTCAATGAAAGTAGACTGGGTGAAGCAGCTACACCATCAAGAACTTTTATTAGGTAGATAAAAAATTCAACACACACACACACATGCACACACGCACACACATATAGTTTCCTTATATACAAAACTTTTCTTATAACAAAACTTTCCTTATAAGAAGAAAACATGAGGCATAAAGTAAATAAGTAATTAAGTAAATGAGTATCTCCCATGCTCCCATGAAAGATAAAATAGAGCAATAATAAGAAAAGTCACAAACTAAGGAAACCAAACTAAAAATAAATAAATCTGAGATGGAATAACTTATGTTTACACTGGATTTTTGAAGAAGAGAGGTGAATTGCAATCTATTTTATTTTGTGTAGTTTCCTACATTTGTTATTATTACAAGTAATTTCATGAAAGAAGTTGTGTTATTTAAGAAATACATGAGGTTCAGTTATATGCACTTAAACAAAAGGAAGCATTGAAATAAAATGTCATATTTCCCTGTGGCATGCATGCTTATTGTATTTGGTATGCAGGATTTATATGCCATGGCATTTGGAGTCCACGCAATAGATAAATAAATGTAACTCTGAAAGAAAGATTCAGCTGTACTCCTGTCACTGATTGAGATCATTGATGAACTCGAAGGAAAAGTCTATAAATGCATTTGTCTAACCTGAGTGGAACACGGGGGAAACTGCCTATTTAGTAAAATAAATGAAAAAGATTTGTGTGGGGGTATGGTGCCAAAGGTTAGGTTAAAAGATTTATGAGGAAGTTTGTCAAAATGGAGAAAAGGTAATTGAGTCTTAATCCCATTACTTCGAATGTAGTCTGTGTATTCAAGCAGCTCAAACTCTACATTTGTGGGAATAACACCTAGAGTAAAACGATCAAAAACATCTGTAAGTTATGAATGCACCCAGCCCATATGCTGTATTTTAAATCCAGACTCATAGAATATTGGTGTATTTATCAGTCTTACCACATTTCTCAAAATTGTGACTTCTGAGTATTTATTACTTTTCTCTATTTGAGTATAATGAGAACTGATCAATAATATCTTTAAAAGATATTTTGCTTGTTTTTAATGGACATGTGGCCCATCATTCTGTTCCTTTAAAATAAATTGACTAAGCAATGTAGTAACCATATAAACTGTGGCATTTTTTTCCAGCCCTTGACTCATAAAAGGTAGTAAAACTTGCCCTACTATTTAAAAAGGTATTTAATAAAACATGCTATATTCTAGAAAAGATGAATAGATAAATTGGTTACAGCTAGGGTCTTGAGAAATGAGTGCTGATAATCCTGCAATCTTGACAACCTGAAACCAAGTAAGTCGGCTACAAATTAAGGACCAACTGCATGGGAACATCAGTTAAACTAGTGAGACCAGATTTCACTCAGTCATATTAGCCCAGTATGGAAACAGAGGCCAAAGCGGAGTGAATTCTACTTCACTTTGTAAGGATGGCATGGTGTTTTAAAGGGAGAATGAAAGATCAGGTCTGAGTGGGGATCATTAGTGTTATGGAATTAGGGATGTCCTGTTTGTTCTCACTACCTGATACTTCAAGATCCAGGGCATTGTTTTGGTTGCCTTTACTTTATTCAACATGCTACCTAACATCATTCTTTATCATTTACAAAAAATAAAAGAAAATTGATAAAAAACAAAACTCAACTTTGCTCCTCAGTCTTTCCTGCCTCATATATATATACTTTGTTGTAATGGCTTTGGGAGCTACAGTTTGTTACACAGTATATTCACTTGCTCAAACAGCTTTCCTTGTACACATTCATTACAATGAGTTGTTGGTCTTATTCAAGGGCTCTGGCTTCTGGTACAACATCAATATTAGACCCTCACCAAAACTCCTCTTGGATATCCTATTGTTGCTCCCAGTCATGAGAATATTGTAGCTATGATTCCACAGTACCTTCATACTCTCCAGTAGATAATAGGTTGTATGTTGAGGTGGGTCAACTCAAAATCATGGATGTTGGCCTAGGTGGTAATTAAATTTGTTAACCTCAGACTATTGTAAAGAGGGGCAAACCCATAGAATTGTGGTTGACTTATATTACTTGATTGGTTTTCCAGAAATGGAAAATATAGAATGAGATAATATTGCTTTTTATATATTTGGCACAATGCTCATTTTTAACTAAATGATGAATTCACTAGAACCTTGTTTGGTAAAAGAAAAAATTCATTGTTTGCTTGTAAATATGACCATTTATTCTGAAACAATTACTTTACCTTTTAAGTTTGAACTAGAAATCTTTACTGGTGTAGTACCATGAAATTTCAAAGCTTTTTAAGAAGATTATCTTTCTGAAACTTAATGTATAGTGAAAAAGTAAAGGTTTTCCAAGACTGGGATTTGTAGCCAGAATTGACAGTCTGAAAAGTACATGAATTCACTTATAAAAGTTTGATTTTTAAACTCATATGTCCAAATTTTAGAAAGACAATGCTGATTGTTTTTCTTTCATATAGAAGATGCAATCATGGGAAAGTGAATTACGGGTTGTGAAAAATATTCCAGCCTCTTAGGAGACTAAGGCTTTTGACTGAATGTGGGATAAAATTGATGATCTGAACTTTAACTCAGACACTTGAAACATATGATGACCTGACATTTCTCTGAAGTAAGCTGAAGACACAGAACACACATAAGCCTCCATAAGTGACTTCAGCAGTACCTCTTCCTCATTTAGAGGAAAGTCTGTTATTGAATACTCTCTCGCCACAGAAGAGTGCCTTGGGAAAATGGTTTATCCTAACACATTCTGAAAATTTTCCTAAAGGCTATTTATTCTGCATCAATATTTGGATGGAGGTGGTTTCAAATGCAAACATGCAAGATGTTCCAAGAGCTTAGCATCTTTTTTTGTGTTAACGTTTCTCATAAATAATTTTATTTTGGGCATATAGGTTCTGCTACATATGTAATAAATGTGACTCTTTTTAATATCAGAGTTACCCTTAGGGCAGTAAGTACATTTATTTCAAAGAAATATAAAAATAAAATGAATAGAATACATCAGGTACCTCTCAGATCATTACAAATGAGTCATCAAGCCTTTCTAAATTTCCTTGGGTTATATGAATAATGCCTTGAGATAGACTGCAACTCACTAAACTGTCTTTCTGAGGACTGGGGGTGGGAAAGGTTTTAGAAAGGGGAAACCCCTGGGAAGAATTGTTCTAGTAACTGTCACGTAATTCATCTCAACAGAAGAGAAGCTGATTTTCAATCAGTCTAAGGTAATAGAAGATGTCAGAATTCTAGAGATTATTTTGTCGTCAGTAGTCCACTTACCCTGCTTGAGAACACCCTAGGAATAACAAATGAATCATAAGGTAGAATCACATACAAGCACATTTATTTTCTTCAAATATTGATATTTTCCCCTTTGAGTTATATGTCTAGAGAAATTTGTTCTGTAAAGTAATTCATTAGGGTCAGAGACACGAATGTGTCAAATATGAAGTTTGATGGCCTTCTAAGATTTTAGTATGTCCTGGACTGGGAAAACTTTTGATTATCCATCTGTGTTCCACCTGAAAGAAGATGGGGTATAGTCTAAAGCTGCAGATTAGTGGAAATGCTTGTAGCCGTTTTACCTCATTGCCTGTCAGCTAAATCTTGCTGACAATATAGGAATTCTTCACTATTGAAGGAACGAGCCTCCCTGGACTGATAATTTTCTCAGTTTATGGTGTGTGTGATGTTTTTGTAAAGTGGGAAATAGTTGAGAGTGTGAGTGTGATAATCCTAGAAGGTAAATTTAGGCGATTCAACCAACCGAATACCACCTGAAAATTGGATAGAATTTAACGGACAAAAGCAAACTCAATTGTATGCTCACTTCTCTTGTATTCCCAGGATTTAGCTTATAGTGTATGGCTAATAAGAGACTATATAAATGATTATTAAATGTATGAATAAATGAAAGTGGGCACAAATGAATATTTTCCTGGGATTTTGATGGACATCTGGGTTCTTTTATCATAATCATAGATGTCTTTAGTCATTATCATTCCTAATACATGATAGCTTTATTTATTTTCTTAAATGTTTGATCCTATAAAACTGGGATAAGTAATTACAATAAAGAGAAAATACAATGGATGTATGAAGAATGATTCATTTTTTAATAAATTATTTTATTACTTTAAATAATACCAATCCAAATTCCCATTCCCTCCCCTCCTCCCTCTCCCTCCACAGACCCTCCCCCCACCCCTCCAACCCTAAGAAAGTAGTACCATGAACCCTGCCCTGTGGAAAGTCCAAGGCCCTCCCTACTATGTCTAGGTTTAGCAAGGTTTACATCCAAAGAAAATAGGATCCCATGAAGCTGGTATATGCAAGTAGAGACACATCCCAGTGTCACTATCAGTGGCCCCTCAGTCTTCCCCAGCTGTCAACCCCATTCAGAAGGGCTTAGTTGTTTCCATGGTCGTTCATTCCCAGTCCAGTTGGAGTTGGTGAGCTGACATTAGCTTAAGCAAACTGTCTCAGTGGATGACCCCCTCATGGTCCTGAATTCCTTGCTCATACTCTCACTTCCTCCACTCTTCAACTGGATCTTTGGAAGGAGCTCAGTCTAGTGTTCCTATATGGGTCATTGCCTCTGTTCCCGTCTGTTGTTGGACGAAGGTTCTATAGTGATATTTAAGGTAAGGTCAGTTCAGACACCCTCTCTATTTTTTAGGGTCTCAGCTGGGTTCATCCCTGTGGGTTCTTGGGCATTTTTCTTTTTTAAAATTTATTTTTCCATTCAAAAATTTCCACTTCCTCCCCTCCCCTCATTCCTCTCCCACCTCCCCACTCACCCTCCTCCCTCCCCTCCAGTCTTAAGAGAGGGCAGGGTACCCTGCCCTGTGGGAAGTTCAAGGCCCTCTCCCCTCCATCCAGGCCTAGGTAGGTGTGCATCCAAACAGGCTAGGGCCCTTGGGCATTTTTCTAGAGGTAGGCTTTTGCTAACTCCATAATGGCTCCCTCAATCAGAAAACTGGGAATCAACCTACCTCAGGTTTCACTCTTGGGAATATATCCAAAATATGCTCAATCATACTACAAGAGTATTTGTTCAACTATGTCCATAGCAGCATTATTTGTAATAGCCAGAAATAACCTAGATGCTCCTCAATGGAAGAATGGATAAAGAAAGTGTGGCACATCTACACATTAGAATACTACTTAGCAATAAAAATTAAAGACATGCAAATGGACAAAATTAAACATCATCCCGAGTAAGGTAATCCAGACTCAAAAGAGCAAATATGGTATGTACTCACCCATAAGTGAATACTAATCATAAACAAAGGCCAACGAACCTATAGTTCAGGGTCCTAGAGAAACTAAGTAATAAGGTGAACCCAAAGAAAAACATATACAGACCCACCTGGAAATTGGAATCAGACAAAAATTTGCGAGCAGGGGGGCAGGGGGGCAGGGGGTAGAGGGAGGAGAAGGGGAGTTGAGGAGAATTTGAGGGAATGGGATGGTCGAAATGGGGGAAGGAGAGATATGAGAGCAAGGAGAGAGATATCTTGATTGAGGGAATGATTCATATGCCTGAATTTCTTCGGTGAAGGAAACCTTCACCAACAGCTCCATCAAGCAATAGAACTTGGCAGCTTCAGACACGTGGTGCTTCTAACTTCAGAGCCAAGGATATAAGAAAGGGTTTTTGGAATCTCCCCTTGTGTCAAAGGAAAGCCACTGAGGCCAGATGTATATCTGAGATGTCACTACATAGAGGTCTGGACAGGCCATTGCCTGGAACTATGAAGGTGATAAGTGGATTGTCTTGGAAACTCAAAGATGTTGGAGGTGGCAGAGTCATGGGATACTTGCCAAGGAAAGCTGCAGACCAGGTGTGAATCAGTCCAAGAGAAAGAACTATATTGCAGTCAGCAAAGGTGAAAGGACTTGGAAATCTGAAGAGCTATTTGCTATCAGATGGAGATGCAGAATTTAGAGTTTGTAGTGCTAGTTGTTCTTACTTTGGTGCAGTATTTCCTCACTGTGTACCCTTTCCTGCATTGTGAGATGGTGACATAAGTTCTGTACCATTGCATGTGGGAAGTATGTGACATTCTTTTTGATTCTTATTTTATGGGGGATTACACTTAACAGATTGCCATATATCCCAGAAGAGCCTCTGGACTGGAAAACAGTGTTGAGATGGTTACAAACTATAGGGACTTTTGAAGCGGACTGAATGCATCTTTGAATTATGATATGGCTACACGCCTATGAACATGAGGAATACAATGTTGTAGTTTGAAAGAGAATAGCCCCCATAGGCTCAGATATCTGAACGCTTGGTCATTAGTCAGTGGTGCTACTAGACAGGGATTAAAGGTGTGGCCTTATTGGAGTAGGTGAGGCATTGCTGGAAGAAGTGTGCTATTGTGGGTACAATTTGAAGTTTCAAAATCCTATGCCAGGCTCATCCTCTCTGCCAGCAAATCACGATGTAGCTCTCAGCTACTGTTCCAACACATGTGTGTTACTATGCTCCCTGCCATGATGGTAACGGACTAAGCCTCTGAAATGGTAAGCAAGTCACCACTTAAATGATTTCTTTTATAAGCGTCCCTTCATAGCAATAGAACAATGCTTAAAACATACTTTCATAGTTTACTTAATGTGGCTTTTGCAATAGAAACATGTCTGAAAGTATTATTTATATATATGCACAAAAATACACTAAAGTCCAATTATTACTACATTTTTAGATGAGTGTATCCGTCCTGTTTAGCTCTTAAATTCCAGTAAGTATGGTAATAGGCCAGAGACATAGGATTTACTTTCATAAATAGCAGATAAATTGTACCATGTAATGTCTCAAATTCATTACACTAAAATTTAGAGATGTTAGTTTGCCCTCTTCATCTTCCTGGGAAAGATTGCTTTTTCGTTTGTTTTGGTTTTCAAGACAGGTTTCTCTGTGTATCCTGGCTGTCCTGGCTACACAGAGAAACCTTGCAGACTGGGTTGGCCTTGAATTCACAAAGGTCCACCTGCCTCTGCCTCTCTCATGCTGGGAATGAAAGCATGGGTTACCAATGCACAGCAAGATTGCTTTATTTTTTCATTTCCTCTACCTGGATCTTCTGTAGCCTTCATATTCCTCTTAGCTTGGAATCCTCTTTATAGGACCAGGATTATATTGATTTTCTAGTTGTACAGGGTACTTAAAAATGCTATAGTAATATATGAAAAATGCATGGCTTTTACTTGTGAAAAGATTAATAACAATTGCTTTTATCTTTTGACAAATAAGTTTTGACAAATTAGTAATAGACTAGTTTTTAATTCAATATCTAAATAACACTAAATTGGATCGTCATTATTTTAATGCTGAAGTAAACATTCCTGGGCAACTCAACCAATTTTTTTTAAAGTTATGACTCCATGAATAAGTAAATGCAGAGTGTGAATGAAAACAACTTTAAATTATGCTATGCAGACAACTTTAAAAGAATTTTAGAAGAAAAGGAGAAGATAATGAACGAGCAGAATTTAATTTTGAGGGTTTTTATTTCAATTCTGCATTGGGCTGGAGGCCAGATTCCTAATTACTTCTGTATATACAGTATAAAAATTGCTTAAGGGATGCTGGATGAATTTTCCAAAAGACAATTAAAGATTCTCAGTTGAATAAAATAATTTTTTTCCTGATAAATTTTGTGAGTGTGGTGGTTTCCCTGAATGGGTGACATTCTGGACAATCTATTGAGAGGTGCAGTTCATGAGAAAAGTAAATGTGCTTTTTGAAGATACTGGGATTAACTTATTTAATTATTTGTTCAATTAGCTACATTTGCAAGATTTATAAACCTTAAATGTTAATCTTAAAGCCTTCCCTTTCTGCATATTTTAATGGCTCTGGTGTTCCTGTGGCTTTGCTGAACTCCTCAGCTATTGCGACTTCATAAGAGCCTTTAAAATGCACAGTTGCCCAGGTCCTGCCTGAGAAGATTCTGATTTAATTGGTTCAAGAAGCATTCTGATCATTGAGATGTTTAAAAGCTCCCCAGGTAATTATAATGTCAAGGTAAGGTTGCAAACCACTGGATTTGGGAGAAAAATACCAGCTCCTATAGAAGAGTCAGTAAATTCAAATTAAATCAGAGTGAAGCAAAGGCAAAAAGGAGAGAAAAGTCCATGAAGCATGCACTTTAAAAGCATGTATTGTCAGTAACACATCACTGAGCAAGACTGCTAAACTCACTAACCTGTTTTTGTTACAATGTTCCTGGTGCAAAAAAAATGAATTATATTGTAATAAGAACAGAAATCCATTTTACAAATTTTGAGATTTTTAATAAGTAGATATTATATAATCATATGATTCTCTGAGAGCATAAGAAACTATTGATTTATATTAGATTGGCCAGCTGTAAGTCAGCAGCAGGTTTTTTTTTTCTTTTCTTTGTCATTTTCTTTTTGAAAATGCGTTATTTCGACTTCTTTTTTTTATTGCGAAAAGAAGAAAAAAAAACATAAACAAAAAACAAGTTTCCACCTCCTCCCAGCCTCCCATTTCCCTTCCCCTCCTCCCACCCTTCTCCCCCTCCTCCCACCCTTCTCCCCCTCCCCCCACTCCTCTCCCCCTCCCTCTCCAGTCCACAGAGCAGTCCTGGTTCCCTGCCCTGTGTTAAGTCCTAGGTCCTCCCCCCTCCGTCCATATCTAGGAAGGTGAGCATCCAAACTGGCTAGGCTCCCACAAAGCCAGCACATTAAGTAGGATCAAAACCCCCTGCCATTGTCCTTGGTGTCACATCAGCCCTCGTTCGCCATGTTCAGAGAGTCCGGTTTTATCCCATGCTTTTTCGGTCACAGTCCAGCTGGCCTTGGTGAGCTCCCCGTAGATCAGCTCCACTGTCTCAGTGGGTGGATGCACGCCTCGTGGTCCCGAATTCTTTGCTCATGTTCTCCCTCCTTCTGCTCCTCCTTGGGACCTTGGGAGCTCAGTCCAGTGCTCCTGTGTGGGTCTCTGTCTCTATCTCTATCCATCACCAGATGAAGATTCTATGATGATATGCAAGATATTCGTCAGTATTGCTCTAGGATAGGGTCATTTCAGGTTCCCAATCCTCAGCTGCCCAAGGAACTAACTGGGAACCTCATCTTGGGCACTAGGGAGCCCCTCTAGGGTCAAGTCTCTCGCCCACCCTAAAGTGGCTCCCTTTACTAAGAATTGTGGTTCCGTGCTCCCCTATCCACCTTTCCTTTATCCCAATTCTCATGTTTCCCAGGTCCCCCCTCCTTCCCTTCTATTAGTGGTTTTAATTCCGTTTCTTTCTCTTTCATTTTTTACTTTAACTGATTATTTGTGGATTTTCACATCATGCATTTTGTTACCACTTACCTCCAAGTCCCCTCACATCTGCCTTCTGCCCTTGCACCCTCCCCCTAAAACAAAACCAAATTTAAAAGAAAAACCAAAACAAAACAAAGAAGCAAAACAAAAACCAAAAGAACAATTTTGTGGAAGATGCAATGTAGCCTGTTGAAACTCACAGTTGACCCTTTAGTCCAATCATCTTTAACTGCAAATGGTCATTGCCAGGAGTAATTGGTCTGACTCCAGGCTTCTGCTTTCTGCTACACAACAGATAATGGTATTTCACTTCCGCTCCTCTGGGATATTCTGTTATCCCATGTCATGGAGAGCCTGCTGTTTTGGATCTGTAGGTAACTCTCCTTCACATGTTCCAGCAGTTCATAGGTTCAGGGGATGCCAGGATGGACCAACTCATAGCCCTGGTTCTGGCCCTGGCTGGTAATTAGGTTGGTCAGCTCACTAGCTTTCTCTCCTAGTCAGTTACTACCAGGATGAGCTCTCCAGCACTGCCTTGATTAGCTCACCCAATACAGCCTACATCAAGGAGCTGGGCCAGTTCTCTTGTTCTCGGGCCCTCATATCCAGGTCCCCCCGACTCACATTGCCAGGAACAGATCGACTGTTTAGCCCAGGCAGGGTTCAGGACCCTCTCTCCTGATTACTGCAGGGAGAATATGAGAGGGACAGGGGCAGGGCGGGACGGGACGAGCAGAGTCTGCTGTCCTGCTCTCAAATCCTCAGGCCTGGCTCACCTGTGGACCTGACAACTAGTTCAGCTCTACTGAACTGCATCTAGTGTAGGGCAGGGCTAGTTCTCACCCTTTTGACCTCTGGGCCAGCTCTCTTGCTTGCCACAGGTAGCAAGTGATAGAGGGGGAGGGTGTCTTTCCCTTGCCCATGCCACCAAATGGCAGATTAAGGGGACAGTTAAACTCTGTTGTTCTCACACCCTCAGGGCTGGCTCCCTGGCATCACAGACAACAGGGTCAGTTCTATTGTGCTGCTCAGGCAGGAAGCAAAGTTTGCTTTCCCATGCACTGCAGCCAGTGAAGGTCAGGGCCCAGATCTCCTACTCTTGTGACCCCAGGGTCAGCTCCTTCACCCACTGAAGGTGGTAATAGATGGGGGACATTTTTCCTTTACCAATGCCACCACATGGCAGACAAGAGGGACAGGGTCAGCTCTCCTGCTCTCATGCCCTCAGGGTCCACTCACCTGTGTCCTAGACCACAGGATCAGCTCTAATGTGCCTGCCTGGTAACATGCATGCCTATGGAGAGGGGGCAAACTCTCTCCTGAGGGGTTGGGCCAGCTCCCTGTTGCAATATCCAGTGAGGAACAGGACCAGCCATTCCAGGCCAGTGATTGGCTCAACACAGCATGGTTCCAATGATCCCTGTGCTAACACTGGTCATGGACATCCACACAGACGTGGACCCAGACATGGTCCTCAGCAGCAGCTCAGGTCCAGATGCCACCATGGCCCCAGTAGCAGCTCTGGCAGCAGCATGTCCCCCAGGGAATCAGCATAGTCCCAGGTGGCTAGCCAGAACCCTGGCATCCTCAGAGCCCTTGGTGGCAACCGGAGTCACGGACAGGACCACAGACCAAGACATGACTCTAGGTAGCAGTCATGTCCTGGACATCCCCATGGCTTGAGGTGGCAATACCAACAACACAGATCAGCATGGCCTTGGGTGCCCCATGGTCTGTGAATACAGACATGGTCAGAGGTAGATGAACAGACCGTGGTCCTCCAAATTGGCCCTGGGTGTTGACAACAACTCAGATCAGTACTGCTGTAGGGCAACATTGATTCTAGTTTTTGGTTATATGTATATATATATATATATGTTATTTCTTAAACAAAAAGAGTCTATCTAAAAATTAATGATTTCAGAAAGCAAATTTTAAATATCTGGGAAAACAAAGCTGCAATAAAAGAAGATTCATGGTTTTTTACTAGACATAAGGAAAACTAGGAGAACAGATACTTAGCTTCATGATATATTTTTTAAAGAGTAAGAGAAATACCATTAAGAATATTAGACAGATGCTACGTGTGGTGGTGAAAGCCTTTAATCCCAGCACTTGAGAGAGACAGAGGCAAGCAGATATCTGTGTATTGGAGGGCAGCCTGGTCTATATAGTGAGTTCCAGAACAGCCAGGGCTGTTATGAAGAGAAATTCTGTCTTACAAAACAAAAGCCAAAAGAAAGAAAGAAAAAAGTATTAGCTAAGTTCTTTCAAATATCAAATTATGAATTGTTTCTAAAATTTCGAAACCACAAACATAGATTCAGAGCTTCTACATTGGTATTCAAAAGCCCATATATATCTTATTATGATACTAAATATCTCATAAACAAAAATAATGACTAATAATAAGAATGTACATGTCTAAGCGCTATGATAAATTAAACCAACAAGAGGCCACTAAATCTTCATGCTGAAATTAGATTTGTCTTATGAAAATAGTCAACTGTCTAAAGTCTTATCTCCAAGGTGGAGTAGAGACATCAAGAGATACCAAACCAAAAGTAAAAGTTCTCTGCAGCAAAAAAAATAATAGTCATAATAATCTATCCCATGCATGTAAGGAGGGGTCATAAAATATTAAAGTAATAAAATATAAAATATTTCTATATTATGAAAAATATTGGTGAAATTAAAAGAACTCATTCACAATTTAGAAGGTTGAAATTTCATTTAAGGTGGAAGAGAAGAGAAGTTAAAAATATGGCAAATAGTCTATTTAAACCTAAAAAGAAGTCTATTAACATCAGAAAAAAAAGTAGAGTGCTCAAACATAGTACTCTTAAAAATGCCATCCTTTGTAGTCCAAATGCAAAAATATGCCAAATATTATAAAAAGTCTTACAGAATGCATGTCCAAAACCAATACTATTATCCAATTGATATTAAGAAAGATCACCTGTGACAACAATATAACTTATTCTTGCAAACCTCATATTAAAAGTGACAGAAATAATGATACTAATAAAATGTAACCACTGCTCCAGCCTATCACTCTTTAAGTACCTGGTTAGAAAGCAAAGCTCTCATTATCCAGAGATGTTCAAAATCAGAAATTTCTGTGAACTAACTTAGCAGGAAAGTCAATGAATAAACAAAAAAGATATTTAAGTATATTTTTAGATACCTAAATTTTGGAAGGAAATTTTATTTGGGTATGTATGTTCTTCTATAACCTATGGTATAATCAAACATAAAAATTAACTAGAGGGCATATAGTTGTGAGAGATATTAATCTGAAGTTAACCTGATAGCAGTATAGATGGTAGTGTTTAAGAAATATTGAATAACTTGTCCTTTCTCCTTGTATAGTTATGACAGGCAGACTTATGGTCTTTTGTCCATTAGATTCTAAATGTGCAATGCTTCTACCCAGATAATACACATTTCTTTTTTTTTTTCCTGAGGAGAATGAGCTATTATAGCTGTGCATTTTTATGCTATAGGATAAACAATAGTAAACTCTCTTGGCAATGGTTTGTTTCAAGCTGTAAAATGTTTACATTCTTAGTTCTTTGCTGTTCATTATTACTGTTACAGAGCCAGGGAGCCATACTGAGCCAGAAGAATTTTTGGAGGACATTTAAAATACACATGTTCTATTCTGAGACATGGAACCCTTATTGTCGTTAGAGTAAACTCTCTAAGGATAAACAACAAATAACCCTTTGTCAATGTAACTTATATCACAATCAGACAGATCTGTGGAAGGGGAGAGTATACCAAAGTAGAACTTAAAAGCAGTATCTGAAATGAGAGAGTTAAGTTGCATTTTGAAAAAAATAGTTTTGATAATTATATTAAAAAGTAAAAATCCAACTTCACATAACACAAGATATTAAAATTTAGCTTTATATAATGTTCCAGTGTAAGCAATTTCAAAAAACTCAAAGAGTAATATTAATGCTATTTCTTTTATTATTATTATTATTATTATTATTATTATTATTATTTTATTACTTTAAAAAATACCAATCCAAATTCCCACTTCCTCCTTTCCTCTTACTTCCCTCCCACTCCCTCCACACAACCTTTCGCTAATCCCCCTCCAATTTTAAGAGAGGGCAAGGCACCCTGCTCTGTGGGAAGTCCAAGGCCCTCCCCACTACATCCAGGTTGATCAAGTTATATATCCAAAGAGAATAGGATCCCAAAAGGCCAGTACATGCAGTAGAGACAAATCCCAGTGCCATTGTCATTGGTCCCTCAGTCTGCCCCAACTGTCAGTTACATTCAGAGGGAGTAGTTTGATTCCATGCTTGTTGATTCCCAGTCCAGTTGGAGTTGGTGAGCTTTCATTATCTCAGGCACACTGTCTCAGTGAGTGAACCCCTCATGGCCTTGACTTCCTTGCTCATACTCTCCTTCCTTTCACTCTTCAACTGGACCTTAGTAGCTCAGTCCAGTGCTCCGATGTGGGTCTCTGTCTCTGTTTCCGTCTGTTTTAGATGAAGGTTCTATGGTGATATTTAAGATAATAATCAGTCTGACTACAGGGTAAGGCCTGTTCAGGCTCCTTCTCTATTGCTTAAGGTGTTAGCTGGGGTCATCCTTGTGGATTCCTGAGAATTTTTCTAGAGCCAGGTTTCTTGCTAACCCCAAAATGGCTCCCTCAATCAAGACATCTCTTTCCTTGCTCTTATATCTGTCCTTTCTATTAATGCTATTTCTACAATGCACGTGATGGCAAAGCCCTTTGCCATGTCCAACAGAGAAAAATTATTAAGGTATCCCTCATGTGTATTTCCCCCATTGACTAATTTTTTTTTTATTTTCAATGCAATTTTTTTTTGAAGTTTAGTGGAAAAGTAAAGCCATTTCAGTAAAATGCAATAATAAGTTTGTAAAGAAATGCCTTAACTGTACTCTAAGTCTCATGGAGAACACCTATAGAAAGAATAAAATTAAATCATGCTTTTTCTACAAAGTGTGAACAGTAGCTCCTAAACCTTTATGTGCAGAAATGGGGATTTTAATGGGTTTCCATGTATCTTAATTTCTCCTATCAACTTTCTTCTCCAAAATTCTATAAATTCTATTTTTAATTTTATGCGGACATATTTTTCTTTGTTCTCTAAATATAATTAGGTTTCTAATATTTTGTCAAAGATTATTTCTAAAATGTGAAAACATAAAGACCATGTATATTATTATAAAATTATAAGTATATTTTACTGTAGAACCAACTATGATGTTGGATTTACATTTAATTTCATATTTGTTCACCCACAAGGTACCTCTGCTACATTAAAGGAGAGTGTTCTGGTTTAATATTCAAATGCATTCTCTTTTCTTATGTTCCACTGATGTCTTAACTTCAAATAACAATATAAAAATTAATAAATTTCTTGAGTTTTCAGTCATTTCTTAAATCTCTTCCTAATGTAAAGATCTGTTTATACCCCCCCCATGTGAACACATAGCCCCTCCAAATGTAGTAGAAGGCAGTTCAATCTGACTGGTAGAAAAAATGAGAAACTTCTCTGCGAAGGATCAAACTTCATTAATGTTTTTCTTTATTCATTTACTTTATATTTTATATAAACTTATATACCCTGTGCTTTACTTATATTCCCTTCATGAGAATCTTTTGATAGATTTGAGATTTTTGTTTTGCTTCGTTTGTTTTCTGGAGGTCTTTGGTACAGAAAAAAAGTAAGGGGAACAAGCAACTTGGAGCACTAAATTCCAGTTGAAAGAAATATTGGAATGACAGAATGCAAAAGGAAAGCGAGAGTAAATTTAGATATCAAGTATATTGCTGCTACCGACACAGGTGAAAGGCCAATATAGTATAAATAGCTACTCAAAAATATTTCATTTATTTTAGCAAAATGCTTACATGTACATGGGAGAAACTAATAAAAGATCAATTTCACCATAGAAAAAGGCAAAGCTGAGATTTTATAGGATAAAGCAGATAGAGAGTGTTTGAAAAGGAAAGATATTTTAAATTTTTTCTTAAAGATATTGCTTAATCAACTGGCAGCAAGATGGGTGGTGTTGATGTCTAGTAACTGAAGAGAACCACAATTGGGGCAAAAAAAAACCCACAAACACTCACAATTATAAATGTACACAAAAGAAACTTTACAATTTGGCAGGGATAACTGTGGGTTCTTTCACTTAAAGAAAACATATGTGTGGCCAAGAAAATAAAAATTGAGATGGTCTTCTGGAATTCTAGTAAGGGCTTAGGAAAGCAGAAGCTAATTCTGAATCCTATGTTATCCATAGACAGATAAAATGCAGTAATTCGCAATTTAATTTTTATTTGCAGGGAAAAGGAGAGTAAAAGGAAGCTGGACATGCCATTGTCTAAGCAGAAGTGATAAATCCTATCCATCAAAAAAAAGTGAACAGAGAATATCTTAAGGGGAAAAGAGGGCTTTGTGACTAATGTTCTTAATTTCCTATCGACCTAGGCATGTGTAGCAAATAAGATATGAATCTTCAGTAGGCCGTGTCTTGGTTTTCAATTGATAGCTAAAGAACTCAGACACACTGAGAGTAGCTATTCAAATCATAATGCTTAGCTATTTTTGTAAATGAAAATGAGTTTTACCTTTCTACCATATGAAATTTGAATGACAATGATGATTGAGGTTGAAAACGAAGCAGAGAAATGTGTTTGAATTTTTTTTCAATAAAATACTCAAGTTAATATCTTAAGCCAGGCATGAGTGGCTTGACTTACCTTTGATGACCCTCGCTTCATATACATCTTGTGTTAGAATTCTCAGCATGTTCATAGTGGATTCTAAATGTCAAAGACCTTACAGCTACTATTATACACATTTTATAGCCAAACAAAGTAATCAAAGATAGAAATGTTTAGAAGGAAATGAACTGATAGTCCTGCCATCATCCTGGAAGTTTTTCCATTTTTCAAACTCAGAGAACAGGAATTGAACTGAACCTATTCTGTGATCATCTAGGTCTCAGAACTTGAACTCCATTTCTGAACTTGTAGAAGCCCTCAGCAAGTGCATCTTTCCACAGATCAATACCACTCTTGGTCTAGTAATGAGAATGTAACAAAGAAAGATGAGAGACTAGATTTGTTCTCTTCCTATTGACACCGAGTAGGCTCTGCACTGTCTTGGCGAAGCTGCTGTCTCTCTCTCTCTTTTTTTTTTTTTATCAGAAATACAGCTTTGGTTCTCGTGGAAAGCATGTCTTTTCACAGTTGTCTATGTTATACACACTTTTGGCTTGTATGGAGTCTCTGGTGATTCCAATAGAGTTATGTCCTGAAATAGGAATGGATTACAAATATTGATATCTATATCTTCCATATATATATATATATATATGTATGTATGTATGTATATATATATATATATATAGTATCATATGTGTTGCTCCTTTACATGTCCCATTGCCTCATATGACTTTACATATGAAGCTCAAATTCAGCAATGAAACTACTTAAATTTTGCACAACTTGGATACTGTAGTATTGAAATGAGGATGTGATTTTTTTGAACTCAGAAAGTTGTGTGGTGGGACATGACTCATGCTGATAAAGCTGGTCTGTTGGACATGTCTAATTCTATATGTGAAATCTGATCAGTAAAAACAAAAGAAGAAAGAAAAGCTTTTCAGGTCTTAGGCCTAAATGCTTTAGAATCAATAGGAGTAAGAATACGTGCAGGGCGGTCCTCTCCCCTAGTTAATGTTTTAGCTTTGTCAATATATACAGCCGGAATGCAGGCAAAGAGTTTATATTCATCTATCTTCATTTAAAAATCACAGTATATGAAGGTTTTCTATTGGTTAGAAATTTTGTTCTTCAGAATAGCAAGTTATACCTACCTCTTCTACACGTGCCCCCCCCCCAACACACACGTGTGCTTGTGAGAGAGATGTTTGACTTCCTCAGTGGATATTGAAATTATTTTTATCAAGTTATTTGGTGAATATATCATCAAAACAAGTGAAGAAAAATATTTATATCGGGTCAGAGTATTCCCCAACTCAGAAGCACGATGGCTAATAGATTATTATATTAAATTACCATATGCTTATTATAGACATTATGATAGATATAAAAACCACCAATAACCACACCCCTTTCTCTGCTCTGTAATAACCATTTCATTTTTATTGCAATGTTTTAAGTGTTAACACTTAATATTTTTATAGGAGTAATATGATATTCTCTTATTTTGGTAAGATTCAATTTTGCAAAATCATCTATTACTATAAGAAGAAAATAATTACTTAAGCAAAAAAGTACCCTAGAAAGTATTTATTTCCTGGCCTATGATCTGCTTTGGAGCTACATTGTGATCATGAATGAAAATCAAAATAAATAAATAAATGAATAAATAAATAAATAGTCTACCAATTTTTGAAAGCTTTGAGTATTGCTTAAAAGAAAACCCTCCTTGCTGTTTTTTTTTTATTTTAATTGCCATGTAATTGACTAATTCTACAGTAACTAGGATTGGGAGTAACTAAAAACCCGCTATGTTCCTAATGATGTTCAATGAGGCACAGGAAATGAATAGATGGATATGGTCCAGTTGCTAGAAAATAGTTGTTTGTTACTGACTTGTCTGAGAGGAAATGAACACTTTCATTTTTCAGTGACAGAGTATAAAGTGTTCCTCACTAGGGCTGTTCTAAAAGCTCCATGCCCCTTTGAATTCTGATAAGGAGGCAGTAAAGGAAAGCATTCAAATAATCTCAACTAACACAGGTTATTTTACAAGCTGGGTGTTTTTTTATTCCTTTATATGTAAATTTTCCCCAGACTTCAAACCAAAGAATTTCTGCAATCTGTATCACATATAACATTATCAGCAAGGTGGCATTTAGCTTCCTTTAAATGTTAATTACTAGGGGGACTAGAAAATTTGTGGACTTTGTAGGGATAGATCTCAGGGAGAGCAAATCAGTAGTTCTCAAACTTGGCTGTGCTTTGGAACTTTGACAAATAGTCCCCCCTCCCCCGGGTCCTGTTTTCAGGAGTTCTGACTTAAGTGGCCTGTGGTCCCAGTATCTCAATTTAAAAGTCTGCTTAATGACTCTATTATGCATTCGTGGTTATGGTCACAGAAAAGGAAAGGAATTATGGAGATGCAGTAAAGCAAACAGTTCCATTTCTTTCCCTGTTTTTCATTTTAAATAACTATTATAATACCCCTATTCAAATTATAAAGACTTGAACTATAACTGTTTGCTACCAATGTCAATATGAAATCTACTGCTTCAGTGTTGGCCCTTGCCCCCCCCCCCCATAGTACAAAGATAAAGAGAGACTTCATGTTCAAGTATGTATTTATGATAATATAGAAAGTTGGCTGACTTCTTCCACCTACTAACAATCTGTCAATACATCCATCTGTCTATCCATCCATCTACCAACCATCTACTAGCTTGCTCAAGGTATCAGGACTCATGGAGAAATTTACTAACTCCTTGGTAGTATTATTAATAGATATCAATAGATTTATTTTACTAAAGAGGCAACAAGCAACATACTAGCTAACACGAAAGGCAAGTGTTTAATCTTAAACTATCTCCTTCTGTATTATCAGATCTCCTCTCCATTCTTTTCCACCTTGCTTTGTGTCTTAGCTTAGGAATTCCAATTGAGAGAGAAGGGAACAGGTGCTGAGAGGAAAAGAAATGATAGTATTTATTTCCTTCCTTTTTGTAAGACCCCACTGATTGCCACTGTCCCTTTGCAAAGACCACATTTTTTTTCTTGCTCTCTCTGGTCTTTCTTTTGGTTTTCTAGTTTTGGTAAATGAACCTCCTTTCCCCTGATCCTTAGGGCTAAGTGAGCTCTGTATTTCTCATAATCTTCTCTGGATTTTCATAATGCTGACCACATCTCTGTTAATGATTTATCTAATAAACTGTACTTATATATTCCAGATAGGAAAATATATCCTTTCTTGGCAAGGAAAGTTGAAGTTAAATTGGTAGATCATGATTCTAAGCAAACTTAGCCAGGCAGAAAGACAGTATCACACTCAGATTTTGGAGTTTCTCTTTTTAAAGATAGGAAAGTAGAAGGGGGTGCTCTTTGAGATATCTGAAGCATAATAAAGGGATCATAAGGGTAACGGGAGGATGATTATAGAGGGTAATGGGAGGATGAATATGTATTAAAGTGTACTATCTACATGTTGTGATGATTAATATTGATTATCACCTCCACAGGGTCTAGAATTCCTAGGAGACAAGCCTCTGGGTATACCTGAGAGGCACCGTCAGTATTTGGTTGGCTTATGGGTATGCCTGTAAAAGATTATCTAGATTAGGTTCATCGAGAAAGGAAGACCCACCTTATCTTTGGGCAGTACTATTCTGTGTGCTGACATCCTGCGCTGAATAACAGAAAGTATGCTGAGTATCACCATTCATAGCTGTTTCCTGACTATGGACGCAACGTGATCAGTCATCATGAGTTTTTGCCACCAAGATATTCCTGGTATAACAGATTGTGACATCAGATTAGGAGCCCAAATAATATTTTTCTCTTTTTTCTTCCTTTTGCTACGTCATTTTATCTATATCCCAGAAACCAGAAAGGTAATTAATACATGTGTGACAATATCTCTTTATGAAATTCACTATTCTATACAATGAGTACATGATAACAAAATAGCTAATAATAGAAAACTGTGCTATGCTCATTGGTGATATGCGATTAAAGAATTCATATAAATGTGTGAAATCACCTGTAGTCCCTAGAGAGATCTTTTTCACAATCTTAAATAGACTGTATATGCTAAAAATTCGTAAATTTTTCAAGGACGTAATAAAGTGATTTAATCTTGCTACTTCCTCTTGATTACTATTACTACCTGCCTCCACACCCCACTGATTATTTATGTCTAATGCTTCCTAAACTAGCAGTTCACTTATAATGGACAGGACGTATAAAGAAGTAGAGGAGATAGTGATCCATTCATTTTTATTTTAAATGAGGAATTTCAAAGGTGAAAAGTTAAAAGACCTAGCACAATTAACTCTGGTGATCTAGGAAGCAATGATATTGATTTTCCTTCGGTATGCTACATAGTTCTTTACTGTTTTAATGAGTATCTATAAATTTAAAGTTCATCAAAAACACATTATAAAACTAAATTAGGAAATTGATTTATTTGGAATCCTTCATGCCAGGGTAAGGGGACCAAGTTTTTCAAGCTACAATGAATTTTCATTATCTGAGAGATAGGTACCTAATGTTGTTCACCCAAAAAAAGTGTCCCTCAACACCACTGCCACACTGCTCTAAGTACATACCCATGAATGCACACAGAACTCATATGCATGAACATGCTCTTGCATGGGAATCAGGCTCTGACTTCATCTTCATTTCTTGTTGGTCTGAGCAGTACCAACTTAACATTGGTTTGCCCTGGAAGCAAAGCATAGCTAATTGAGACTCAGAGACATTGTTTTCAGGAGGGGAGAAGTTCAAAATTCTGAGCTTCCTAGCCTTGCCACCCTGAGAGCTTTTGCAGAAGGTTAAGCTTTGTGTTCCTCTAAGGAACCTGGGCTCCTTATTGCTCTAGGCAGCTATGACCAGTCCCAGTGTGGACAGACTAATGCTTGTGTTTACAAAGATGATCTCACTCTTGAATCATCTCTTTGAGGTAAGCATGCGAAGTGGTGTGGTCTTTATGCAGATCTTGTCTAGGCTACAATAGTGGGTGGAACTCCCCGATCATGCCTAAAGACATTATTTAACAGCACACATTCTGATCCTCTGGCTCTTAAAATCTTTCCTTTCTTTCTTGAATGACCTCCCTGAGCCTTAAGATATATAGGGGTTGTGTTGTAGTTAGGCTAAATGGAGTTGGACACAATAGGGTCACTTATCCTTTACATTTTGACCAGGTTTGAGTCTCTGTGGTAACTTCTCCATCTGCTACAAAAAGAAGTTTCCTTGATGAGGTCTCTGAACTATAGTTAAATGTTGTATTGACTTAGATTTTGAAAATGGCAGTACTAGATTGTTCTCTAGGATCCATGTTCTGTCAAACCATTGGTAGTTGGCTATATTTACAGTACCATGCATGAATTCTTCCCTATTGAATGTAGCTTAATATATATAATCTGTATATGCCACATTTACACAATTAGGAATGCATTATTAGGCTAGCAACTGTTGTGATTCACAAGCCTTACACTACTTTTCTCCCTTAGTACCTTGCCCAGTTTCTTCTGATACTATGAGAGTTTGCCCTCAAGAGGCGGCTTCTAAGCAGTACCTGCTAGAGTCCTCCAAGTTCTGTGTCTCTATCTACATGTCTTCAGCAACAGTGTCTTATCTTTAAGTTATGTGAGACCAACAAGAACAAAAGCAATAGTTTATATTGCTTAGAGGGTTTCTAATCTACAACTCAAAAGGTTTACCTTGCTTAGCGTTGGAGTTATTGTTAGTCTCTGGTTCCTGGAGGGGGATCATTATGAACTTGTATCACATAACTCAAACTACACACACACACACACACACACACACACACACACACACACACACCTATGTTTTAAGAAAAACCATGAGATATTATTTCCCTATGCCTTTAACAAAAATCTTTAGTGTTACTTAGCTCTCTTTGCTCCTTTCCTCTCTGTATTACACTCCTTCCAAACTCAATCAAGCTCATTTAAGTATACTAATTTTGGTACCAAACCATCCATAACTAATAACATAGATCACCATGAGTGAGCTAGCTGCATTTGAGTCTAAAAATATGTTGTTTAACAAACATATGATCTGGCCCATTTGTTGTAGCTTGTAGATTTCACATCAATGGCATCACTGAAAAAGAAAGTATAAAAGAACCAAAGGAAAATATCATTTGAAGTAAAAATAAACAGGCTATACAAAATAAATATCAACAAAGCCACAGAAATGATAGTGTGGTGGTTTGAATAGGTATGGCCCCAATAGACTCATATTTTTGAATGCTTGATCCATACATAGGAATTGTTTTAGCTAGGGTTTCTATTGCTGTGAAGAGACACCACGACCATGGAAATTCTTGTACAATAAAATATTTAATTGAGGCTGGCTCACAGTTTCAAAATTTTAGTCTTTATCGTCATGACGAAACATGGTGGCATGCAGGCAGACATGTGCTGGAGAAGAAGCTGAGGGTTCTACTTCTTGATCTGCAGGCAACAAGAAGCAATCTGCCTCCACAGTGACATAATTCCTTCAAGAAGGCCACAACACACAAAAAAAATCCAACAAAGCAACACCTTCACATAGTGCCGCTCCCTATGGGTCAAGCATTCATACACATAAATCTATGGGTGCCAAACCAATTGAAACCGCCACAGAGGATGGCTATAATAGAAGATGTGACAAATAGGAAGTCATTACAATCCCCAGATTCTGTGGGAAAAGGAGCACTCAATTGAGGCGATATGCAGCAAAGTGAAAGAGACAAATAAATGACTAAGATAAATTTCTTGCTAATATTGAGTTCTCGGTAAATATTTTTATTGTGATAGTAGTATAATTATTTCAGGTATGTAATTTATATGTTGCATTCATTATTTTAACCATAAAAGATTACATCAGGAAAAGGAATAGAATGATTGAAGTTTAGTTGTTAAAAAAAGAAAAAAGAAAAACCAGAAACAAGCACAGGACTTGAGTCATAGTAGAGCATGGTTTCTCTAACCTTATTAAATGCATCTTGGAAGCTCAGTGTTGAGTACTGCTTTTCTGAAACTTGTTAATCTATTTAAATTGTATTTATAATGTGTTATAAAGGATGCATTGGTTTTACTAAATCTGTGAGCTTATCAGTGTCCTAATAGCTTCCACTATTCCTTAATTCGCTAGTAAGATTTATGATGCCTGTCCTACTTTGTTTTTCTATAGTGAGATAAAATAGACAAACACCAACTTGAAGAGGAAATGGTTGGTTTTATATTACAACTTCAGGGGTGCCTAATCCATCACTGAGAGATGTCAGGACAGGAACTCAAGCAGGAGCAGAAGCAGGAATCATAGAGAAATACTTTGTGCTCAGTTGATTCTCATGGCTTGCTCAGCCCGCTTTCTTATAAAACCCAAGACCAACTTCCTAAAATGACACCACCCACAGTGGTTTGGATCTTCTCACTGCAATCATAAATCAAGAGAATGACCTCACAGACTTGCTTGTAATCCACTCTGATGGAGATATTTTCTCAGTTGCGGTTCCCTCTTCCCAAATATCATAACTTGTGTCAATTTGACAAACTACCAACCAGGTAATGGCGCTGAATGCTACACAGAGTGTAAGATGAAGCTTACACTGCATCTGCATTTTAAAGTGGATGTAATTATTCATCTGTCTTTCAATAGTGACAGAATCAGTCTCAAGTACATTCCACCCAGAGAAATAAGGCAAAATGAATCAAAGTAAGGCAGGTGTCTTAGGCTTCTATTATCGTGAAGATACACCGTGACCACGGCAGCTTCTATAACTGAAAACATTTAATTGGGGATAGCTTACAGTTCAGAGGTTTAGTCCATTATTGTCATGGTGGGAAATGATGGCATGCAGGCCAACATGGTGCTGGAGAAGGAGCTAAGAGTGCTACATATTGATCTGCAGTCCTCAGAATTAACTATGTCACTGGGCATAATTTAAGCATGTATGAGACCTCAAAGCCCACCCCCACATTTCTTCCAACAGGCCATACTTCCTAATAGTGTCACTCCCTATAAGGGTCATTTTCTTACAAACCACCACAGGACAAAGAAAGCATGCTGAGTAAGAGTACACCTAAAGCTATTTATATCAGCACCCAAATCCTGACTCACCCCTCTTTGTTCTGGTGATATGCCCCACTGCTGTTCTCCTCCCTAACTTGATGTGCATCTATCTCCTTGACACCAGAGAGGTATTTACCCTGTAGTGGGTTTTCTGGCAACATGCCTCATTTAAGCTGCTTCAATTATCAGGATAAGATCCTCATCACTGCCTCTCAAATGGTTCCCCATTCTGAAGCACTTCTTTAATCTCTTTTCTTCAGTTCCTCCTTTGTGTAATTAAGTCTCTCTCTCCCTCTGCCTCACCAATCTCTCTCTGCCTTTCCAGTCTCTCTTTCTCTGTCTCTGTCTCTCTCCCCCTCTCTCATGCATACACACACACACACACACACACACACACACACAAACACACACACACACAGACCACCCCTCCTGAAAAGATCCATTTGTGGCAGACCTCTTCTGCTGCCTGCTGAAGTTAGCACCATTCAGTTATTTTTAGTGTTATCTCTTTCCTTTAATTAGCACAGCCCTAAATTGCATATTTTGTTCTTAAGTTTTACACAGATTAAGATCTCCCAGTTCCTTAGTCATTGATTTTGGATGTTGCCCCGAGTTTCCTGCAGTTCATTTAAATTCAGTTCACTACAATATGCCAAAAATAAATAAAGCACAGTTTTCTAACATCTAATCACCCAGCTCCACCTGTGAACCTTTTGAGGATTCTAAACCTCTGAGAAAAGGGGGTGGGAGGTAAAGGCAAAGTTAGCATACATTTTCTTGGTAACCCTATTCCATACTACTGCTTCCCTGTCATTATGATCCCCATAATTCTTTCAAGAGAATGTTTGCTATGCATCCATGAACCCCTTTATTTTTGCATCTATACATTTAAGTAAATATTTTTATAAGGATGTGGAAGTGTCTATAACCAGTCATTTTTTCTTTCTTTAAAACACATTTTCATTTCAACACAATTATCTCCAATTAAATGGAAGAGATGGGCATGTTGCCCTTCATGGAAACTTTACTCGTCTGTTTGGATAAAATTCATTTTTAAGTACTGGAAATGGGTTAGAGTGCTGAGAGGTTGCATCCGGAAGGATCACAGTTGCTTGTTCCACTCTCCCACTCTCTCTCCCTTCCTTTGATGTCAACTTGGTTCTCTTGATAAATTAAAGGGTTGGGAATCCCCTATTTCAACTGTCAGGAAATCACTTTGCTTGGCGTTTTGCATTTTAAAAGATACTTTCTTTCTCAGTTCACCAGTTGTTTTTCTCCTCAGTTCCAGAACTGGAAGATTCCAGCATCCAAATTCTACATAATGTAAAGTGGTTTTCAAAGTTTCTTTTCTTTAGATTCAACCATTTATTTTACTATTGCTCTCAATGTGTGCCCACAGCTCACTGTTTTGATTCCTGTAACATTATACAAATATTTTGTCTTTTCCTCCTTATTTCCTCCTGTAGTTAAAATACCTTGGGTTCCAATATAGAAACTAGTTGTATATCCCGTATTTTTTTAACCACACAGGATGGAAATGTTGATGAGTTAAGATTGTTTTCTGAAACTGGAATATTACGACCCTTTTAGCATCATTCCTTTTAAGAGATAAGTTCTCATTTTTTTTCAAACACAAGCCTGTATATTTGTGTGTTTCAAATCAGTTGTCATCAGTAGTATCTGAGTATTAAATAGATCTAAATTGGAGATCATGCCTTAGAAAATATAATTCCTTATTCTAACTGAATTTCCTTTAAACATTCTGTTTGAGCTATCGCAATAAGATACTTGAAATATCAGATAAGCTAGAAAAAATAGGAAGTTCCTTTCTTTCTAAGAAACTGGGTGGTCTAGAAATTTGAAACCTTTTTTGTTTGTTTTGTTTTGTTTTGTTTTGTTTGAGACAGGGTCCCAAAGTGTACCTCAAACCTGTCTGGCATGAAACTGTCTATGTAAACCAGAATTGCCTTCAACTCACAGAGATCTGGTTGCCTCTATCCACTGAGTGCAGGAATTAAAGCCATATACCACCAGACATTCATTTCTGCACTACTAATGACTGAGCCTAAATAGACTTTTGAATTGAACCCAATAGTTACAATCAAATTTGTAACAGCAACCACTGGAACCATTCACCTTATGAATTCTATTTGCATTGATATTGCAGGCATCTTAGTGTCAAATTTTAATATGAACCACATCTTTACGATGGAAGAGAAATTGATATGTGAGCAAATATATAACTTCTCAATTGGCCAATTGGTCCATATTATAGCAATTGGTTGCTACTTATTCACATTTGAGTACTTACACGTTTAATAATATGTAGTCTATTTTTCATTAAATTAGAGTGAAATATTTTAATATATTAGCATATAAGAATATGCCTATGTAAATATACAGACACATACATATATACTTAAATCACAGTTGTTTCAATCTATTGCTTGAGAAGTGAGAATATAATTATAATGATAATATTTTCCTACTCCTCTTGCTTGGGAATGGATTAAACATCTTAAAATAATACAATTTCTTTATCTATTTATACTAAATTTAAAGTATCTTTACAATATGCATATTGCAATGTGTGTATATGTTGCTTATATAATTTATAATGAGTATTATACAATAAATAATAAAAAACATGCATTATCCCCACAGCAAGTAGAAAACAGTTCATTTGACTACATGTCTGACTATAATAAATTTAGGATGATATCCTTGTTAGGATTCCATTAGCATTTTTAAAGAGAATTATTTGTATTTTATGTGTATGAGTATATGCTTGAATTTAATAAAGTGTGCTCTTCTCACGCCAATTGTCCAAGGAGACAAAAAGAGGATAAGCAGACACCTTGGAACTAGACTTACTGAGGGTTTGAACTGCTATGTGAGTGCGGGGAAGTAAACCTTGCTTCTCTGCAAGACCAATAATTGCCAATAACCTTTGAGCCATCTCTTCAGTCCCTCCATTTGCTTTCTTCACACATCATATTTATATCATCATAGATAATTATTAAAGTTTAGTATTACATTGTCCTCAAAACTGATGGTTTAACCATTCACTTAAGAAACTTCTATTAGTCACCTATTGTATGCCTGTGTTTGAATTAGGTGTGGAGATAGGAAAATGATAAAACAGATAAAACATTTCATGAGCTCATAATCTAGTATAGTATGCAGTATAAAACATTGAATATCCTACTTGCAGTAGTAAGTAACCTTTACAAATTGGATTGTGCTTACTGATCTAAACTGGAAAGTCTGTCATTTAAGGAAAGGAACAGCTTTCCGTATAGTAGGAAGTAAGTGGGTAATGTTTCAATGATTAACAATAGGGTTGATGGTAGTGAAGAGTAGGGTTTACATTGCAGTTGAAAGGGATTAGTATGTGCTAAAGTTTAAAGGGATGCAGCTGAAAGATGCCTTGATAAATACTAGGGCAGTTTTATATTTCTGAAATGTTCAATGCTTAAGGGAAAATTCCAAAATTCGGGCCAGAAAAGTAGCTTATGATTGAATTATGTGAGTATTTAAAAAATCAATCCCCAGGAATCTAATTTTTCTATTATCTTAGCTACATATGTACTCAAGGCTCTTTTTTACTCAGGGATTTAGCAGAAGTTCATGTTTTTGAAAGTTGTAACATCACAGAATCATCCATTTTTTTCAACAATTTTCAATCTTCTATTAATCACAAAGTTGCAAAGAGAAAGACCACTGACCCAAATCATCATGACCAAATTAATTCAAGCAAGCAATTAATTAAAGCAAACATTTTTATTCGGGTACATGGACTGTCTTACACTAGAAGCAGTGTTCAATAGATCAACACTGGACAAAGAAGACAGGGATATTTTGGTTTGTTTTTGTTTTTTTTTTGTTGTTGTTGTTGTTTAGGTGTAGGTAATTTCTAAATGAAGAATTTGGTGGTCAAAAAAATTGGTGTTACTGGAGGAAAAGAAGTTAGCCATAATGGCCTGCTGTAACAAAGACATGATTGTAAAGTGATCATAACAAGGTACACATAAAAAGAGAAAGTTAGAACAACCTTTTGAAACAAAGGTAGTGTTGTTATAATAACTTTTTGAAACCGAGAAATGGTCGCCATTTCCTGGAACAGGAGTACAGAACTATTTGTATTTAAGATTACAGGTGGGGCATAGTCTAATCCTTCAGAAACAGAGGTTTGATCATAAATGGGAATGACCATAGTTTGTTCTTGATATAATACAGCTTTTAAATCTAAGATGGGGGCAGACTGGTTCATCACTTCCAACTGCTTTCATGTCTATGATGTATTTTAATATCTGTAGTTACCATAATAAATCACTTGCACATGAAACAGTCTCATCAATTTGTAGAATGAGAGCCACAAGAACAGTGAGACAAATATGAGCGAGAACTCATGTACAGCCTGATTCTGCTATGTCATCCTTCATATTTTTCACCAAAGCAAACAAATAAATTATAGTTGAAAGAGAGGTTAGGCACATGCTTGTCCATTACACTGCACATCAGCTATGCACCCAAGCAATCAATATGGTTTGGACACAGCTGATATAATTTGGCGGAGTTATAATTGAATTTTTCCCTCTTAATATCATTACACCTACAGAACATCTCCCATTATGTGTCCCTCCCCATCATTCTCCAAATTACATGTTCCAAATGGAACTAATTATCTACTCCCATATAAAGCATCTCCTCATGACTGCTATCCCTTCTCTATTATAGGCACCAGTGCTTTCATGCTCCTAAATTTGCTTTCGCTGCAGTATGTTTCTTTTATTCATTCTCTTATTCCTTCCTAAATATAATCACTGAATGTTTATTTTTTGAAATTACTTGTATGTATAAGTCCATTTATATTACAGATATACATTGTAGAGTTCATTTGAATATAATAAAGACTCAGTGAGCAAATGAATGTAATATGAATAAGTGTATGAATAGACAACTGTTCTACCTCAAGTAACTTAAAGCTATAGTAATGAAAGATATCTCTTCTTATATGAGAGAATGTCTTTAAAAAGTCTCTTTAATTATATTATAACATTTCTTAATTTAAAAAAATATTCTCAGCTGATTGCTTTGAATGATGTTTGGTGGAGATATACCTGGTAGTTGTAGATCTATGAGATCACCTAAAGATATTAATGGACAAATTGAAGGAACACATTGACTAAGATACTTCTTGAAACAGGATTTTGGATTTTTGATATTTGTTGGATGTTATTGTCAATGAGAGTTTTATAGTTCAGACGTATACATATACATGCATAAAATATTACAGAGTCATGTTATTAAATTGACAAATCGCATATAAACAACAAGGGGGAAATAAAAACAGCAGTTTTCTTACTAGCAAGCAAATAAGTATAGCATAGGATAAAATTTTAATGAATAATATAAATAATCAAGGTCCTTTATCTCAAATCCTGTAAGTGGAAATAGAGATGGTGTGTTCTAAAGTAAGATATTAGATAATGTAAACATATTTTTTAAAACAAAGAAGAAAATGGCATCTCAACTATTTAAAAAAGAATGACTACAGTTATTTCATAAACAGAAAAACCCTCTTCATTTCTAATATTTTTAGCTACAATTTATCACATGTAAAAATAGCTTGAAATTTCTTATCATGTCATAAAAGCATTTTTGTTTTGTTGACATAAGGTCCGAAAGTTTTATGTATCCACATTTGTCCTTCAAACTTTCCTTGGCCGTGCAAGCAGTATATTTTCTCTTTGGGAAAATGGGGAATAACTGAATTCCTAGGTTAATTTTATAGGTCATAGTACTGTATTTTAACACCCATGATCCCTTTTATGAGGAATCAGGGAAATAAATATGTGTGTGTACATATATATGTATAAATCTGTGTATATATATTGTTTCTAAACCAAATAATATCATTTCTGCACCTTGCTGCTGTGAATATCAGATTTATTGTCCTAATTAGGGAGATAAAGGCTCTAGAAGGATATAAGAACAAATTTTCAGGAAGATTAATGTGGAAATTAAGGATTGAAAGGATGTGTTGATTAGGTCCAAATTCAGCTTCTGGGGATTGGTAACCCAATTAAGAAATCAACATAATTACCTGAATACCCCAAATTATATTCATTTGACTGATAGTCATTTTTTTTCTACAATTTGTGTGTGGCAGGGTAAAGACTGAAGTTACCCTTCAGTTAACAAGGAATATTTTCGTCATTTCTTCCTAATGTAGTAAACAAATAATAATTAAACATCTATCATGTGCATAGTAAAAGAAACAAGTGTTCTTCTAAGCCAGAATACTTGTAGAGCAGACTAGAATGTTTACAGAGAAGGCATTTGACAAAGGATAAATGAGCTGAATATTTCTCTCACATAAGCAGATTGTCCAAATAGAAATAGAGACTCATGTAATTTCCTGATGGGTTCTGCAATATACATAACTTAATGATTTCATTTATAAATAATTAAAAATTAATCTTGTGGAAGTATTATGACATGGCAAACATTAAGCCAAGAATTTTCCATACGGTATCACATTTAGACTTTAGATGTGAATTTTGATGCACATTATTAAATAAAATAAGATAACAAAACATTCCTGCTAATAGGGGCACATCTTCTGATATAGTCATCCCATTTCCCCAAAATAAAATACTGAAAATGGTACAGACTATGTACCATATGCCACAATTAAGACACTAATTCATTTCATTAAAGGAGTAAGTAAAGAACTCAAAAGGCCTGCTACTGGGAAATGTTTAGACTATGAAACTACAATTTGTGCATCTGTAATGATGCAAATATCATCAAGCTGTTGACTTAGAGTTACTTTTTATTTCAAATTCCCAAATTAATGTCATATTTGTCTGTTTTTAATATATGGGATAGATTTCTCCATCTCATCTTGATAAGCAAATTTTGCAAACATATTTTTGATGTTTAAAAATGATTGCACATATGATAATGAACTTTGGGGGGTTGGGTTTTGACTACTGATATGCTTTTTGCAGTATTTCATTTTGTGCAGTAATGTGTGTAGCCTATCACTTTCGTCACAGCCTATATACAGATTCCCCTGACAAATTATTCACATCCATTTCACAGGGTGTAGTATATATTTTGTATCACTGAAATTTTATTTTTTAGATTTTCATTGGCTGATGAAAAGTTTTAATAAAATAAAACTCCTCAGTCCAACCACTTTGGAGCTATCTATGCAAGCAGCTTGTAACAGGTTTTAATCCATTGGATGAACTCAGGAAAAACTAGCAAGCTGGCTAACATTGCATTATCCTAATTTTTATTTCATAAAGCAGAGATTTACTTTAAAATCAAAAATATATGAACAGATTGAGTCCAGATGTCTGAAGGGATTGCTTCTGTTTTCCAATGCCAAAAGAGTCTTCTGTAGGTCCTACTTTGATAATTTCTGTATTTCTCTTTTGACAGTTCTCCTAACCCTTCATGCCAGCAAACCGCAGTACTGATATATACATAAAAGTACTCTGGTATTTGGGTATTTAAATATGTCTATAGATAATTTTAAAAGCATCATTTTGTAAAACAAAAACTCACTTTTTAATCTAATGAACTTCTAATCTGAATGTATTTTCCAATCAAATTTTAAGTTTAGTGTTAATACGAGATTATATAACCTCATTATATTTTAATAAAACAAATAAATCCAAGAAATCCTTACAACTACTGTAAAAAATTATTTTAAAATACATAACAAATACACAGGAAGAACAACTATACTTTCCTTTAATCATATGGTAAATTTTCAGTTTTTCTTCTGTAAAAATTACTTTGAATGAATTTATTCATGCAGTACCAAAGACAATTATTGTTAACATCAGCAGAAAACAGTATTTTGCTTTATCTTTGTCTCATTCTTGTAATGAAATTTGACCTTTACATCTTATAGCATTAGTCAAGTGTTAGTGAACAAAATATATTTCCTAGCAATTATTGGAAATTACAACTTAAAATGGTGAAATTGGTTATGAAATAATAACAATTATTGTCTGGACAGAAGCAACTTAGACATAGAACTATTTATCTACGTGAAATTTCATACAAAGCGTGTTGAAAATACTTTAAAATTTTATTTGGTTTTCATGCAAATTATATACTAGTATTTCTGATTTATTTTTGTAATTCAACTATGAGAAATTCCTTCATAAAATGCAAAATAGGTTAGTGTGTTGTATGTGTGTATTTGTGTGTGGTTGTTGTATGGAAGCAGAACTCAGTGCCTCAAGCATATTTGTCTGGTGATCTATCGCTGAGCAGCACCCACAGATCCAGTATTATCATTGAGACTACAATGTGATGTATAGTTTCCAAAACAGAAAAAATCAGGAGCAAGCTTAAAAATGTCTTTTTGTTTTCCTTCCTTCCTTCCTTCCTTCCTTTGTTTCTTCCTCCTCTCTCTCTCCATTCCTCTACACCCCCATTTGCCTCACTTTTCTTTCCTTGTGTGTGTCTGGCAGCTAAACCCAGGGCATCAATAATACTGTGAAAGTGCTATAACCTTGAGCTATATCAACAACCCTAGGAATGTTTATTTTAATGTTCTTTTTCTTCAAGCTCAGAGTTTGTCTAAATATTTTCTTTAGAATATTTTAAATGAATACATTAAAAGCAATTTTTATTTTTTTCCTTTTTTTAAAATTTATTTATTTATTAAAGATTTCTGCCTCCTCCCTGCTACCGCCTCCATTTCCCTCCCCCTCCCCTGATCAACCCCATTGAGGAGTCTTTTAATTGTCCCCATCCTCTTTATCTGCTTTCTCAATATGCTGTTTGTATTTACCACCATGGACTAGCTTTTCTCCCAAACTGTAAATTTAGTGATATAGAAAACTGTCTGATGTTGTACACTCTACAGGTCCTCTTTGGACCATGCATTGAGTCTAGCTGCTAAAGAAAGAAGACTAAATATGGAGGGTATGGATGGATAAATGGTTGGTGTGTGTATTTATAATCCTTTTGTATAAAGGATTTTTCAGGAATAAGAGACAAATGAAGTGCTCTTGAAATTCTAATTATCTAACTCATTTTAACTCATCGTTGATCACATACAAGTTAAATGGGCAAATGAAAGTTGACATGCAAGAAGTTTCTTTAGTATATTAATTTATACCATTTCAATTCATAGATGGAACTGATTTTACAATCTTTTTGCTAATATTTGATTTAGTTTAGTTTACCTTGTGTTCTGGTGTGGTTTGAGGCAGAGTCTAACTCAAACCCCAGTTTCCCGGATGTGCCACACCAGGCACTTGCTCTGTTTTGAGCTAAAAGCCCATGCAATGCAGGCTGGTACTGAACTCGCTCTATAGCTGAGGACACCATTGAACCTCCAAGGACTGAGATCACAAGTTTGTGTCCCCCTATTTTTTTTTAATTTTAGCAGTTTTTTATGTGTACTTTAAAAAATATGCTATTCATGCCAGGCGGTGTTTGCGTATGAGTTTAATTCCAGTACTTGAGAGGCAGAGACAGGCAGATCTCTGTGAGTTCGAGGCCAACCTAGTCTTCAAAGTGAGTTCTACAAGTCTCCAAAGCTATAGAAAAATCCTGTCTCTAAAAACAACAAAAATGCATTAAAATATGCTATATATGTACATAAGAATCCATAGGGACAAATATAAACATAGTAGCATATTGTCAAATCCCATATATCATGAAGCTATGAGCAAGTTTTCTCTTAACAGCACAGTCTATTATTAAGTTCCTTATCTTTGCACAGCATGTTGATAGGGAAAAACTGTGTCTTACAGTTTTCGTTACAGAACAGAAAGGGAGGTCAGATCTCATCTCAGGAGATCTCATTAGAAGCTTTTAGTTTTGGATAAACAATGCTCATTCTATTGTAGGGTTGAATACTTTTCCTCCTACAGTTCCCAGTTTTGTTGAACTTTCACACAGATTCTTACTTGAATTAGGAAATCCAAATATTTCTCTTTTATTTTCTGTGTATTCTGTGCTCTGTCTATATTAGTGTATTTTAAAATTCTTTCTATATCACATATATTGTGAGGTTGTTTTTTTTTTCCATTTCCTATACCCTGTAATAAACTGGAGGATCCAGGAGAGCATTTTCATGTTTTTCTTGTCTACTGTTTTGATTCTATTGTCTCGTTAACATCATTGCATAAATAAACATTTCACAAATATTTGTGGACGGAATATGGTTTCCTTCTCAAAATAGCAGTTGCTAACTTGAAACCACACCAAATACTTATTTTCAGTACACCGAATTGAACTAAGTTGGATTCTGACCAAGTGTGAGAAAAGAGAAGAATAGGGAAGGGGAAATGAGAAAAGGAACAAAGGAGATAGGAAGGGGTAAAAAGGGAAGTAGAGAGAAAATCAGTCCCATACTGGGCCTAAGGACATTAATTCTGCACTTACTATTTATCATGAGTAGGTTTCATATATAAACTGCAAAGTTAGATACTGCATGGCTTTTAGGACAATGCAGTCAGATAGTGCTTATTATTCAGTATTAAAAAAAATAAAAGCAAATCTAAGGAAATTATTAAAAATTATTTTGAAAATGCTTTTTCTGAAAATAATTATAAAGAAAATCCATGTTCTCATTATATGTAATAGCTGACCATTACACCATATATGTTAATTAAAATCAACAGAATGTATTTCAAAAGATCACACATACCAAGCCCACATGTATGATTTTGCATTCTATTGACCACTGTGAAGAAACTTTTAAACACCTACTACTTGAGTATAGGAAAGTAATTGATATCTAAGGGTAAACTGAATAAACAAAATGCTGAATTTATCTCTTAAAAATATTTGAAATTATAATTACATCCTTCCCTCTTTTCTTTCCTTTCTCCCAGTCCTTTCATGCTTACCCCTTGCCCTCTCTCAGATTCATGGCCTCCTCTTCATTAATTGTTATTACATATGAATACACACACACACACACACACACACACACACACACACATTCCAAAATATAACCTGCTCGATTCACATGATGTTCCTGTGTATATATACATGCTTTCAGAAATGACGGACTAGTCTTAGATAACTAATTTGGGCACTGTTCCCTAGTAAAGACCATTTTCTTTCTCTCGCATTCATCAGTTGCCTGTAGTGAATTCCCTACGGTTAAAGCCTCATGAGCTTTCTCCCTTCCATAATAACATCATCGTTGGTATCTTGCTTGTTCGGGTCTTGTCTAGGCAGCTCTGTTGATGAGACGTAATGGGTGTCGTTTGTTTGACATTTCCAGGAGACACAATATCACAGGAAACTTCCTGTTCCTCTGGTTCTTAACACTTGTCCCACCTTCTCTTCTTCTATTTTTTTTAAGGCTTGTTTTATTTTAATGACTGATCCACCTGAGACCACAGGCAGCCCACTCTGTACAGACTCGAGGGAAGCTCTATTTCTTGGTCTCTTCCTCCTTGGACAGAGTCTTGATGATCTCCTCCTTCCTGGCATGGGGGCGCTCCTCCTGGCGCTTTCTTGCTTCCTTGGTCTTAGACCTGCGAGACTCAGCCTGGTCAGCCAGGAGCTTCTTGCAGGCCTTGTCTGCCTTCAGCTTGTGGATGTGCTCCATGAGAATCCGCTTGTTTTTGAAGACATTCCCTTTGACCTCCAGGTAAAGGTTGTGATACATATGGCGATCAATCTTCTTGGATTCACGGTATCTCCTGAGGAAGCGGCGCAGGATCCGCATTCTTCTCATCCAGGTCACCTTCTCGGGCATTCTGGCATTGGCAGACCCTTCCGCTTTCCTATGCCCATATGCCTGCCCTTCCATCAAGCCAAAGTGCTTTTCCGGCATCGAGTCTGGGAATGGACAGTCACAGGCTTCCGGATGATCAGCCTATCTTTAATCAGCTTCCATATCTGCTGACCCACCTCTTCTGCAATGATCGCTGATCCTCAGGTGCAGGAAGCATGTTGTAAATTTATCAGTTCGGTTAGATACCACATGATCTCTTGTTCTCTGCATCCTAATGGGTTTAGAATGTTTGGTTCATTCCTCTATTTCATTTTATTTTAGTTGGTTACCAGTCCTGTTTGGAAGTTAACGATTCTGGCCTTTCCTTTATACAGACACTTTAATTCTCTTTTGAACCATGAAATGAGACATTCAGTTTTTAAGGTTTTTTTCTTTAAAGCCCTCCGAGAAACAGGAGTATTTAATAAGATTAGATAATTCCAAATAAATGGGACAATGAAAAACTATATAAAATATAGTTGATTAATGATTTGAAACTTGTGAATACTTTGGTTACCTGTTTCATGGTGATAAAACATATTAATATAGAGGGTTAGAACAGAAAACTTGTACAATGGTGATTGTAAATTAGGTAGTCCCCAAAGTAAAAGTGAAATAGCAGTAGTCAGCAGATATAATGTCATTGAATGAACTGACAATAGAAAGTAGAAGTAAAAATTTAACTTAGCACATGTGTAGGTTTGTATTCCTGTATGTGTGACAGGAGTGCAAAGAAAGTATCAACATATAAGTAATTATTTATTTTATATTTAAATGGTGAAAACATTTTCTCAGGTGTGTCCTATAATGGGTAACCTGATTTTTTTTATAGTGTCACGTGTAATATAGTCCTTCTCATATACAATCCTTTTGTTCAAACAATGCTATATGTCATTGACTTCTTTTTTAAAAACAAGCTATTATTTTATGTGTATGAGTGTTTTGCCTGCTGCATGTGTGCATATGGACGACATGAGTATTTATTTTCTATGGATGCCAGAAGAGAGCATCAGATCCCCCTAGGACTTGATAAATGAATGATTATGAGCCACTACATTGGTTCTGGGAATTGAATCCGGGTCCTCCACAAGAACTGTAAATGTTCTAAATCATGGAACAATCTCTCTTGCCCTGTGATAAACTTTATAATTCTGTATTGAACCCTGCATGCTTAAAACTCATTCTGTTATCCCTTTGTCTCAAGCTTAATTTCCTTAACTTGAACTACAAGGATGTCTGCTTTTAGTCGTTCTCTTTCTTCTACTGATTCATGTTCTCATCTCCTTCTTATACTTTTAGGTGTTCTTCGTAGACTTTGAATGTTCCTCCCCAGTGTTTCAATCTGCCAAACTTTTGATCATCATTTGGAACCCATAGAAAATTTGATATCCTATGTGATACATTTCATAAAGTCTCTAAGGTAGAATTACTCTTTACTTTGATACTCTTACAACATTTTATACTAAACTATCCCATAGACTGTCAAATTACATAGTATTTTCAAATGTACTTCAACTATATCCAATTATGAACATGGTCTTGATTATTATATTGCATATATCCCATGGTGAAAATACATCCAACTTCGGTAAGAGTTTTCAAGAACACTAGTGTGGTATGTTCTTAAGGTTCTGATGGAAAAAAAATCCTTATTCTCTTTAAGTATATATTTAAAAATACTTGGAATACATGGGAAAATATTTGACACAATAAGAACTTGAATTACAAAAGTCAATTTATCATTTGTACATCCAATCACTCACTGTATATTCCCAAAAGCCACATAGACCCTTAGAATATAAATTATGGTATTTGTGGTGTGTGATCAACAGAAAAACTATACATTACTTCACTAGTATGTTATACTATAGCTTATTTTATTAACAAAGTTAAAAAAAAACCCTAATCATTTTTAAGTGAAGTTGAACCATTATGTGAATGTGCTATGTGCTAATTTACAATCTTGTTCCCCATTACAGTGAGCCCTCCATTGTAAACCTTGTGCTTCTACTACAGAGTGGTATGGAAATGAATCCTGCATGCTTGAGAGAGTGGAAAGGGAAGAGGGTGAAAAAGAGGGAAAGAAAGAAAATAAGAAAGATCAAGAGAGAGACTTTATTGAGTCATTATATCATGTTCCATATGAAGCATCTGCTTTTGTGGAATCTGACAGATTCTAGGGGAGGCTTAGAGTGACATAAAGCCACAGGATGGAGTCTCCCAGAATCTAATAGGACAGAGGGAGATGCCTAGAGCACTCCCAAAAACCTGAATGCAGTTTTTTGAAATGTAAAGAATTTATTCAGCCCTTCTGAATGTAAACTTGAAAATTCAACAAGTAAACTCTAGTGAAGGATAAATCATGAAAATATGTTATAAAGGGTAGAATACAGCCAGAAGATACAGCTCCTTTTCATCTTCATCTTTTTCCTAGAGCTGACAACATAAGGCTAAAAGGAAGTTAGAATAAGGGAGAAGGAAAATTTGTAATTCAGAGTTTAACACTTACTATCAGTTGAAGAAGATCAAGTTCAGGACATGTTCTTACTCCTTTGATTTTTGAAATCAGAAAGCAGTTCCTTTTTGTGAATTTGCAGGAGTTATGCAATAAATGTTGTTGCAAAGTGTTTGAAAAGCATGTAACACACACAAAACAAATTTCTTCCAATTCTGGTCATAGGCCTTATGAAATTTACTTTTTATGCCTAAGACTTAAAGGGCAATACATAGATTAAAAACAAACATTAAAACAAAGCTTACATTGTACCAGCAGTCTTTGATTGAAAAGAAATAAAATATTTCTTTCATTGTAAATTTAGCCAATTGTTTGTTTAACATATCTTGACATGAATGTCATACCAGTGAAAGAATTTCATGGTCAGTGATAAAGATTATAAATGTAAAAATATAAAGGTGAACAGAACATCCAGTTTATATATAAATACTGAATGTACTCTTCCACTCAACAGTCACGTTCACTGACTGGCTCTGTCTTAATTAGTGCCCACCCAACATTTCTAATAATAGAACACTGGAGAATTATTTATATGGTCTATTATCCTTACTACTAATACTTTCTAGCACTGGGCAGCGTAAACCTGCCTACATTTGTCGTGATCTGGATTTTCCCAATGTTTTATCCATTATACATGTTTCAGTAAAGTTTGTTCAAGTTCAGCCTGGTAGTTAGAATTGTGTGTATTGGAATTCCACTCTCTAAATTTGTATATTTATGTAAAGGTTATGGGATATCTGACTTTAAGATTCATACTTAGATTTTTATGAGCCTTGGCTTTCATATAAAGTAGTCATAACTGTAATATGCCATAAGCCTATTGTAAACAAGAAAACCCTTCAGTGTGTTTACCAACACCTTCTAAGTTGTTTTTGCACATAAATGTCATTAGAAGGCTATTAGAAGTCAAATGTTTTCCTGTAGCTCCAATCTGAAAATTTATTCTGATTACTTGGTGTAGCATCCATTTGATTTGAATGTGTCTTTTGTTTTTCCAGAAAGCATTTAGACTACTTAATTATTTGATGGTTTTATTCTTTGGAGCATCATTTCTTCATTTTCAATGGTTCTGCTTTAATCACTGAAGTCAAAGTCTATAGTCCTAGTCTGTTCTTAGTCTTCCCCAAATTACTAACAAAGTCAAGCTGAAAGAGATTTTCGTGGTTACTGAGTCACTAGGGTAGTCCCTCTTCAGTTGTTTTTCAGTGATAACATTTATTATTTCATATGAGACATGGTCTCATACTGTAGTTCAGGATGGTTTGAAACTCATTGTAGACCAATCTGGTATTGAATTCTGGGCAATCCTACTTTCTCAGCTTCCGATCTACAGGCATAATAGATAAAAATCTTCATTCCCAGAAGGTAATGATATTTGATGATAGGCTATGCACCTCTTTCAATAAAAAGACTCATTTTTGTTGTAATTTGTCATTATTTTATTACTTATGTATTTATTCATTTATTTAATTTAATTGTTCCTGAGGCAAGACTAGAGAGTGCCTAGCTCACTTGGTAGCTGATCACCAAAATCACTAGTAGGAAAAGAGACAAAGAAGAAGTGGGGGAAAGGAAATAATGAGTTTGTTACTAAGCTGGATATTGGCGTAGAAAGCTGAGCTCAAAGCTATGGACCTCCTTAGGGGAATATTATAAATAAACATAAATATACCTCTGAAGGACAGGACTATGGGGAAATCTGTCTTTGCTTCTTATGTTGCCAGGAACATAGAAACCTTACATAGGAACATAGGAGTGTTACCAATAACATCAGATTTTTGGCCATGTATAGGATGAGTAAGTTTCCATGAAATTGGAAAAAAAAAAAAACAAACCCTTGAAGCAGAAACAGTAAGACATGCAGTGGCGCTTGACCTAACAGACCTTCAACATGCCCAGGGACTTTCCATCACAGAGATAATAAATTCAAAAGTGTGTCTGGTGGGATCAGACATGTCAGCTACAGAGCACAAATTGAATTTCCCAATTATCTGATGCCATGATCTTGTTTGACAAGGAGATGAAACGGGCTCTGTCTCATTGTTGAATTCTTCACATCTGATACATGTGGTTTAGCTTCATTTTGCTGTTTAGTATTTGAAAGCTCTATAGCCTATTTTCCATAATCTAAACTGTGATGAAATCAGATGCATTTATTCTAAATTCATACCTTGATGTTGTGTATGTAGCAAGTACTCAAAAATGACTTCTTAAAGGGATGATTTTCAAATGATTTTCTGATTTATGGAGAAGCATAGTGAGTGCAATAGAGCCCCCAGCAAAGAAAACGATTCCACAAAGTTTCACAGGGCCTGTCAATGATTTGTACAGTAGAAGTGCCATGGAAAATGTTAACAGAGGTCACTTTAAACTATGTGAACAATTATTTTTTATAATAATAATTGTATTTCCTCCCTGGTGAAGCCTCTGTCTCCTATGATTATTAAATTTCAGGACAAAATAACCCTTAAATACTAAGAGAGCAAGGCTTTCTAGTGAAACAAATGTCCTGTTTCCTTTGAGTTGACTTGTCATTCATTTGAACACACACACACACACACACACACACACACACACACACATATATATCACTCAGATAAAAATATTTTAATCTTTCTATTTTATATAATAAACAACTATGTTTACTAATTTCCATTGATTAGAACCCACTATACACCCTTCCATGATTTCATTATTTTCACAAGGGATAGCCACAAACCTTAATTTGCTTTTCCTGATCTTGGCACACATGAATGTATTACTAAATAACTTTTTTCACAATATTTTTCACTTCTTATAATTAGAATCACATTGTATCTATTCTTTTGTGACAGATTTTTTTTCCACAGTCAGCATTAAAGTGCCAAGCTTCATCACTGTCATTGGCTAGGTATATTTTATTAATTTTTAGTGCTATTTTCTATTATAGGAATAAATCTACAATTTATACATTTTTCTTCTTTGTTTGCCTCGTACAGATACTACTTCTTGTAGAGGACTTTGGGGAATGAGATTGTTGAGTCAGTTGTTAAAATATGTGCCCTTGGTATCTCCTTTTTCTGTACTTTGGAAAGTTGACCATTGTGAGGTACATGTACCTGACTTTCACTACAGCCGATGTTATCTCTTGGACTAATACTGTACAACTGGAATGCATATTTAGTGGAAGAAGACAGGGCACATTTTTACTAGCCCTTTGTTCCCCAATCACTTCGATGGGCAGAAGCTGCCTCAATTTTTTTGTTTGTTTGTTTTGGTTCCATTCAGACATTTCTGGTTTTTTTTTTTTTTTTTTTTTTTTTTTTAAATAATTTTTTTTTATTAAGAAAAGAAGAGAAAAAAACATAAACAAAAAACAAGTTTCCACCTCCTCCCAGCCTCCCATTTCCCTCCCCCTCCTCCCACCCTTCTCCCCCTCCTCCCACCCTTCTACCCCTCCCCCCACTCCTCTCCCCCTCCCTCTCCAGTCCACAGAGCAGTCCAGGTTCCCTGCCCTGTGGTAAGTCCTAGGTCCTCCCCCCTCCGTCCATATCTAGGAAGGTGAACATCCAAACTGGCTAGGCTTCCACAAAGCCAGCACATTAAGTAGGATCAAAACCCCGTGCCATTGTCCTTGGCGTCTCATCAGCCCTCATTGTTCGCCATGTTCAGAGAGTCTGGTTTTATCCCATGCTTTTTCGGTCACAGTCCAGCTGGCCTTGGTGAGCTCCCAGTAGATCAGCTCCACTGTCTCAGTGGGTGGGTGCACGCCTCGTGGTCCCGACTTCTTTGCTCATGTTCTCCCTCCTTCTGCTCCTCATTGGGACCTTGGGAGCTCAGTCCAGTGCTCCAGTGTGGGTCTGTCTCTGTCTCCATCCATCACCAGATGAAGGTTCTATGATGATATGCAAGATATTCGTCAGTATTGCTCTCGGATAGGGTCATTTCAGGTTCCCAATCCTCAGCTACCCAAGGAACTAACTGGGAACCTCATGTTGGGCACTTGGGAGCCCCTCTAGGGTCAAATCTCTTGCTCACCCTAAAGTGGTTCCCTTAACTAAGAATTGTGGTTCCGTGCTCCCCTATCCACCTTTCCTTTATCCCAATTCTCCTGATTCCCCAAATCCCCCCTCCTTCCCTTCTACCTTTTCTCTCCCCATCTCCCCTTACCCCCATCCCACCCCACCCCCAAGATCCTAATTTTCTCCCCGGCAATTGGGTCTACTTCCCTTAGCCAAGAGGATAACTATATGTTTTTCCTTGGGTTCACCTTCTTACTTAGCTTCTTTAGGTCCACCTATTGTAGACTCCGTGGCGCTAATTTATGGCTAGAAACCAATTATGAGCGAGTACATCCCATGTTCATCTTTTTGGGTCTGGGACACCTCACTCAGGATAGTGTTTTCTATTTCCATCCATTTGCCTGCAAAATTCGAGAAGTCATTGTTTTTTACCGCAGCGTAGTACTCTAGCGTGTATATATTCCATACTTTCTTCATCCATTCTTCCATTGAAGGGCATCTAGGTTGTTTCCAGGTTCTGGCTATTACAAATAATACAGCTATGAACATAGTTGAACAAATGCTTTTGTCATATGATAGAGCATCTCTTGGGTATATTCCCAGGAGTGGTATTGCTGGGTCCAGGGGTAAGTTGATCCCGAATTTCCTGAGAAACCGAAACACTGACTTCCACAGTGGTTGCACAAGATGGCATTCCCACCAGCAATGGATGAGGGTACCCGTTCCTCCACAGCCTCTCCAGCAAAGGTTATCCTTGGTGTTTTTGACTTTAGCCATTCTGACAGGTGTAAGATGATATCTCAAAGTTGTTTTGATTTGCATTTCCCTGATTGCTAAGGAAGTTGAGCACGACTTTAAGTGTCTTTTGGCCATTTGAACTTCCTCTGCTGAGAATTCTCTGTTCAGTTCAGTGCCCCATTTTTTAATTGGGTTAATTAGCATTTTAAAGTCTAGTTTCTTGAGTTCCTTATATATTTTGGAGATCAGACCTTTGTCTGTTGTGGGGTTGGTGAAGATCTTCTCCCAATCAGTAGGTTGCCTTTGTGTCTTATTGACTATGTCCTTTGCTTTACAGAAGCTTCTCAGTTTAAGTAGGTCCCAATTATTCAATGTTGCCCTTAATGTCTGTGCTTCTGGGGTTATACATAGGAAGCGATCTCCTGTGCCCAGCTCCTGTAGGGTACTTCCCACTTTCTCTTCTATCAGGTTCAGTGTGTTCGGGCTGATATTGAGGTCTTTAATCCATTTGGACTTGAGTTTTGTGCACGGTGATAGATAAGGGTCTATTTTCATTCTTCTACAAGATGACATCCAGTTGTGCCAGCACCATTTGTTGAAGATGCTTTCTTTCTTCCATTTTATACTTTTAGCTCCTTTATCGAAAATCAGGTGTTCATAGGTTTGTGGGATAAAATCCGGGTCTTCTATACGATTCCATTGGTCGACTTCTCTGTTTTTATGCCAGTACCACACTGTTTTCATTACTGTAGCTCTGTAATAGAGTTTGAAGTCAGGGATGGTAATGCCTCCAGAAGATCCTTTATTGTATAGGATTGTTTTGGCTATCCTGGGTTTTTTGTTTTTCCATATAAAGTTGATTATTGTCCTCTCCAGATCTGTGAAGAATTTTGATGGGATCTTGATGGGGATTGCATTGAATCTATAAATAGCCTTTGGTAGAATTGCCATTTTTACTATGTTGATCCTACCAATCCAAGAGCAAGGGAGGTCCATCCATTTTTTGGTATCCTCTTCAATTTCTTTCTTCAATGCCTTAAAGTTCTTGTCAAATAGATCTTTCACTTCCTTGGTTAGATGTACCCCAAGATATTTTATGCTGTTTTTGGCTATTGTGAATGGTGAAGCTTCTCTGATTTCCCTCTCTGCTTCCATATCCTTTGTGTATAAGAGGGCGACTGATTTTTTGGAGTTGATCTTGTATCCTGCCACATTACTAAAGCTGTTTATCAGCTGTAGGAGTTCTTTGGTGGAGTTTTTGGGGTCGCTTATGTACACTATCATATCATCTGCAAATAACGAAAGTTTAACTTCTTCCTTTCCAATTCGAATCCCCTTGATTCCATTATGTTGTCTTATTGCTATTGCTAGAACTTCAAGCACTATATTGAAGAGGTATGGGGAGAGTGGACAGCCTTGTCGTGTTCCTGAGTTAAGTGGGATGGCTTTGAGTTTCTCTCCGTTTAATTTGATGTTAGCTGTCGGCTTGCTGTATATAGCTTTTATTATATTTAGGTATGACCCTTGTATCCCTAATCTCTCCAAGACTTTTAACATAAATGGATGTTGAATTTTGTCAAATGCTTTTTCAGCATCTAATGAAATGATCATATGGTTTTTTTCTTTCAGTTTATTTATATGCTGGATTACATTGATAGATTTTCGTATGTTGAACCAGCCCTGCATCTCAGGAATGAAGCCTACTTGATCATAATGGATAATTTTTCGGATGTGTTCTTGGATTCGATTTGCCAGTATTTTGTTGAGGATTTTTGCGTCGATATTCATGAGTGAGATTGGCCTGTAGTTCTCTTTCCTGGTTGAGTCTTTGAGTGGTTTTGGTATCAGAGTAATTGTGGCTTCATAAAAGGAGTTTGGTAATGACCCTTCTGTTTCTATCTTGTGGAATACATTAAGGAGTATAGGTATTAGATCTTCTTGGAAGATCTGGTAGAATTCCGCATTGAAACCATCTGGTCCTGGGCTTTTTTTGGTAGGGAGGTTTTTGATAACCTCTTCTAATTCTTCGCGACTAACAGGTCTATTTAGATTGTTCACCAGGTCCTGATTTAACTTTGGTATATGATATTTATCTAAAAAAGTATCCATTTCCTTTACATTTTCCAATTTTGTGGCATATAGGCTTTTGTAGTAAGATCTAATGATTCTCTGAATTTCCTCTGTGTCTGTGGTTATGTCCCCCTTTTCATTTCTGATCATATTAATTTGCAAATTCTCTCTCTGCCGTTTGATTAGCTTGGATAGTGGTTTGTCAATCTTGTTGATTTTCTCCAGGAACCAGCTTTTTGTTTCATTGATTTTTTGTATTATTTTCTGTGTTTCTATTTTGTTGATTTCAGCCCTCATTTTGATTATTTCCAGTCTTCTACTCCTCCTAGGTGAGTCTGCTTCTTTTTTTTCTAGAGCTTTCAGGTGGGCTGTTAAGTCTCCAATGTGAGCTTTCTCTGTTTTCTTTAAGTGGGCACTTAGTGCTATGAACTTTCCTCTTAGGACTGCTTTCATAGTGTCCCATAAGTTTGAGTATGTTGTTTCTTTATTTTCATTGAATTCCAGGAAGACTTTAATTTCTTTCTTTATTTCTTCCTTAATCCAGCTATGGTTCAATAGTTGACTGTTCAGTTTCCATGACTTTGTATGCTTTCTGGGGGTAGCATTATTGTTGAATTCTAACTTTAATCCATGGTGATCTGATAAGACACAGGTGGTTACTAATATTTTTTTGTAACTGTGGATGTTTGCTTTGTTACCGACTATGTGGTCGATTTTCGAGAAGGTTCCATGAGCTGCAGAGAAGAAGGTATATTCTTTCCTATTTGGATGGAATGTTCTATAGATGTCTGTTAAGTCCATTTGATTCATTACCTCCACTAATTCTCTTATTTCTCTGTTAGGTTCCTGTCTGATTGACCTGTCCATTGGTGAGAGAGGAGTGTTGAAGTCTCCTACTATTAGTGTGTGCGGTTTGATGGCTGCCTTGAATTTTAGCAATGTTTCTTTTATGTACGTGGGTGCTTTTATATTAGGGGCATAGATGTTCAGGATTGAGACTTCATCCTGATGAACTGTTCCTGTTATGAGTATAAAATGCCCCTCTCCATCTCTTCTGATTGATTTAAGTTTAAAGTCAACTTTGTTAGAGATTAGTATGGCCACACCTGCCTGTTTCTTAGGTCCATTTGCTTGATAGGCCTTTTCCCAGCCCTTTACTCTGAGTAGGTGCCTGTCTTTGTGGTTGAGGTGTGTTTCTTGTAAACAGCAGAATGTTGGATCCTGTTTTCTTATCCAATCTCTTAGCCTGTGCCTTTTTATAGGTGAGTTGAGTCCATTGACATTAAGTGATATTAATGACCAGTGGTTGTTAACTCCGGTCATTTTTTTTTAGTCGTAGAGTTTGTGTGTTTCCCTTCTTTGTTTTGTGTTGGTGAAGGGTCTCTAGATGTCTGAGTTATTGTGGTCATTGTTGGACTCCTTGGTTAATGATTTTCCTTCAATTACTTTCTGTAAGGCTGGATTTGTGGCTGCGTATTGTTTAAATTTGTTTTTATCCTGGAAAATTTTATTTTCTCCATTTATAGTGAATGAAAGCTTGGCTGGGTATAGTAATCTGGGCTTGCACCCATGGTCTCTCAGTTTCTGCATTACATCTATCCAGGACCTTCTGGCTTTCATGGTTTCCATGGAGAAGTCAGGTGTAAGTCTGATAGGTTTACCTTTATAAGTAATTTGGCCTTTTTCCTTTGCAGCTCTTAATATTCTTTCCTTATTCTGTATGCTTTGTGTTTTGATAATTATATGGCGAGGGGATGTTTTTTTTTGATCCAGCCTATTCGGTGTTCTGTATGCTTCTTGCACCTTCATAGGAAAATCTTTCCTTAGGTTGGGAAAGTTTTCTTCTATAATTTTATTAAATAGATTTTCTGGACCATTGAGCTGCCCTTCTTCTCCTTCTTCTACTCCTATTATTCTTAGGTTTGGTCTCTTTATTGTGTCCCATATTTCCTGAATGTTTTGTGATGAGAGTTTGTTGGACTTGCTGTTTTCTTTGATCAGTGTGTTTATTTTCTCTATGGTATCTTCAGAATCCGAGAGTCTTTCTTCTATCTCTTGTATTCTGCTGGTTATGCTTGTTTCTGTAGTCTCTATTCGTTTACCTAGATTTTCCATGTCCAGACGGCCCTCTGTTTGTGTTTTCTTCTTTGCCTCCATTTCAGTTTTCAGGTCTTGAACTGTTTCCATTATCTGTTTGATTGTTTTTCCTTGGTTTTCTAGGGTATCATTCACTGATTTATTCAATTCTTCAAACTTTCTGTTATATTTCTCATCCATTTCTATAAGGGCGTTTTTTACATGCTGTTTAAGGGTGTCAATCACTTTCATGAAGTCAATCTTTTCTCCTTCCTCTTGATTAAGGGGTTCTTGTCCTCCCGTTGTGGGGTCGCTTGTTTCTGGTAGCTTCATGTTGCTTTTCAGCTTGTTGGGCGAATTCTTGCCTTGACGTCGGCCCATCTCTTCTTCCAAATGCTCCCTATGGATCTTCTTTTACCGGATTAGGTCTCCTTGCCTACCAAACGCTGTCTCTCCCCAATGTTGGCTCTCCCAATGCTGCGTCTCCTGGCGCCGAAAGATCAGGCCTCCTTGCTGGTTGGGCAGCTCGCAGACAAAGCGCCTACCCCGCTTGGTGCAGGCAGGCCACAGAAACAAAGGAACTGCTGCCCCCCCGGGAGCCCCGGGTACTCGGACTCAGCGCCCAGATAGGCTGGGCTGGGCGATGCCACGCGCCAAAAGAGGGCAGTGGGGGCGAAGTGGGGAGGGCTCTGGACGGAAGCTGGGTGGGCCAGGAAGAAAGAGGCAGCACCCGGGGAGTAGAGGCCCTGCAGAGAGCCCAAGCAGGACAGGGGGCCAAGAAACCCCCGAGCTCCCCGTCCCAGGCTGGCGCCGTGGGCCAGAAACTCACCCCAATGCTGGGTCTCCTGGCGCCGAAAGATCAGGCCTCCGTGCTGGTTGGGCAGCTCGCAGACAAAGCGCCTACCCCGCTTGGTGCAGGCAGGCCACAGAAACAAAGGAACTGCTGCCCGCCCGGGAGCCCCGGGTACTCGGACCCAGCGCCCAGATAGGCTGCGCTGGGCGATGCCACGCGCCAAAAAGCGACATTTCTGGTTTTGAATGAATATCCCCAAATCCACATTTATAAAATGAAGTAAGGCTGTTTTTTGTTCCATTTTCTTCCTTCCTTTCTAACCTCTACTTGTTTTTTTTTGTTTTTTGTTTTTCTTTTGTTTTTTTAACTGTTCTGCTTTTATTTGAAGATTTAACACATACAGATTCATGTAGCCTTTATGCTGATCAGGAGGCAGGAAAGTTCTGTCACCTCAAGGAACTCAATGCAAACCCACTGTTATCACATCCTGGGCTGTAATCTCTTTTTGAGAATGCCATTAATAAAATTGTCCACATATAACCTTTGCAGTTTGATTCCTTCACTCCTGAGTATCTGTGAGATGTGTCTATTGATTACATCAATACCCATCATCTAATAGAGAATTAAAAGAATTATTGGAGGTAATGAAGCAAATGGACTTAACAGACATCTATAGAACATTCTACCCAAATAGGAAAGAATATACCTTCTTCTCTGCAGCTCATGGAACCTTCTCAAAAATTGACCACATACTCGGAAGCAAAGGAAACCTCCACAGATACAAAAAAATATCAGTGTCCACCTGTGTCTTATCAGATCACCACGGATTAAAGTTAGAAGGCATCAACCACACTACCCCCAAAAAACCGACAAACTCATGGAAACTGAACAGTCAACTACTGAATCACACCTGGGTCAAGGAAGAAATCAAGAAAGAAATTAAAGTCTTCCTCTACTTGTTTTAAAAAATAAAGTGACATTCAGTTTCTTCTTGGACAGTAACTGAGAGGAATATTCATATATTTAAAAAAGTGATTTCAAACGATCTCCAAATTGGTTATACCAACTTAAATTCTCACTAACTTCACAAAATTCAGTTTACCCAAATTCTCACCAGCACTTGATAATGACTCTTTCTGTTATTCTATTCATTATATGTCCAATTATGGTTTTAATTGGAATTTTAATCATTAAAAATAAATTTGAATGTTTTTTCATAGTTAATTTTTAATTCAAATTTCAAATTCAAATAATTCATTATCCAATGGAAAATGATAACTTTCTTTTATATATAAAACTCAGATTTAAATTTCTAATTTTTACATTTATTTTTAAATAAGATGTGGATTTAACATATGCAAAATTTATTTTATGATATTTATTAATTTATTAATTTGACATATACAGATAAAATTTTACATGTTTAATCTTATTATATATGAAAATAAAGAATTGGAATGTTGTAGAACTAGAATAATTGAGGAATTTTACCCTTAGAAAATTAATTAGTCTTAGAAACTTTAAAATATTTTTCTCCTCACTTACCTTATTTCACTATTATCTATAGATCAATTACCAAGTTTCCATTAAAATACATAGTATGTCATTACTTAGAAACATTACTGGCATTCATTTCTTGTCACTACTATCAGGACTATTCATTGTCAATAAATGACTTTAATCATATCACACCTTTGAGAAAACCTACTTAATAAAAAAATTAGAAAACTTTTAGAACAAAATCTCTAAATTGATACTGGATAATATATAGGCATAATATGGAAATTTTCCCTTTATTCATTAAGTGTATGGGAGCAAATAAATGTTAGTCTCCTATACATATAACAATATATCTTTAAGTTAACCACTATGATGTTTAATGAGAACATTAAAAGTCCTTTGGTGAGCTCCCATTAGATCAGTCCCACCGTCTCCGTGGATGGATTTACCACTCGAGGTCCTGACTTCTTTCCTCATGTTCTCCCTTCTTCTGCTCTTCATCTGGGCTTTGGGAGCTCAGTCCAGTGCTCCAAAGTGAGTCTCTGTCTCTATCTCCATCCCTCTCCAGATGAAGGATCTATGGTGATATTCAAGATATTCATCAGTGTGTCTATGGGAGAAGGCCAGTTCAGGCACCCTCTCCTCTGCTGCCCAGGGACCTAGTTGGGGAAATCCCCTTGGACACCTGGGAACCCCTCTAGAGCTAAGACTCTAGCCAACCCTAAAATGGCTCCCTTGGTTAGGATAACTTCTTCCCTGCTCCCAAATCCACCCTTCATCCATCTCAATTATCCCATTCCCCCAAGATCCCCCCAATCCTCCCCTTCTTCCTTCTCTTTCCCCATCTCCCCTACCTCCCAATCCACCCCAACCCCCCTGCTCCCAACTTTTGCCCAGTGATCTTGTCAACTTCCAGTATCCAGGAGGATAACAATATGTTTTTCTTTGGGTTCACCTTCTTATTTAGGATCACCAACTATAGGCTCAATGTCCTTTATTTATGGATAGAATCTGCTTATGAGTGAATACATACCACATTCCTCTTTTTTAGGTCTGGGTTAGCTCTCTCAGGATAGTGTTTTCAATTTCCATCCATTTGCATGCAAAATTCAAGATGTCATTTTTTTTTTACCGCTGAATAGAACTCTAAAGTATATATATATATATGCCACGCCTGCTGTATTCATTCTTCTATTGAGAGGCACCTAGGTTGTTTCCAGGTTCTGCCTATTAGAAATAGTGCTGCTATGAACATAGTTGAACAAATGCTCTTGTGGAGTTGCTGGATCCTGAGGTAGGTTGAGTCGCAGTTTCCTGAGAAACTGCCACACTGATTCCCAAAGTGGTTGCACAAGTTTGCAGTCCCACCAAAAATGGAACTCACCAAGGCAAGCTGGACTGGGTCTGAACAAGCATATGATCAAACCGGACTCTCTGAATGGGGCTAACAGTGAGGGCGAACTGAGAAGCCGATGGTAATGACACTGAATTTTGATCCTACTGCATGTACTGGCTTTTTGGGAGCCTAGTCTGTTTGGATGCTCACCTTCCTAGACCTGGATAGAGGGGGGGGGGCTTGGACTTCCCACAAGGCAGGGCATCCTGACTTCTCTTAGGACTGGAGAGCAATGGGGGAGGGAAAGGGAGGATGGGAGGATGTGGAAATGTTAAATAAATAAATTAAAAAAAAAGGAAAAAAAAAGTCCTTTGGATAGGAAAAAATGTGAACATAACAACAATGATGGTAGGCAGAGGCTGCTTGCTTGTTTCCCGGCCGCTCAGACCCGAATAATCACACAATCACTATATTAATTATAACACTGTTCGTCCAATGACTCAGGAACATTTCTAGCTAGCTCTTACATCTTGAATTTACTCATGTCTACTAATCTATGTATCACACAAGGCTGTGGCTTAATGGTAAGAATCCAGCGTCTTTCTCCTTCAGCAGCTGCATGGTGTCTCTTTGACTCTGCTCACTCTCTTTCTACATCTCTGTTCAGATTTTCTGCTTGATTTTACTCTGCTAAAACATGCCCCAAATAGCTTCTTTATTAACCAGTGGTAATAAAACATAATCACAGCATACAGAGGGGAATCCCCCATCATCTCCCCTTTTCTGTTTAAATAAAAGGAAAGTTTTAACTTTGACATAGAAAAATCACATACACAAACAGTTATCAAGCAAGAATTATAGTTACAATATTTAGCCTGTTTACATATAACAAATTAAAAAAATACTCTATAATCTATCCTATCTTTGTGAGTCTAAAGTTTTATATTTAATTGTTCTTTTATCATTAACTATGGAAAACTATAACTATCTGTCTTCAATCCTCCAAAGACCCCACAAGGATATAATATTACCTAAGTAAACAAGAAGTGTATTGTAAGCAACTTCTAAAACTCTAGAATTGACAGAGACATCTTGTTGCTTGGACAGTCACCCAAAGTTCTTCTGTAATGTTAGGGCATCCATCTTCAACCTACAGGCCCATAGTATCCAGCATACTTTTCCATGAAGCAGGATACTTGAAGATGTGTTCTTTCTTGTAAGGACAAAGTTCATCAGTTGCTTTCTTCTGTGTCATTCAGAATGTCTAGCAGTCACTTTCATTAAGTAGGAACCCTGAAAAACCATCCCATATTTTAGAAAATTTAGCAGTCACATTTATGTGGGTTCTGCATATCCAGTTCATACAGCATACCATCAAGCAATCCAGACAAGAGTAGGTTCTTGCCCAAATGGCTAGCCTTGTAACAATGAAGGCAAATTCCATAACAAGTTCCTTAAATACTCATCAACTTCTCTGAAGTAATTGATGCTGCCAGATGTAGAAATGACTCACTGTTGAGAAAAGTTTAAGTCCTTAAAATATTTTAAATGCCATATTCTGTGGTTCTTTGAAAGGGCTGAAGAATTCCTATCCACCTGAAATATATCTCTGTACATCTAGAAAACCTAACTAACATGACTACAGTTTGACTATTATATATGATCATCTATTAATACACATAATACCTTAAACAAGAGTAGAAATACATATACACAGTATAACAAAATCAGCCTTAATTATGTATTAACAGACCAAGATCCATACCAATGCAAAGTATTCATCTTTATATCATATCCCCCTTATTGTATATTTTATATATTTACTATGATCATAAATCACTTATAATCAAGCCCCTTTAAATGAAAAAATAATATATTTTTTCATAAATAATTTGGGAACATGGGCAAAGTTTTTTCCAAACTGTTTCTGCTTGTGGGCAAAGTATTTTATGGTTCATGGAGACCCTTTGTGGGATCTTGTTCCATCAAACCACATTAGCCAGGAAGCAATCCACAGGTTCTCATCCTCTGTGGGAACAAAAGCAAAATCTCTTTCCTATGCAACATTTACTTAGAACCAAATTGTAAAGTCAAGATACCTTTATGTTGGTTTAACATAGCAGTCCCGAGAATCAAATGTCTCTTTGCAGTCAAAAAATTCAAACGAAACACAATAATATACATAATCTAGACTTTTCTGTATATCATCCATCTTTGAATGACTAATTTTTCTTTACACCTTTAATCTATGACTGTCTGTACTCTTTTATATAACTTTTACTATTTCTTTAAAGACTTTTATTTTTTAAACTATTTCTTTTTATAACTATCTATACACTTTTTCTCCTCTCTCCCAAGCCATGATACTTTTTTTTTAAACACACTGTGTCTCATTTAGATGTCTTTTATATCTGAATTTGTCCTATTGTATATCTGAAATCCTTTCTGACAAGGAACATTTTAAAATGGTAAGCAGCATGGTTGAAGCAGCCCTGAATGTTGACTCCACCTCTCTTGGCCTTTCAATATGACAGAGGTAAGTTTACCCCCAGCTCTGGGACTGCTGGGTGGAAGCTGTGCTCATCACCTCAATTCTGGGAAGCACAGCATAAACCCTTTTTGTCTGAAGAAAAGGTAAATCTGCCATGCAGCATGCTGCAAGGCATGAAAATATCTCTGTGTATGGTGGCAGGAATCCTCCATGCTCTCCTGCTTGTACATGCCTAGCAGACCTGATCCGGCAAGTTGCTTACGCAGAGAGTGCTGAGGGTGGTGGGCTCTCAGCTATTTTCCTCCTAATCCTGAGCAGATGGACAAGAACCCGGACCCGAAGTGGGTGACGGGCCATGCTAGCTAGTTAGCCCAAGTTGATAGGGCAACATTTGTAAGTGGAAACTGCTCTTTCTTTCCTGGCTGTCCAGACCCGAATAATCACACAGAAACTATATGAATTATAACACAACTTGGCCAATAGCTTAGGCATATATCTGGCTAACTCTTATATCTTTAAATAAACCATTTCTATTATTCTGTGTATCACCACCAGGCTGTGACTTACTGGTAAAGATTGGGCATTTGTTTGACTCTGCCTCCTCTCTTTCTATATCTTTGTCTGGATTTTCTGCCTGGTTTTACTCTGCTAATCCATCTCTTATGCCTGGCTATATGCTGCCTTACTATAAACTGAAACAACGTCTTTAATAACCAATGGTAATCAAACATATTCTTAGCATACAGAGGGGAATCAAGCATCAAATGACCTCAATATTTAATTCTACGAATCATTATTCAGGGTTTTTATAACATGAACAAGGTATGGTAGTGGACACCTGTAATCTCAGCAATCACAGGACTGAAACTGGTGAAGCCAAAATTTGATAGCCATCTAGATTACATGGTGAGCTCAAGGCCTGCCTGAGTTTTGTAAGAGACACTATCAGACAAAGAAACAAACTCTACCAAAGGTAGTTTTATCTGTATCCCAAACTAGTATATCTATAGACTGATTTTCATGTTATAATCATAATAGTAAATCATCAAGATTAAGATATGCTAAATATGTTGTTCTAGTCCTACATGAACATTTTCATTTAAGCAACCATTGAGGAGGTGAAGTATATTTTTGAGTTAGTCTAGAGACTAACTCACAGCTGTCTGATAAAGCTCCCTTAAACAGAATGACACTTGCCTTGATATTGTTTAACTTTGGTTTTATCTTGGCTAAATGAGTGTATAATTTGAGCACTTATATCTATGTATTTTTGTGTCTGTAAAATTAACAGTCCCAAAATACAGGTTACACAAAATTCAAAGAGGAAGAAATGAGGTGGTGGTAGGGCTTACAGTAGTGAAGAAGAAAGGTTTGCAAAAGAATTGCAGAAGGCCAACAAAATGTTATGCACTGCTTGGTAAACAACACAAAAGGCAGAGAAAATTTTGCATAAATTTCCAATTCAACATTTTTCTTTACTTTTTGTGGTGGTTTTTATTATGTATGGCCCACAAAGTCTCATTTGTTTGAAAGCTTTTTCACCAGGGAATTCGGCTATTTTTTAATTGATTTTATTGAGCTATCCATTTTTCTCTCTGTTCCCTTCCCTTCATCTCCCCTCCCCTTCAACCCTCTGCTACTATTAGGAGGTGTGGCCGTGTTCAAAAAGGTGTGGCCTGTTGGAGGAAGTATGTAACTGGGAGTGGGCATTAACGTTTCAAATGCTCAAGTTAAGCCCAATGTCTCTCTTTTCCTGATCCCTGCTGATAGAGATGTAAAACTTAGCTATTCTCCAGCACCATGCTTGAGTGAGTGATACCATGCTTCCCATAATGATGATAATGGAATAATTCACTGAGTCTATAAGCCTTTTAAAGTGTTGCCATGGTCATGGTGTCTTCTCTTTGTAACAACAGAACACTGACTAAGAAATTGTCTATTTTCAATTTTTTATTTGAAATTTATATATTTAACCAAGATTCTCTATAGAGGACTGAATAAGCATGGGATAAAACCGGACTCTCTGAACATGGTGGACAATTAGGGCTAATGAGAAGCCAAGGACAATGGCACTGGGTTTCGATCCTGCTGCATGAACTGGCTTTGTGGGAGCCTCACCTGTTTGGATGCTCATCTTTCTGGACCTGGATTGAGGGGGGAGGACGTTGGACTTCCCACAGGGCAGGGAATCCGGACTGCCCTTCAGATTCAAGAGGGAGGGGTAATGGAGTGGGGGGAGGGGGAGAGGACTGAGGGGAAGGGGAGAAGAGTGGGAGGAGGGGGAGGGAAATGGGAGGTGGGGAGGAGGCAGAAATTTTTTCAACAAAAAATAAAGAAAGAAAGAATAAATTTAATTGCTTAGAGGTGTTTATTGCCTTTGCATTACATACTTAGAATATATTTTGTTGTCGTATTTCTACAGAACTTTTGTCAGTTAGATATGTTTCACAGTGACAGTGTAGCAAATGAGTAAGATAATAAATCCATGTTTACACTTTGGACAAACTATCTTTTGTCCTACAAAAGTCTGACTTTCTATTACTACATCAAGAAAGTAATGTGCTGCCAGGTATGGTGGAACGAATTTGCAATACGGAATCAGCAAAATTAGTTGTTGAAGATCAGCCTTGACAACATGAGGCCATGTCTCATAAATAAATAAGCAAAGAGATAAATGGTATGAAAGACACAGGAAGAATGTAACTGTGTTTTCCTTAAGAAACTAGGCAGATCCAGTATTTATCTAGTGAGATCTTTGCATTATTCCCACCGAAATAATAACTAGATTATAAATTCCCTCATGGAATGACTATGACATTGTAACTTGCCTAATATATATTTCATTCAAAGTACATTGAGTTACTTGTATTCGTTGAATATGGTGTAGCTTTTCTTGCTAGAAATTCTTATGGTACCAAGCTAGTCTTTGTGGCAGATAAATTATATGTAGATACATTGAAGTAAATTTTAGCATCAGAGTTATATTCAGGCTACTCCTTAAGCAATATTACACGGTTCTGCTTGAAAAGGTCACGATACTGTTTAGAAAAGAACAAGTAGTTCAGTGAGTCTATAAGCCTTTTAAAGTTTAGGGGACCATAGCTCCCCTAAATTAACTAATAGATTCTGGAAATAGGAATGTTAGCTGTGAGTGGGCTGTGGTGGTACCCGTATTTATTCTCAGCACTAGGGAGACAGAGGAAGGCAGATCTCTGGGACCTTGAGAGGTCAGTCTGGTCTTTATATGAGTTCCAGGACAGCAAGATCTACACAGAGAAATGCTGTTTCAAGAATAAATAAATAAATTAGAATGTCAGTTGCAATTAATCCTTTAAGCCAATGAGTTGTTATGTCTATAGCCCAAAAATGTTTCAACTGCTTATGTAACAAATAGCAACAATTTGAAAGCAATTCACAGACGATGACAATACATGTTACATATTCAGACTGAATCTAACGAGCTACCATAGATACACAGAATTGATATGACTTGTAATTTTTCAAATATCAACTATCATTGGAACTCTTGTGGTATTTAAGATCTTATTGTTAACATTTATTTAAAAACGGCAGGAAGGAGTCACACCATACAACAAGGCACTCATGAGAATTTTATATGAAAAAGAGAGAGAAGAGGGCAGAGAGGGGGTTCAGAAACCAATCTCCGGAGATAAGAACAGCAGAGGAGAAAAAGAAAGAGAGAAAGAGGGGGGAGAAAGAAAAAATTCGATGGGAGGTGGGCAAGGCCCACCTTTTAAAAGGGAACGTAGTGTATGTGTAAAATAGGTACTCTTAGTGGCTGCAGCTGGGACATATTCTGTCAGGACCCCAAGGGCAGGCCAGCACAGATGCCTGAATTCTAACATTCCTCCCTTTTGTTTATCATAAAAGACAAGGAATTAGAAAGGAGTAGCACATGAGGCAAGGATGAGGAAGCCGTGATCTCAAGACTGTTTCTGGCTGACTTGGGAAATGTCTATCATCTTTTGGGAACCTGAGAAAGCTGGGGTACTGTCCACATCCTTGGGTAGCTGGCTGCTGCACTTCACTGTCCATGCTTTAAGGGACCGTTCGGTGCCTCTTGGAACTGGAAGGATGCTGTTGGAGGTGAACTCAAATCAATTACCTGGAACACACTAGAACTGACAGTACCTGTTCCTTTTTCATCCCCATTGCATCACGTTAACGCCCTCTTTCTAGTCGACATACCAGGAGACACAGGTGGTTAATTTCTGATGGCAGTCAATAGTAAAAAGTGAAACAGAAAAAAAAATTGCACTAAACTAGTATGACTGTCTCCTGAGGAAGGCAAGGAAATGTGATGGGAAAGATCACCAGGTCGAAATGGAAACAGAAATTGAGTAAAAGAAAGTGAGAACCAGTGTGTGCCGAGCAAGAGGAAGTTGACTTCCTCAGTCTCGCATATTGCAGCAAACAAACAGGACAATTATAAAGGGAGAACAGATAGAAGAAAAAAGAAAGTGGAGAACTCTTTCTCAGTTTCCCGATTGCCTGATCCAGGGAATACTGAAGCCAAATTTGATTTGAAAGGAGTGGTCAGTTGGTCTCTAAAAGGCATTCCAAAAGGGAGTAAAGTGCTACAGACACTAACAAAGTTCCCATGAGTGTCATAGAGAAGACCCAGGGGCTGTAATTCATCGGGTCCCCGGAATTCAGAGAGGATCACACTAAGTAGGCACAGTCTGTCCCATGCATTATCACACAGGAATAGGGGCCAATGGCTCTGAGTCAGACAGAGACATAGTTGCCTGGAGCCGGGACTTTGAGAAAAGCCAGAAGGCAAAGAGAAGACTGTCTTCAAGAAATGAAACCTCACATCCAGGGGAATGGTCAGATGCATGTAACCCTACCAGAGACCCAATTGCCAGTATTGAATGGAAGACAAAGCTGGCAGTAAATGAGAAAGCAGAATTGTTGCAGGTGGAAGAGAGCAGTTCTGTTGGGTAGAGCAGGTGATTAGGGTCCCAGCATAAAATGTTTGGTGGACCCTGCCACTGAGCAAACATGCTGCATGCATCAGGTCTACTGAGGGAGAGGGAATGCAGAAGAATGAAAGGGTGATACCTCTTTCCATTTATCAGATCTCTGGCAGAATGTTGCAAAGATTCCATAAAATATTGGGTTATAGAGTGCAGGAAAGCAGCCATTTGGATTGGTCTGACTGAAAAAGTAGATGCACTTCCCACGAGTGAGGTAGAGAAATAAGATCCAAATGTCTGCAATTCTTAGCATCCCAAGAATTCAGAGTATCAGAATAAGTAGTCACAGGTTGTCCCATGCATCATCACGCAAAGAGAGCTCTGAGCCTGAGAGAGCCATGTTTGCCTGGTACCAGGAAATGACAAGGCCAAAAGGTAGGAAACCATGCCTGAGAGAAGAGAAATGGATCACTCATGGGAAATAGTCAGAGGTGAAGAAGAAGGGGGCTCACCAATCATGTTGATGTTGGATGGAGGGTCCCAGTGCTCTGTTAATTGGAGCAGTGAGGCTGTCGTATGTGGACCAGGTTCTAGGGTCCCGGTGTACCTCAGGACTCCAGGAGAGCCTACCCAGTCCCAAAGCACCAATGGTGTGTATATAAAAATGACTGGAAGAACTCACACCATATAATAGAGCTCACATGGAAGGTTTATTGGAAAAGAGAAAAAAGGCAGAAAAGGTGACAGAGAGAGTGCAGAGAGGGGCACAGAGACGGATCCCTGGGCACAAGAGTGACAGAAGAGAAAGGGGGGATAGGCAAGGCGCACCTTTTAAAAGAGAACATAGCAAAAGTGCACAAGAAGTGCTCTTGTAGCTGCAGCTGAGGACATGCATAGCCTGTCAGGCCCCCAAGGGCAGTCTAGTCCAGATGCCTGAATACCAATCCTTGCTCTTTCAGACAGTCAGATGTCCAAGTAAATTTAGAATGGATTCCTGGGGCATCATTAATTGATAAGTATAATCTTGCTGATTGACAACAAACGTTGGTCTCATTGGAACTGTTGCTCCATTGATGTGATGTTGGTTATAGCTGGAGACTGACTGCTTAGATCTAGCAACTCACGTAGTAGAGAGAATAACTTTAGGTAGTTTTAAATCTAACAACATAAAGATAGAGGATCTTATATTAAAGGCTAGAAGATGGTTTTTGCTCAGATAGTTATTTTTGCCTAAGATGTTTAATATTTCTATCTATATATTCATGTTTCCAGTGTGAAATTTTATTACCGTCAAGCTAAAGTATTTTGTACAAAAAATTAGTTTAAAAGGTTTGTTTCAGTTATTTATTAAAATTACAAATATTTTATTTTTTAAAGAAGGAGTGAATTAAAGAGTCTTCATAAGCTCTATGATGATTCATATTTCTCATGGGAATGAAAATGTACAGCTCTTAGTGCTTGATGATAAAATTAATGCCACTTAGTAGAACCAAGTGTTTAAATATTATAACTTCACATAAAGCTTTATTATTGTTTCAAATATACTTTTAAAATCATTGGCATGGTTGGGCTTTTGAAAGGTCATGGATAGTTTGTACCTATAGGGCTATTTTCTTCCATTCTGATAGCTAATAGCAGGTAGAAGTGAAATTTTATAGAAGAGTCAAGCATTGTGGTGACATGCCTGTAATTAGAGCATTTGGGAAACTGATGCAGGGGGATCAAAAATTCAAAGAAAGCCTGGGTTATGTAGCATTACCCTTTCTCAAAATAAAGACAGCAAAAGAAAAAAAAAAACACTCTATTAAATAGGGTACTGTGGAGTAAGGCAAGCCATGAAGGTTTCGGAGTAGACTATTATATAACATTACTAATACATGAGCTATAAATTTCTCAGAGAATGTGTCTCTGAGTTCATGACTAATGGTATTTACAATCCAAAGGAAAAAATAAAGAGTTGGTTATTTCTTTTGTTTGGCTGTTTTATGAAATAGGCTTATTTAGCTAAATTCAATAAGCACATTCAAATGAATGTGCATGCAATTGAAAATTTCACATCTCTGAAGGTTCCACATTAATAAGCATTCATTCACAAGTGTTTTGTCATTTAAATATTATGTTAATTTTTTGTAATTGGATTCTTCTTCAATGTTGGAAAACTTTCTTAACTATACTAAACATTTCCTTAGAGGTATTGTTACACATTCTAAAATTCCTTTGTGCTCAGGTATTAGTGTTTGAATTGTCAACACTGAGCGTAGTTAAAATTAAAAGCCTTCTGTCAGAAAAATTGTTTTGAAGGAAGAAGGAACTTAAAACACTCTTTCTCCCCCACTAGAAATTCATACAGATAAATACCTTTATTTTTCTCCTAGAACTGAACGTACATGACAAATTGGCACAACTTAAAATGAGAATTGAAGGGGATGAGACTGATTGAGAAAACTTGATATTGAAAGGCTTATTAGCCCATACAGGGTTCGAGTCTGTCTCTTCAGTCTCTGTGAGCCCCTATGAGCCCTGCTTAGTCGATTCTGTGTCCTGTGTTCTCCTGGTAGTATCCTCCAGCCTTTGACTCCTACAATCCCTTCTCCACTTCAAGTCCTCTGCATATAACTTATGGTTGTATAGCTTGCTATTCTTGTGAACTCCCAACAATGCGAGTGTGTGTGTGTGTGTGTGTGTGTGTGTGTGTGGGTGTGTGGGTGTGTGGGTGTGTGTGTGTGAGAGAAGGGGCGGGGTATTTTCTGACTCTTTTGCTTGCCACTTGGGACACTTTTCCTCCTCCTACTGGGATGGCATGTCTAACCTTAAGATGTATGTTTGTGCCCACTCTTATTATATCTTGTTAGGCCATATTCAGTGAAAATCCCTGAGATGCCGGTTTTTTTTTTCTTTAAAGAAAGACGTAGAAGGAGGTGATCTGGGAGAGAAGGGGAAATGGGGAAGGCACTCAGATAACTGGAGGGAGAGGAAAGTGCGGTCAGCAGGTAATGAATGAGAGAAGAATAAAAGTTAAAAAGGAAAGAAAAAAAGAAAAGAAAGGCTTATTATCAATGTGGCATTGGTGCATGCCATTAATCCCAGCACTGGTGAGGAAACTGCATTTCTAAGTCAGCCTGGTCTAGAGAGCGAGTTCCAGGACAACTAGGAGCTTTATATGGAGAAGCCCAGTTTGAGAAACAAAACACTAAAAAAAAAAATATTAATCAAGATCTGACATAAAAACGTAAGCTGAAAATAATTCATATAATCAAACAACAAATTTCATATGCAGCCTTGCACTGAAAAATCAGTCATGTGAATACCAACATGTTTTTGAAGTTAAAGACTCAAAATATTGTCAAGTGGCTTCGCAAATAAGCATTGGCTTAAGATGTTTCACAACAATGAAATGGATATCATAGTAATTAATCTCCTTATGGTAAAGCTAGGTCAAATTTCGTCAAAAGGTCAACTAATATTGAACAGGACGTTTGCTCATGAATTTGCTGCATTAGAATTTTGCTATTCTGAAGGTCAAAGGACATAATCATTTTCAAAAAATGAACGGAGCAAGACATTTTTACATTTTTTCTAGAAAATTTGGGCTTTAGTTCTATTTAAATGTATACAATAAAACCATACCTCTGTCCTATATTTATTAGCATTCTAATAAATTATTCATGATTGTAATATTTATGTAGACTCCATTTTGCTTGTATGATTGATTTGGCTTAACCTACAAATTAATGTGTTCCCATTCAACCTTTGCAATTCTATATGCCACTACTCTTTCCTTCAAAGTGTCCTGAAATAGCATCCTAGCTGATCTCCCTCTTATGTTCTTGTCCTCTTCTATCTGCTCTATTAACAGCATTTGAAACAACCTTTCAGAAAGGTCAATTAAATCATCTCACCTCTTCATTAAAACTATTCTGATTCTACTAAGAGTCAATTCTGATCCTTTTATCTTGATATATATATATATATTGATTAAAAATATTAATCAAGATCTGACATAAAATATATATATATGGAACATGCCTTTCTTTCTAATTTCAACTCTATTTTGATTTAGTTTCAGACAAGCTATCTCTGTCTTAGCCTTGTATATAATCTAAGCTGTCAACCAAACTGCCTATTTATTTAAGGCTCTGTCTGCCTCTTATCTTACTTTCTTTTGCTTCTGCCTCCATTTTATGAACAGTTAGATATTTGTTACTTACTCACTACATCATTCAAGTGGTTTTTCATTCGTTTATTCAGAAGTCAATGACTTTTAACTGAGAGAAAATATGTCCTTCTGCTTTATTCTGTTTAAAACACGCTGCAGATTCCATTTGACTATCCCAAAGATTCCTGGTCCTATTCAAACAATAATAATTTATAACCATCTCCATCATAAGACTTCTAATAATCTTTCTCTGGATAAAAAGTATTTCTAAACATACAGTGGTTCAAGGAAAACACCTAAGAGGTATAACTTGAAGATAAAGTTACAATAATAACTCATTGCCTCATATGATGTTATTTATGAGGTTGATAACATTTGTTACTCCTGTTGAGCTGCACACTCAGAACTTAACCAATTTTCTCTAGATGTCTCATATTTTTATAAATATATCACATAGAAATTCTGAAAGGCAAGTCTTATCTTTGTCTCTTATTCATCTAGCACCTTTAAAGATATGGCTAGAATTCCATACTATCTTCCAGTTGCTGAGTGCTTGATGGATCTTAGGTATTGTGACCAGTTAGTTACTTTCTTACCTTGCTTTAACACTCACTATTTCTATGATGTAAGTATTTTATCTTCAATTTTACATATGAAGAAGTTAAAACCAAGGCAATATAACTTGTCTATGGCCATATAGGTAGAAGGTAGAATTTGAATTGCAGCCAAAACTTGCAATGCTCAGGGTAGCATGCCATTCATATGTTCTCTTAGAAATAATTTGGACAGCAAAGGAAAAGATCACCACTCCAATTATAGTGTCCCAACAAGGCAAAGTTTTTGATTGAGAGGGCATACTAGTCACAAAATTAGAAGAAACACACCATGGCAGGAAATACACTTGGTTTTTATTCCAGTGCAGGTAGTAACTGTGTCTTTCAAGATTTGTTAGTCACCCCCCACAAAAGGAAAGGTTTAGACAGAAAGCAGTAGATGAAAACTCTTAAAGATTGTTATGAGATGCTCAAGTCTAATTCTTCACAGTTTATGGCTTCTGGTGGGGCAGAGAGTAAGGAAAGACTTGGTTTTCTTTAAGGGCTTAGCCACTGTGTGTTTGACCATACTCCAGTGAGTATACGGGCAACACAAAATGGACTTGGTATATATTTCTTTTCTTCCTCTTTTTATTGTTGTGGGAGAGGTCACCAGGACAGGTGTGGACCAGGTTTAAGAAATGAGTATGATAAGGATGCATTATGTCAAATTTCCATATAATCAAAAAGAAATATTATATTGGGGAAAAAACAAAATGAAAACCAACAAAGCAAACAAAAAATCTGAACAAAAGAAATGAAGGAAACCAAGAAATGGTTGGTCACTTAAGTCATTTAAGTTCTAAGACTCGAGCAGAACCTTTGTATGAATACAATACTTACCAGGTTAGGGACAGTTTAAAACATTTTAATAAAGATTTTACAATGTGAAAGAGATAAAAATATTTGCACAGAAGTTTCATAAAGTGGGGAGAGAGAAAAAGATTTGAATTCATTGTCATAAAAGAAAGTTTTATGGACTTATCAAAAAGACTAATATTTAATGTTTCTTACATGTTCCATGTCTAAAATCCCTGGGAATACATTCCTCCATCCTTGGTGTTACTAGAATTGTGGGGCCCTTTGTGGTCTGCAAATGATGCAGGGGAAATCAAGGTCCCCTATTGGGGTTCTTCGTCTCTTTAGTAAAAGCTTTTATAAATGGACTCAAACACAAGCCCAGAAACTACTTTATTAGTGTTTAAAAAAGGAACAAAAAACCCTAGGGCAGAAAAACTGAAATTTTCAGCAGCTACCCAGAGGAAGAGAATGGAAGGGAGAAGAAAAGGCATGCAATTTAAGGTGTCACAGAGGTCAGACACAGTGGAAAGGCAGTCACGTGGTGGGAAAGGAGGCTTTAGAAAAAGCATAAGGAAGCCCAAAGTGTATAAGGAAAGCATAGTTTGAAAAGAGATAAAACGATAAAAAAGATTATACTGTTTTCAAAGCAGGCCAATTTACAAGCTACAAGATTTTGGTGCAGTAGCAATCCTTTGGCACAGTAAGCTAGTCAACCAAGTGTTGCAATTCTGGCAAGGAAATGTGTGGTGTCTCATTCAAGAAGTGGTTATTCTGTGTATCTTTGTAGCACGGCTTAAGCTGTGGCCACCTTTCCTGGGGTGGTCTCTGGGCCAGATGATTGAACCCACCACCCTACTAGAATATTAGGTCTCTTCCTAAGCCTGAGATTTCATTTTCTTGACCAGAGGTAATTTTTGCTCTAACATTGGCTTCAGTTTAGAACTTTTTATCTTTTCAATATGACAGTGAAAATACACAAGGAAATCTGTGACCTTTAGTCTACAGTCAAGTCAGCCTAAACAATGCCAGGGATAGTCACTGTTGTGTACTGTAAATGTGATACTGTTCTTGAGTTAAATTCTGCTAAGATGGTAATTAGTGATCTTGGTTACATAGGAAAATCCCCAGGCACCACTCAAATCAATTAAAGCAGGATCCTTGCAGGTAGAGACCTAAGACTGCGCATTTTATAAGTGTCGCTTTAGAGACTGTACTATGTGATCAGGCTTGGGAAAAATTCCTGAAGTCTAAATGTTTACATGTTAGATTCCATTTCTAGTTCAGTTTCGAGAAATAATAATGTATAACTCAAGGTGTATGTTATACATATATATCTTTCACACATACCATTATGTCATACTCAGTAATCGCCTCTGTGGTTTTCCAACTTAAAATGTAGTTTGTAATTTCTAATGTCAACATACAGAACATTATTATTTTGTTGAATGTCAGTATTAAGCTATAATATAAGAACACTGTAATTTATCTAAATACACTATAGCACATAAGATTTAATTCATTCCCTGTTTGTTTTTACAAACATATTTTAGTGTATATAATATTACAGTACAAAGAATATATAAATCTTAGTAATAACTTCAGTATAGAAGTGGAAAAGGTCCTTATGTACTTAGAATATAAATGATAGAATGAGTCACATAGCTCTCAAAGGCATTATTCCCTTTTATTTGTTTGAGTAACCTTAGGGTTATTCACATGTCTCTTTTGTATATAGTGTCATTGCAGAAATTGCCATTTTAAACTCTAAGCATTTTAGGCAATTTAAAAACAATCATTTTAGAATTTAATGTGATATGCAATGCACTTTAAGTCTTAAAATATACATACTGAAATCTGTATCTATAATGTCCTTAATTTTCAAAGAACATATCAAGTATAAAGTAAATGGAGCAGCCTCTAGAAGGGTCCATATTAAGGAGAGAAATTTAATATTGCCATTCATTATTGGAATGGTACATATAAGTGGGATTCCCCCCCCCAAAAAAAATTATTGGAGTTTTTAAGGAACTAACTGCAAAGCTAAGTGATAAGAGCAGACTTTATTCAATTTGAATACTGAGTGTACCCAATTTGAAAACAAATACATGATTTAATATGGTTTTGGATGACAAAAGCATATGAAGAAATATAATAAATAGACAAGCAATAATATTATAGTGCTGAGTCCCATGTTGTGGTTGCAATCAATGTTTTGATAAAATAAGAAAGATATTTTAAAAGGTAAATCTAGGAGGGAAGGAATACATTTTTAAAATCTACATTGAGCATTCAGCTCTAATACATAATAAAGGACATGACAGAGCTAGTTAGAGGTGGAGAGAGCAGAACCAAATGAGTGATATTAAGTGCAGAAATAACAGAGAGAAAAGAAAATAGATGAAACCCCAATTTATGGTCTATCTAACTTCAGAGATATTAGTATTTTGCCGACTTATTTCTCATTGGATTGTATGTGCCCCAAGATGAAAAAAGATCTTTCATTTTTACCTTATTCATAAGTATGTAACTATCAGACATAATTTATATGATAAATAATTTAGATGATATTTAAGGCAGGCAGTTGAGTCATATTTTAAAAATTCTTTCTCATTTAAAAACATTCTTCAACATACTTATGTTTTGAATTGAAAATAGTTTTTTTTTCAGGTAGTATATTCTGATTAAGGTTTTCCCTCACCTAACTCTTCCAGACCCTCTCACTTCCACACACAAATCCGTACCCTTTCTTTCTCTCTTTCCTTAGAATACAACAAACATCTAAGAAATGATAATAATAATGAAAATAAGATAAAATAAAAATAAACCAGGATATGACATATCAAATAGAAAAAAGGAACCAAAGAAAAAGAACACCACATTCACAAATGCTGAGACACACATTCCCCCATGCAGAAAGCCCTAAAACAATATTGAAAATGACAATATATAATAAGTCAAGTATTCATGAAGTAAAAAAATAATGCCCAGGCAAAGTATTGTGAGACACAGAACCTCTAAAAATACCATTGAATTCATTTTCTTTTTTGGCTATCTACTCCTGGGCGTAGGGACCTAGGCAGGTCCCATTGGAGAATCCTGGTCAAGATGTGGTCCTCGCCACCACTGCCCCTTTACTATCTGGCTTCAGTCTTAGGTCCTCCTTTTGGCTGGCACCTTTTCTTTCTCTTAGCATAAGATTTCGGGTGAAATTACCAGTTTTTAAGAGTCCATCATGTCAATAGTCAGATTGTGAGATACAAGTGTCTCTTTAGTGTATCTTCACTTCTGCCAAGCTCATTATGGTAGAAATTTTATTTTAGTAGTTGTGTATTAAGTTCTCTGTGTAATGTGTAGAGTCTCACAGCAACAATTTCCTCTGAATCCAGGAATACCTATCATCTAATTCCATGGTGTTGAATCCCTTTCATGAGACTCTAGCACAAAAATTCTGATTTGTTTGAAGCAAGGCTAGTGATGTTATTTATCTAACAGGTTTATCTGCTTTCTGTTACATTGGTCTAGCCTAATCTTTTCAATTATTTCTAGATAGTGGAACTGTAGCTGTTGGTTTAAAATTATGTTCATAATATGTGTATCTATGTCTGTATGTAAAGGAAATTAGTAGTTTTGATAATCTGGAAATATGTAAATTATAGTATTATCTTACAAAGATTTATGATGAGTTTACTGCAAAAATTAATACAAAGATTGGTCAAAATACAAAATTACATATTAAAAAATACAAAATATCAATATAACTCTACATTGCCATATAACTATGTAAGGCCTATTTTATGAATTTTTATAAATCTGAAACTTAACCACTTACACTTTCTTGGGAAGATATAATGTAGAAAACAAATAAACTGATGTGACAAATCCTAAATAATTATCTTTCACACCAGTCCAATTTACCGTACACATTTTTTCTGCACTATGCATATGTATCTGAGCATTATTAGAGCATTTTCCTGTAATACCTTCCGAGGATCTATGGACAGATAGAAAAGATCTATGGAATTCTATCGAAATAGTTGTTCCTTATGTTAATATTTTGCACATTATTATATGGAATTCTGTTTTATGATGGATATTATTTCAGAGTATTATTTCTCATTAGGCAATTTCAAAAGCACTTAAAATTTTTATTTCTAAATTGTGGCCACAGTTAGAAATTGTATTTAATTATGTATGTTGAGCGTTATAAATTCTAAATTGCCTTTCAGACCCTGTAGTTTAACAAGTTACAATTTTGAAAGTTTTTTTTTTTACAATTTAAAACAAGTACTTTCAAAGTGTCAAACTTTTTAAGAAAGGAAATTATCGTTAAAATGTACACTAGTTCATTTATCTTCTATAGTCTTTGACCTTAAACAGAACTGTGTTAAGAAAAAAGGTCATCTTCTACAGTGGATACAAATATTTAGGAGTATAAATTTATATCACTTTTTGTAATATGCATTTTTCTGATTTTAAAGTTTAAATGTTAACATTAGTTATGACATAATTATACAATGATATAGAATAATCCATTCAGAGTTGAATCAGAGCTTTGATTAGGAGCCTAGGGATGTAGCTCAGTAAGGGATGTAGCAAGTAAGAAGAGTTGCTGTGCAAGCATGAGGATCTGGGTTGAAATACCAAGCACTGATATAAAATCAGTTGGTAACTGCACTTATCTATAACCCCAGCATTAAGGGTCAGAGAGAGAAGGATCCAAGGAGCTTGCTGGTCTACCAACTTAGCAGAACTATTAAAGCTTCTGCTTACTGAGACACCTAGCCTCAGGGAGTAAGGATAAATGTGAGAGAGGAAATCGTGAAAGTTATACTTCTCTGGCCTTCACATACACACGTATGGGTGAAAACACCTATGTCCTCATGTGTATGTATCACACACACAGGCGTGCACGCACACAAACACACACAAATGTGTAAGAACACAGTTATTACTATTTAATTGTTTTCCCAAAAATATAATTTGAATATGTTAATTTTTGTAACAAACATGTTTTCTTTGAAATAGGAAGGGTATACTAACTCCCATACACTTCAGACATACTTACAGCAAATAATTTCATCTTTTGGGTATAACTGAAGATTATTGAATAAAATGTTTAATTCTTGATAGTTTTAATAAAAAACCTTATTTTCCATTTCTTTGCTTTTTCTTCCTTATGTGATACTTTGGCCAAGCACTCAAAGAAAATTTATGTGGAAACTTCCTTTGTTTCATTTTTTATATATAAGATTGGATTTATTTAGATAAGAAATATGATATTGAAGTATTCCTTATGAATAATTTTAAAAAGGAATATAGGATCACAGAGACTGTGGACTGGAAGTTTCCTTTCTCTACTTGCAACTTCTTCTCCTCTTCCTCATCCTCTCTTCCACCTTGAGACAGGATTTACTGCACAGGCCAGGCTATATTCTAACTTGAAACCTCCTCTTTAGATGCTCAGTTCTGGGACTGCATGTCCATGTCAGCATGCCTGCATTGCATGCGCTGTTTGCAAATCCACAACCATTCCAACCTCCCAATTTTCATTATTATGTTTATGATTACTGTTTGTATCTGTATATTTTTGCTGCATCTGCATATTTGCAGTAAACACTTTTAGATTATAAAATGAACCTTGAGAAAATATACCATGTAAGACATATTTCAACTTAAGGCACAACCACGCATGTACACATACACATGCACACACACACACACACACACACACACACACACGCATACATGTAAGAACACTGAGCATCTCTGAATTAAAGTAAAGATTATATGGTATCATGATGATCACAGTGCCCAGAGATTCCGTTTTTTTTTTTATTCTTTAGCAATGAAAGTCTTTCCAACAAAGTTTAATACAAGGAAGACTCTGCCATAAAAAGTAAACTAAAATTAGAACCTCTAGATTAAAACAAGGATTTTAGTCCAGTTTCAGGTCCACTGATACACCTCAACCCTTTCGCTTTTTATGATGTAATTGGGCAACATAGAATTGAAGGGGCCTCTTCAAATTTACTTGACTTAATTATGTTAGACTCAGTATGCTAATTGAGAAAATTCGGCTTTAGCATTATTCTTAAACAGTTTCTTTGATGCAACACTGCATAAAGATAGGACCCTAGAATAAAAAATACGGTTAATAGTGCAACCAATAAGTTCAAACTAGAAAGCCAATGATGATTGGACAAATATTAAAATGAAGAAATTGCTCTCAATACATATTAGAAGAATTCAGATTTTTTTTTCATTTTTATCAGATAGTATACTTTTCATGTTGCTCTAAAAATCTAGAGTTTTTGAAATGCCCTGTAATTCCACTATTTAAGTACCTCATCATTTGGATATTTTAAAGCATTTCATCTATTGATTAAACTCAACCTCTGAGAATAGTGACTAATATATATATATATATATATATATATATATATATATATATATTAAGTGATCAATGTGTATTTGGCAACTAATTTATAAAGGGGGTTGTGTTCCAGTTCAGAACTATGTACAAATGTGACAAAGATATATTTTGAGTTTGAATAAGTTCAGTGGCTTCCAGAGCAAATATTTTGTTTTATCTATTAGAGAAGCAGAAAGCTAGTTTAACCTGTTTGACTAGATGCTCAGGGCCCAATAATCTCAAATAAGCCAGGATCCTAATTTTATGTTTCAATCTATAGTGCCTTCTTTGCATCTCTATTTTTCTAAGCCGAAATGCATGAAGAATGGATATATCTTTTAAAAAGTAAACATTTGCTCAAAGCATGTTCCTTCATATAAATTATTTTTACTAAGGTCTAAATGTAGGCTGAAATAGAGTAAAAACATGACTGTAAGAATGATGATTCAAAGAAATTTCACTCTTGAATTATGAACAGAAATCCTTAGCATAATTCTCCAGTGGACTATGTGATGATATTTAACATGAATATGCTTCATTTCCTTGACAGCCTTTTTATACTGGCAGAAGAATATAGTGAGAATCTCTTTACATTATCATTTACTGCTAAAAGTACAGGAAGGTTCAGACTAATTAGAAATCTGGTTGCTACTAAGCCATTGCACTAAGCATACTAAACCAAGCTGTTGCTCTCTTAATATTTATTAACACATTTTTACTGATTGCAGAGAGTAAAGAAATGGAAATCACTTGTTTTGAAATTTAAAATGGAAAATTTTTATAAGACCCCCCCCCAAAAAAAAAACCCTTTGGCTGTATCAAGTTCTACAACTTGAGTTGTAATACTAGATTACAAAGATTCAATGTTGTTAAAGAACACAAGGACTGCACAGTATTAGATAAAAGCTGGTTAGTTAGATGGAACAGAGAATAGATGGGTTCCAATGGTAATATAGTTCATAGATTGCAACTCTCAAACCAACTATGTCATTTACTTTTTATAAAATCTGCTTGTGGTTCAGTGTGGTAAGGCCCTCAATTATGATCTCAAGTATAACAGAAAGAAGGAAGGAAGAAAAAATTCTCTCATTTTTTAAAATTTTACAACATTTTAACTGATAGATATTGACCTTAGCTGTCTTAATTATTGGAAATAATGCTGCAAAATGTGGGAGTAAGATTATATCCTAAACATATAAAATATTGTTCCTTTCTATTAATAAAACAGGCAAAGACAAACAAATAATAAATGAACTCACTTCAATGTTGTATTAGTTGCTTTTTATCTATGTGATAAAATGCTGTAAATAAAGAGTTTATTTTGTTTTATAATTCCAGAAGGGGCATCTATAATGGTGGAGGAAGCATGAGCAGGCAGCCAAAGCACGACATTAAACAATCACATCTTCGACCTCACAGACAACTATTAACAAGGATTAGGAGGGGCTTTAAACCCTCAAAGCCTGATTTAAGTGATAGACTTCCTGCAACAAGACTGTACCTCCTAAAAGTTTCATTACCTCCCCCAAACTGTGCCACCAACTAGAGACTAAATGTTCTTTGAGGGCATTGCTCATTGTTCACTGTCCAAACCACTAAAGATGTATAACATAAAAATGTCAGTATTACTTACACAGTCTAGAAGGATAGTTATTATAAGCCCATGTACCCTGGTATATTGCATGGTGACATCAGATATAATACTACATATTTTAGACTTGCTAAAATGCATTTTAATATTCTCATCACAAAAATGATAACTTGATCAAATGATCGGTATGTTAATAAGTATGAATAAGGTTTTGTGATGCTTACAAAAATGAAGGCACCATATTATATTCAACAAATATGCACAACTGTTACTCATCAGTTCAACATTAAAACATATATTCCAAACCTGGTGGTGGTGCCTCAGTACTAGGGAGGCACAGCCTTCCTGATCTCTGTGAGGTAGAGGATAGCCTCGTCTACAGAATGAGTTCCAGGTCAGACAGAACTGTTATACAGAGAAAACTTGTCTCAAAAAACAAATGTCTATATATCTTTTTATGTTGACATATATAGACAAGTGAGTATATATATATTCAAAACATTTATCAATGTAAAATCACTGCAAAATATTATAAATACTTTATCTTGAACACTTGATGGCTCATTTTTTTGACTTTCTATTCAACAACAACTCAATTTATGTTTAAACAGACTTCTTGTTTCTGAAAATATTTCCATTGCACATGTGGTACAATTCATCTCTGACCATGCACTGAAGATGGTACAGGCCCTTTTCTTGAACAGAGTCAAATCAAACTGCCGTTTCATTTTAGGAAAAATGGGACATATTCAGTTGTTTCAAATATTTAACTTTAACTAGGATACCATGAAAACCAGCTGTCACTTGGAGAACTTTGTTGTGCTTTTCTTGTACTGAAGTTAATTATCTTGGATACTGAAGTGTATGTGAGACCACGTCTTCTGTTACAGATCTTTAGATCATTATTTTTTTTTCAAAAAAGGTTTTCTTTTAGAACCCTGATATTTTTCTAATTTATAGTTCAGCTCTGAGGAAGTGTGGACTCTTCCTTTTTGATTCTCATTATCAAATAATTTTTTATTTAAATAGCTGTGCATTCCCGACTAGCCCTGAGATTACCAGAGGTGGCTGGTGTCAATAGTGAGTCTGTGTATGCCTTTTTTTTTCTCCATAGAGAAGTTTTACCTATTGTATGATGAACAACATTAAAGGGAAACTTGAATCCTATTATGCCCTAAAGGTATAATCAAGAGGTGTTTGATTCTAGCATGCAAATTGGGGCAGCTAGAGCACACTGCTCCTCTGGGTATTGGTGAGAAGTATGGTGTTCACATATTTTTGAACTTTTTCTTGCAAAAGCATTATGGGAAAGCACACCTGATTCTTGTGTTAGCATGTCTATGTACATAACTCTTTGTATCATAGCTTCTGTCATAGGCTATGCTCTTTAATTTTCTCATAAGTCTTACAAGCCATTACCATTCTTTTAAAACTTGGCAATAAAGCATTTCTAGTTTCCAGTGAACTAGACTTCTGTCTCTCAACTTTATCTCTTAACTGATTATAAGCATTATAAGAAAAGAAGGCTAGCAATATTGCTTATTTACAATGTGCACACATACATGTATACACAAATACATAACTGCATGCATACATACATACATGCTTGCATGCATGCATACACACAATATGTACTAAAGAAGTATATTCAAATATATTCACATTTATCAGAATATTCTTTATCACTCTCAGGAATCTTTTCAGTTGTATTTAATTGGGTTTTCCTTCTTAAGCCTGGGAAGTTTCTTTTATTGCTTTGTATTTAGTAGGATTTTTCTTTCTTTGAATGTTGATGACTATGTTTCATTAGAATCTGAATATGTGAGCTTTAAGCACACCATAAAATTATCCATAAATCAGAGACACACATCAGATTCATCTACAGATCTTGAAGCCCCAAACTCCAAAAACCTATTATGGTTCTTTCATATTTATGAAAAAATTAAATCATCAATTGAGTAGGGCTACAAAATATTTGATTTGTTACAGTCTTTAATCTTTGCCAGTGTGATACATAATTAAACCACATGCTTAGTCATTTTCAAAAAGTACTATCAGATGGATTTAATTTGGTAGTTTTTTATTTTCTCTGTACTGTTATTATATCCACTCAAAATTCATGTTGAATTCACAAACGCCCATGTGACATTTGAAATTACAGAATTGTAAGGAGGGTTGTTCTATGTATCTGTCATTCTTTCTTTCCTCCCATCTCTTGATCCTTCTCACTCTCTCTTGTTTTGTGTGAACAAAGGAAAAGGTGGCGGGCCAGGAAGACAGCCGTCCATAAAACCTGATCATTGTGACATCCCAATCTATGTGTCACAGCCTTAAAAATTGTGAACATAATTTTCTTTTTAAAGCTACATTGTCTATGATATTTGCCATAGAAATATGAAATATGTAAGACACTTTTATTATTTATGTACTTGATTAAGTACACACACATACTCCACACACATACACACACACGTGAAACTAACCAACCTGGTGATGCACATAATCATCAACAGGCTTATCTAGGTGTTTGTATTAGTCAGCTTTTACCAAGATAATGCTGTGTAATACTATTTTTCCCTAAACTTGACTTATTTCAACTAACATGAATTTCATCATCAGATAAATCTGAATGATTTGTCCTTGGAAGTTCTGCATCAAGTCATGGGTCTAGTAGCCTTGGTGTCTAGACAGGCAGATGGTAACTTCATATTCAGAGGCCCACATTGATGTGGCTGTGGCTATCCAATGCTTGTTGATTTCCTGAAGGAAAGAAGCTTTATCACAACTTAATAATTCCAAACATGCCAGTCCATCTGGTTGGTTAACATCTCATTGATCAAAGCAAATTATCTCTTCCAATGAAAGCTAAATATATGAGGCTTATATAGAACAATAAAAAATGGGCAATTAGTAAATCTTTTATAAATAAGAAAATTATTACTCTTATTTTTTTACATACAGAGTAAGTTTTGGCATACTTTCTCATTTTCCTTGTGGATATGGAGAATTGCTTTTAAATTTTCAACCTAATTACAATAAGGGCTAAGGAAAGAATGTTTTATGTTAAACAGTTAGCTTTATAATTCAAATTTTCTAGAACAAATTTAATAATGTTTTAATACCTGGACTCATTCCTCAGAGCAACAGGCAAAAATGGCAGGGTAGGTATTTCTGTAAGAGAAAACTTGCCTAGGATATATGAGGCTCTGATATTAATCCCCAGAAGCATAAATCTCTCTCTCTCTCTCTCTCTCTCTCTCTCTCTCTCTCTCTCTCTCTCTCTCACACACATACACACACACACACACACACACACACACACAACAATGGGGGGAAGAAGGGAGAAGAGATAGAGGGAGAAGAAGAGGAGATAACTGAAGAGAAATATCAAAATTCCATTCCAAAATGTATATTTCACACAGAAGGCATACTTCCCCAGTCAGAAACATAGCAGGAAAAACATATCATTCCCTTCTTACTTTGGAGAAAGAAAGAAAGAAAGAAAGAGAAAAATTAGGAAATGTTCAAGAAAAAACTGTTTGGAGCTATGAGGCAATCTGGATCTTAATAACTAGAAACAGATGAATTCCGCTTATTAAGGCTGCATGGGGACATAAGGAAGGTCACACAATTGTCTAACATTCTGAATAAGCAATGAAGGAGACTGTGATGCTGTGCTGGGAAACTGTAATCACTGAGTATAATTCCCTCATAATTGGATCACTGAAGAGAATAAAATCCAGTAGTTCTTTTATTATTTCAGGTGTTACTCCATCATTCTTATGAATTAATTACTTTCATTCGCTGATTCTCGTATAACTTCTACTCCCTTATGATATAAAACTTTTATTCCACCTTCCCAAGAAAAGCTGTCTGCAAGGTTTGGTACTTAGTTCAATAGTACATAACTTGCCTAGCAAGAACACGGCTTTAGGTTTGGTTCTTAGCTCTAACAAATAAATAAATAAAATAAAAACAAATAAGAAACAAACAAACAAAACCAAGAATTATCATTATGCATCATATGTTGGTCCCCTGAGTTACTGACTCCTTGTTACTGTAAATACTATAAATTGCTTTTCAGAATTTGTTGGTTCATGCTTATGAAATATTCATTAAGGACAGGAATACAGATTGTGCTGCCTGCTTAGACCTGAGCGATGAAATAATCGCTTTAAATACACTGTCAAGAAGAATGAGACTTCACAAATACTATTTGGTATAAGGCTATCAAAGGAAATAAAAATGTCTGCTAACATTCAATACATACATACTGTCTGACATGATCTGACTATATCAACTTTTAACCTTAGTTGTCCATTCCCATATAAATAGATACCTTATACCAAACTATAGCACACGCCAATTAAACTAGAACCTGTAGTATGGAAATAATACTAATACATATGTGTGTATAGCTTTTACATTTTCTAAATTGAATTTTATTATTTTAATTATATGTTTCTGTCTGTGAATATGTGCACATGAGTACAGGTATACACAGAAACCAGGGTTGTCAGATTCACTGGGAACTGAAGTTACATGAAGTTGTGAACCACCTGATGATGTGCTGGGAATTGCACTTTGGTCCTCTGGAAGAGCCGTACATGCACTTAACTGCTGAGCCATCTCGCCAACAATATATTCTGTTTTGAGACATAATTTCTTGAAGCCTAGGCATGTTCTCAAACTTGTTTTTTTTAAATAATGATGACCTTGAACTCTTGACTTTTCTCCCTCTACTTCCCTAGTGTAATTACAGGGTATACATCATACCAAACTTATGAAATACCAGCTGTAGAACCCAGAGCATCCTTCACGCCAGGCAACACTCACCCAACTGATCTCTATCCCCAGGCGCTTATATATAACTAAAATCTTTTCAAAGCTGTCCCTGGTAGCTCATGAATGTAATCTTAGTTCTCAGGGAGCTAATGCTAGGGTATCACGTCTTTGAGGGCAGCTTGAGCTGCATAGGAAGACCTTGTTTCAGTGAAGCATAACTTTAATAAATACGCAAATACAATTATAAAACCGATTAAGTTGGTGTTAAGATGAAGCCAAGTGTGAAAACTGACCCTACAAATAAATATAAAATAATATTGATGGTCCCAAGGGAAGGGTCTGAGGGTTATAAGAGTTTGACAAGTTCTCTAGAGGGACAGAAAACTATGAAACAATATGAGAACTGTTGGCATGTGATGATAGCCAGAGACACCATCACATACACATTTTAAATACAATTTACACGTGGCTCTGTGTTCTCTAGTCCATGGCCCAAGCATCTCTCTCTGTTGTTGAGAAAACCATTTAAACTTTCCTGCTTAACCTCTCCATTCAATCATTGATAAATCAGGTTCAGTGACCTTTAAATTCTAGGCCACCTGTCTACACTGAATGTTGTACAGACATTCCCAAAACTATTAGCCATTTCCAGGAAGACAGAATTCCTGACTAGAGAAGGGGAAAAGGGATGTAAAAAGCCTCAGATTGAATGTCAGTTGATCAGCTCTGAACAGTCATTGGTTTTCATTCTGCACAACCCTTTTTAATGTGAAAATTCTGGCAGCTGCATCACATAGTGATATACAGGATACACACTCCCTGGACATTTCCTTAGCACATCTTTCTGGTTAGTTCTTTAGTTTGTGAACCTTTTTTTTTGAGACATATTTCATGTGTCCCAGACTAGCTTTCAAAATTATAGTATGGCTGAGGATTATCTTGAAGCTTTGATCCTCTTTCCAATGTGGTAGGATTATAAGCATGAATTATCATACCCATTTTTATTCCCTGCTTGGAATTGAACCCAGGGTTTTATAAATGTCATATTTTCATGTGTTAAAATGAACTGCTCTCCCACCAAAATAATGAATTTTGATGCAGGGGGTGCTTGTCTTTTATTAAACAAAATTTTAAGAATTAAACAAATATTTAATAATAGTTTAGAAAATGTCTAAATTAAACAAAATTAAGAGTTAGCTCCAAGGTAGAAAACTTGCCTAGCACGTACAAGGCCCTGAGTCTGAAACTGAAAGGAAAGATGAGGTTCTTAGTCCTGCCAGTCATATGTGACCAGTGCCTTTCTTATTGACTATAGATACATAATTTATGAAAAATGTCTCTGTTTCCTGAATTCTGCAGTGGTATCGAGGATGCTTTGCCTTTTTATCAAAGCATAAGAAAGGCACTTTTTCCTTTTTTGTATTTTCATTCATTGTTGCAATGCACTTCCCTTCGGATGAATCGAGGACACCTGGAATCAGCTATGTTAGTTGTGAAAGGCTAAGCGGGTGGCTTTTTTATTTTCGGAAAATGGCCTCTCTGGATACATAGCTGTCACTGGTGCTGACAGACTTGTGCTTCCTGTTCTAGGAAAAGTTTCATTCCTTTCAGAAACCCCTACCTTAAGAATAAGTCAGGAAAATAATGAGTTCACTAGTTTCTGTTCCTGTCAGTACCTATGGAACTTTCGAGGATCTTGAAAGCTGTCCACAGGACGTTTTGCAACTAGCACCAACTACTGCTTCAGAAACCCATTTTGACTTCTAAGTGTCTGCTTCATATATGCTTGTTCCTTCCCTTTGGATCACAGTCTTTTGGCCCAAGATGTCTTAGCTCCAATTCTTGTCTGTGATTTGTTGCTGGTTTGCACTGCATTTTACTGCACAGGGATTCTTAGAAATCCCCAGATAAGCCCCTGCATGCAGTGGCAATGAATCTCAGCAATTGCATTTTCCTGTATCTGAACTTAATTTATATATTAATCCTCCTTTCTCTAGATCCCACACAATTCATCTCATCTAACTTAGGAATAATATGCCCCACTTTTCCCTAGGGTTTTGTCATCAATTCTTTGAAAGGGTTGACATAAAGCCAATACTGGAAGATGGGTGTGGGTTACCTGATCTTATGCATAATTCATCCCAATAGCACTTTGTGTTTGTGTTTCTAAGGGATAAATATTTGTTTAGACCAAAATATATGGATATCATTAACATCTTTAGTTATTTAGGATTCTCTGAAAACCAACTGAGTAATTTTCACTATAAGCATGTGGAGTGTTTTGTTACTATACCAATGCATTATACCCTGGTGCTGGATGGCCAGTTTATATCTGTCTGCTTAGGTACACAATGCATATGCCTACCCTGGGCCCATTCTCATATGCATCATTCACTGTTGAAGTCTTGATACATTCCCCTGTTCACCAGGAAAGGGCATCTAATTGCCTCTGCAATGGCATTTCCCAAACCTATCTGTTCTTGTAGTCGATGGTGCTGTGGCATTATTGGAGGCCATGCTGCTTCTTTCACTGTTTCCTTCTCTCAGAAACACACGTTTGTCTGGCATTCTTGTTTATTGACTGGACCTTCTTCCCTGATCCTTGAAGATTGTCTGTAGACTCAGATCTGGCTCAGTGCCTCACTCTGTAATATAAATAAAGTGAAGATATCAGACTTTGAAATAATCTGTGATTAAGATTTTTTTTTATTTTCAGTATTCAATTTTGATTTAATTTTTCAAAAACCAATCTAGTTCCACAAAGTAAATGCTCTAAATTATATATGGACAAAGGATGCACAAAAACTTACTATAAAATAATTGAAATATCAGTAATCTAACATGTAAAATTTTTATGATATCTGTATTCTTGAAATTTAATAATGGTTCCTAGTCTAATTGTGTTGCATGTATATTAAATATACTGAATAATAAAATGCAATTAGAAGAATTAAATATCATAAAATTGGTTAAAGTGCTTTTGAGAATATGATAATTAAAGAGATGTTTTCCTTCTCTGTTCTTATTTATTAATTTTATTATTAATAAATATAAATTTGTTAATTTGTATTTATTAAATAAGAAAAAAGAAGAAAACAAGAACAGTGATTAAGATTCTTGTTATTCCTGTCTGACTAGGAACATGGAACACCTAACTGGCCCTCTTATTCTAGCAAGTGGGATATAACTTAAGCACAGAAAAATGTAGTTTGGGAGAAAATGGTGCTCGACATTTTAAAACAAATATCTAGTATACAGAAACTGAGGGCTAGTTTGGTCTCAAGAGTAAATCGGTTTCAATCTAAAGCAAAGTGAGTACACAGTTTACAGTCAAAAGCGTGACTGGACCTTGGCTTAGCAGTGTGTTCATTCACTTGTTCAGATGAAGTGGGAAGATCACTTACGCCCATGGAATCAACAAGAGTAGATAATGTGCAGAGACCACTGCACGTATCAAAAACATCAAAGACTTGGGGAGATGACCCAGTTATCAATGTGCTTGCTTGGCACACAAGCATTAGCACCTCAGTAATTTCTTCCCACCCTTGTTAGAAAAAGAAGTAGGCAGATGTAATAGGGCACACACCTGCCCTAGCAATTCTTTTGGGAGGCTCAGACAGTAGGATCCCTCGGGTTTGCTAAGTAACCAGAGCAGCCAAATCAGTAAATTTCAGGTTCAATAACGCATTCAAAACTTAAAGTAGAGATGGAGGGAGCATAAAGAAGATGACAGACATTGACCTCTAGCTGCCACACCCATGTACACATTCAGCATCATCCACTCCCCTGGACAATGACACACAGAACCTAGTGTAGAAGCATGTAGAGACACAGAGACACAGAACCTAGCGTAGAAGCACGTAGAGACACAGAGACACAGAACCTAGCATAGAAGCACGTAGAGACACAGAGACACAGAACCTAGTGTAGAAGCACATAGAGACACAGAGACACAGAACCTAGTGTAGAAGCACATAGAGACACACAGACACAGAACCTAGTGTAGAAGCACATAGAGACACAGAGACACAGAACATAGTGTAGAAGCATATATAGACACACAGACACAGAACATAGTGTAGAAGCATATAGAGACACACAGACACAGAACCTAGTGTAGAAGCACATAGAGACACACAGACACAGAACATAGTGTAGAAGCATATAGAGACACAGAGACACAGAACATAGTGTAGAAGCATATAGAGACACAGAGACACAGAACATAGTGTAGAAGCATATAGAGACACACAGACACAGAACCTAGTGTAGAAGCATATAGAGACACACAGACACAGAACCTAGTGTAGAAGCATATAGAGACACAGAGACACAGAACCTAGTGTAGAAGCATATAGAGACACAGAGACACAGAACCTAGTGTAGAAGCACATGTAGACACAGAGACACAGAACATAGTGTAGAAGCATATAGAGAAACACAGACACAGAACATAGTGTAGAAGTATCACATAGAGACACAGAGACACAGAACCTAGTGTAGAAGCACATAGAGACACAGAGACACAGAACCTAGTGTAGAAGCACATAGAGACACAGAGACACAGAACATAGTGTAGAAGCACGTAGACACACATAGACACAGAACCTTGTGTAGAAGCACGTAGAGACACACAGACACAGAACCTAGTGTGGAAGCACATAGAGACACATAGACACAGAACCTAGTGTAGAAGCATATAGAGACACACAGACAAACCACACTCACTTGTGAATTTCATATGTATAGCTAGAATACATTGATAAGCTTTATTTCTTGTGAAAATGGTATTAAATACAGGGAGACTAATTCTTGCAATGGCTCAAATTGTCAGCAGCAGTGCAATAGTAGGCACAGCTTAGAACTGCTACCAGAAGTCCAAGGAGTAAAGCCAGAATTCTTGACTTTGCTAGAAAAGGTAATTTCAGGACATATCCTGTGAAGCAGGTCCACACGCAGTTTATTAGAAATAGGCATTCAGAGGAAGAATAAGATCCGTACAAGTTCATGGGTGCGCCTTCTCAATCAAGAACCTAATTTAAGTGGCTTAACTGTAGCCATACATATCAATTCATCTCTGAAGTTGTATCTCAAAGGATTACTGATAGTTGATCTTTCTCGATGTCTGTTTGTTTGCCTCTATCTCCCTTTTCAATGGATGGCCTTCTAAGGTGGCTTTGGGATGTCATCCAAGGGATTATAATTTGATAAACTTAAACCATAGCTTCAAGGAGTTTAAAATATGTCTTTTTCTATAGATAGGATTCTGAGAAAATTGCAAGTTTACAGCTGTGAAGAAAAAGAAAGCCATATATGCTTAGGCTAGAAGTGGAATTTATTGACATTGTGGCTTTCTCTCTCTAAAAAATAATATGTTTGTGTTGCCAACCTTGACAGAAATGATTAGTTGGTTAGAATACATCTCAGGTGGTCATTAACAAGTTGGCATATTTCACTAAGTCACCTTCTCTGAAATTTAAATCTCTCTTTGTTACCTTATGATTTGTTTATTTATAAGATTATAATAGCAGTGTTTTGCCCTTTATTCATCATGTAAATGCCTTGAGGAGATTATTGCCTCGCTCTTCATGGTTACATAACATCTTATCAGAACTCTGTACTAGGATTCATTTAAGTATCCTAAGGTTAGACTATTTTTATTTCTTTTTTACACTAAATAACCCAACTGAAAACTATTTTGTTCGCATTGCATCTGGCACTGTCCACAGATTCACATTATTATGTCAAAGGATATTAACACTTTTGGGATGTGCATAGATGTGCAAATATTTCATGATACATGTGTCACAAAAACATTTTCTCCCATTTACTTTGCCTTATCAAAAATGAGAACATTCAGTTTGGTAAATAAAACTGTATGTGGATGAATATCCTTGCTTTATGATTCATTCTGTGAAATGAAATTTTTCATTGGAGGTATTAAAAATTGAAAATTATTTTAGGATGTTTTAAAAGTAATACTAACTTAATGAACTAGAACTACTAAACTACATAAACTACATATTTTTAAACTAGTAAACTGCTATTTGGGATTGAAGATGCATTTTATATATGTTATGTATAAAAGTTCATATATATATGTGTGTGTGTGTGTGTGTATATATTATATAGAGTAGATAGCTGTGTGTTGATAGCCTATTTTGTGTGATTGTTAAATTTGTTTTCATTGCATATTTATTCTGTTGTGAATATCATTATTTGTTTACAAACCAAATTACACGTAAAAATAATGTGAGTTTTACTGTGAGATATATATTTCTGAAGTCTATATTTTGTATGTGTGTGTGAGAGAGTCTATTTCTTTTGGGGAGTTTTGTTGTTTGTTAGTTAGTTTGTTTGTTTGAAGCACAGATTCCCTGTGTAGCTTTGGGACCTGTCCTGAAACACGCTCTTGGTAGTCCAGGCTGGCCTTGAACTCACAGAGAACCACCTGCCTCTGCCTCCTGAGTGCTGAGATTAAAGGCATGTGTCACCACCAGCCTGATTATGAATCTTTATTTCTATGTGTGCATATACTATTATAAGTAAAATTAATTACCTAAGAGAAACAAATATGATTACTAGGTAGGCATTAATATTTTTAAGAAATATTAGAATATTTTATTCTAGGCCTTCAACTTTTATTTTCTCATTTTATGTGATGTATTGGAAAAAGTGTTTCAGTGACAGATTTTTCTTTTATTCCCTAACAAAGACATTTCAACACATTGCAGGGTTTTTTTTTTATTTAACAAAGCTTTTTCATTTTAATTAATAACTTTTGACTTTTACATAAATTGGAAAAATTATCTGGTTGATTTATTTAATATAATTTCAATGAGTTTTAGTAAAATCATGATTAATTTATCTCCTGAATCATCCCAAAATTCATTTATTTATTTTCTTCATAGTCATTGTCAATCGGGAGGCATAATATTGAAATAATAATAATGATTGCTGTTTTTTCTAGTTCATTTTGAAAGTCTTAGGTTCTGCAATTACTAGTACTGACATGCAGTATCATAAATGTACTTATATCCTCTTTAGTAGTTTTATATTTTGCATTTAGTCATAGGAAGCAGCCTGAAACCTCTAATCAACATCAAAGGTTACACCACAGGGATCCAATATTTTTCATTTATATTGCAATGATGCAAAATACCTTTCCCCGATCACTGTTCTTAAATTCATTCTAGTTTGTTCAGTTAATGAGAATATCACATCTTAAGCTGTAGAAGGTATTCTCTCTTTATGACTGCATGACTCTCAGCAGATTATCATTATTATCAAGAAGTAATATTTAGTAAATGAAGGTGTGAGTGGCACTAGCTTAGTACCCTCACTAGTCAAGTAACGGGGTGGGGGTAGATGACTGCCTTTCCCTTCAGCATACAGCTCTCTAGCACTTCATAGATATTCATGTATGAATACAGACACACTTAATAAGTGTGCACTGAAATACTAAAGGAAAACTGAAGTTTAGGGGCAGTTAATAGAATTTGTCCTTGCCAAAGAGGAAACTGTCGCTATCTCAAAAGCAATAGAAATAAGTATCTGCTCTCCTTTTTGAGGTATTCACTGAACATTTCACAGTTCTTGTATTTCTGAACTTGGAGTAATAAATCAATGAAAAAAAAGGATATTATTTTTTATAACTTGCTTTATTTAAGGGTGGGAGGAGGGGGAGGGAAATGGGAAACTGGGAGGAGGCAGAAACTTTTTTTTTCTTTTTCTCAATAAAAAATTAAAAAAAGAATCTATTTGCGTTTTTTTCCATTCCTCCTCTTCTCCCTCTAAGTTCTCCAATGGGACATCCTACCCCCAGGCCAAGAAAAATTTTGTAATAATAGTTGATAGCTAGCATGTTTAATGGCAATAGTCTAAAGATAACAAATGTCTGAAATGTGGTTTTCAAGGTGCATTGAATAAGTTTATAGCTGTGTAGAATGAAGATAACTGAGAAAAGTGAAATATCAAATAGTTCTGTTTCAAATTCTGGCTATATTTTGGGGGTTTTCAAACTTTGTGAAGGTAATTCAATTTTCTGTCACATTCCATAACTATCAAGGGAATATCATTCCATTTCTCAATCATTTCGATGGACTGTTAAATGGCATGCAATATTAATTATAGGAATGGTTCAATAAAAGATAGGTGTTGAGATTCATATTTATTTAATTCATGTGTTTAACTAATTGGTAAATTATCTATTTTTCTGACACTTAACCGTCACTAGATGAATCCCCTTGGTTTTATGTCTACCTAATTACCAATTGGTACCCTGAAATTGTCTAGAATTACCACCGGACTTGTGCTCCATTAATATGCTTTTGTAATGTTGAACCCTCAAAGAGAGTCTTTTCAGCTTCATCATTTTACTGTACCCCTTGCTGACTTCTGTAATGAAGAATCTTCTATCACATTTCAGCCATGTTTCTCTCCCCATACCTGCAGTACATAGAATAAAGGTTTTTTTTTTTATTAACTCTTGTTACTACATACAAGGACTAGTGCAGTCTATGTTCAAATAGTAAATTAATGGTAAGGAAACAGAAGGTACAATTATTGGTTGTAAGAGCTTTCAAGATCACTAGGAAATCAGGCTAGTCTGCAACTACTGAGATAGGATCTCAGGAGTTAAACACAAAGACTATGGATTAGGGAACACTGAATGAGGAATGAAAGCACTAAACAATTGTTTACCATTACATATCATCCTCCAGGTACTCAAAACAATAGACAGCCATAGGCCATGGGCGTTGAGTTCAAGATTTATATTAGATTTTGAACATCTTTGATAAGGCTGTACAACAGAAGCACAACTGTTACAATTAAGACATTACATTTGAATGGGTTAGTCTCTTTTCTTTTGCTATTACCACAGCAATGTAAAGGATGAAGAATTTATAATGCTTATAGTCTCAGAGGAGACACAGTCCATCACGGTAGGTAAGGCATGAGAACAGGCATATGAGGCTGGCTCACTGCCCTGCATTGATTGTCCGGAAGCAGAGAGAACATGGAAAGAGGCTAGCCTATAAAACCTCAAAACCTGTCCCCCTCTGATGTGCTTCTTCCAGCAAAGCTCCACCGCCAAGAGATTCTACAATCTTCCCAAACATCATTTCCAGCTGGGGAACACATACACATGAGTCTATGAGTAGCAGTTTGACCTTCTGCAGGTGGCTGAACAGAGAACCACTAAATGCTGTAAAGCCTTGAACAAGACAGACAAGGTCTCTGCCCTGTTTACATCAGTTCCTTCTACAGGCATCAACTAAGTTCTCTAGTCTTACAAGTATGAGTTTGTCAAGCATGAGGTGTAAAGTTACATGACTACATATGAGGGCAAAGATGAGAGCCAAGGTTTAGTTCAAGGGATGGGATGTGAGAAAAGGAGCAATTTTGTTCTAAGGTCTATTTATATATTTGTGGCTTCATAAAATTTTGCTTCCCTTGGTCTGTCTGGTGCCAAGGCTGGTCCAGGCATAGGAACAGCAGTGTAGCAAAAATGGCACTTTTAACTATCTTTCACATAGTTGTCAAAGAAAAGCAGTAGTTGTGTGTATAGGACATCCAAACTGCATATAAAATCAGTGTTCTCAAGACTGGTGGATCTCTAAAACCAAAGGGGTTAAGAAGTTGGTACAGATGTTTTCAGGGTAAGGACCAATTCCTGGGAAAATAACTACAGATACCACTAACAAGACTAGATAACAGTTAGGAAAATGTCCAGTAAACTTAGTGCTAGCAGAATTTTTATTACAGAAACCTGGGGAAAGCCCACTGAGTTATGGTTAGCGGTGTGGAACAATACTAAGCAGAGAAAGCTTTGTGTGATTCAGATGCAACTGACAAGGAGGAAAAAGGTTCCAGGACTCACAGTTGAGAGTCGTTTATTATAATCACCGTGCAATGGCTCTAGGAGTTTGTTTAGTGTTGATTAATTAAAATAACAATTGGACATATATTCAGAAATGTAAAAGCATGTTTTGTTGGCTTCAGCAGTAGATATTGGCTGATTTGACTTTCCTTGATCCTTTGTCCCTTCTACTGCCTTCTCTTTTTAGGCCCTATTATTTAAATTTAGGACAACTCCTAAGCTTGAAAATATATTTTCCCTAGCATAAGAATAGCCAATGTATTCTTCTTTTTTCCTTCTTCTTCGGATATGCTGAGTTCATTTGAAGTCCCTGAGTAGAGCAGCACCAACAGCTAAGTAGTGTTAGTGTTATAAATACTGTGAATATGGGGAAAATTTAAGAGCATCAATTTAAGATACAATGGAAGCTGTTTTCTAACATTTAGCTTGCAATAATCTGGTAGTAAATATTAAAATAGAATGTTGATTTTGAAAGGAACTTTCTGTTGCTAAAGAAAAGAACGGTATTAACATAGTTCAAGGCAGACTCGATAACTATGCTTAGAGAATGTACAAAGAAGAGGCAATTACTGTGTCCACACAAGAAATGACCATAACAGAAAATTTAGTTTGAAGTGTATTGTACATTTGATAAATAAGTTGTAGATATACCATTCACTGACTGAAATGGATTTTTGAGATCAAATTTCCAGCATGGTATGGGAAATATAAGAACAACTTTCTAAGAAGAATCACCCTGTCTGATAGTTTCATCTTTGTCTTGGTTCTTTAATTTGTTCGACTGTAAAAGGGAGAATAGGTTCACGTCAGAAAAGACTCAATTAATTTATGTGCTAGTGGTAGCAGTCAATCATCTTGTTCCAAAAGCAGGCTCACTAATGAATTTAAGCTGGAAACATATATGGTACATAATGCAGAAAACTCAACCAGTAAGAAAAAGCCTTCAGGGTACACCTTAGAAGCACAGATGTTTAAAAACTGCAAATATACTTTCTTTTTTTGTCTAGTTTAGGCTTCTGCTTCCTTTTTTGTTGTGTAGGAAACAATTGTGCAGGATTTTAAACGCACTGGCTATTTGATGTGCATAATGTATGTATTATGCCAATTGTTACTGATCTCATTTTATTTTTATTATCCATATTGCTTTTGAAAAATAACTATATCACAAGATTCCATTCAATTTTTATGGGTGGCACAAAAGTCTTTGTTTTCTTTAAAACATAGGGATAAGTCTAGAGATAGGATTTTTTTACAAGTAGATATGCAGATCCTTAAATATCTGTATGGTACTAATTAGAACCCCAGTATGTTTATATTAGGAAAATAGTATGAAATAATACTGTAATATATTAAGTAACATTTGAAAAAAAATTGTAAACTTTTACTTATCCTCTTAAAGCAGACCCATAAATAAACATAATAAAACATATCTATTCTGTTTCCATTGTGCTACATAAAATTTTAGGGCTTTGGAAGAGTGTATGCTTAGAATCAAGTAAACAGGGAGAAACCACTTAAGCTATTTTGACTGACAATAATTTAAGACAAAGGATTGTTATGTAAGTAATGAAAACCGAGGGTTGCTGAGAAATAGTAACTGCACAAGTAAGCTACAGTGCCTTTGGCCCAGCCAAGAAAGGAAAACTACTAAAACTACCCAGACTAGAAAACTAAGAGGAAATGCTTTTTAGGATTGCAGCTCAAACTTATAGACATTGGGGTGCTCCCTGGCTAGTTAGCATAAGTCTCTGTAAGTAGGAAGGATCCCATATAATGGAGTCACAGTCTTCTGTCAGAGAGTGGGTACTAATATTTCAATGTCAGGGGCACAGTGAAGCTGATTCCGTAAATAATAAAAAATAAACTCAAGCTGGATCAACTACTTTTACTGAAAAGGAGAGTCCCTGTGGATAAGAACAAAACCTGAAGTTCTGTGAGCAGGCATGGTGATCTGCAGGAAGTAAGTGGGATAAGTGAGGCTTTTGAATCAAGTGGGAATAAGTTATTTTTCTTCCTCCAGTCTTTCTGGGTCACTATGCTCATCCCTCCATAAATACACAAGTTAAGAGGAAGTTAGTATGCACGTCGGACATATAGTTTGCAGTCCGAGACTCATAGCTGAGTACAGAAGTGTGGGTGGGGATGACTCTGAACAAAAAAAATCTTTGAAAACCAGGACAAATGCCAATATTTCTCTGATGATGCATCTGGTAAAAAAAAAGCCATCATTAAATGATTGTACTTAAGTTGAAACAGTAAAAGTAAACAATGACACTAATAGCTTAGGCTGTATTAAAAGTAAACAATTACAATGTTTTAGGCAAATAAAAAGAAAATATTTAGCATCAAATGTTTTTATTGGATTTGAAAATAGATAGCAAATAATATTAAACTTTAATATATCCATAGTTACTTTTTTGCATAGGACTTACACATTTCAAAAATTGCAGCTATACCTTTTTTTAATAATTTTTTTATTAAGAAAAGAAGAAAAAAAACATAAACAAAAAACAAGTTTCCACCTCCTCCCAGCCTCCCATTTCCCTCCCCCTCCTCCCACCCTTCTCCCCCTCCTCCCACCCTTCTACCCCTCCCCCCACTCCTCTCCCCCTCCCTCTCCAGTCCACAGAGCAGTCCAGGTTCCCTGCCCTGTGGTAAGTCCTAGGTCCTCCCCCCTCCGTCCATATCTAGGAAGGTGAACATCCAAACTGGCTAGGCTTCCACAAAGCCAGCACATTAAGTAGGATCAAAACCCCGTGCCATTGTCCTTGGCGTCTCATCAGCCCTCATTGTTCGCCATGTTCAGAGAGTCCGGTTTTATCCCATGCTTTTTCGGTCACAGTCCAGCTGGCCTTGGTGAGCTCCCAGTAGATCAGCTCCACTGTCTCAGTGGGTGGGTGCACGCCTCGTGGTCCCGACTTCTTTGCTCATGTTCTCCCTCCTTCTGCTCCTCATTGGGACCTTGGGAGCTCAGTCCAGTGCTCCAGTGTGGGTTTCTGTCTCTGTCTCCATCCATCACCAGATGAAGGTTCTATGATGATATGCAAGATATTCGTCAGTATTGCTCTCGGATAGGGTCATTTCAGGTTCCCAATCCTCAGCTACCCAAGGAACTAACTGGGAACCTCATGTTGGGCACTTGGGAGCCCCTCTAGGGTCAAATCTCTTGCTCACCCTAAAGTGGTTCCCTTAACTAAGAATTGTGGTTCCGTGCTCCCCTATCCACCTTTCCTTTATCCCAATTCTCCTGATTCCCCAAGTCCCCCCTCCTTCCCTTCTACCTTTTCTCTCCCCATCTCCCCTTACCCCCATCCCACCCCACCCCCAAGATTCTAATTTTCTCCCCGGCAATTGGGTCTACTTCCCTTAGCCAAGAGGATAACTATATGTTTTTCCTTGGGTTCACCTTCTTACTTAGCTTCTTTAGGTTCACCTATTGTAGACTCCGTGGCCCTAATTTATGGCTAGAAACCAATTATGAGCGAGTACATCCCATGTTCATCTTTTTGGGTCTGGGACACCTCACTCAGGATAGTGTTTTCTATTTCCATCCATTTGCCTGCAAAATTCGAGAAGTCATTGTTTTTTACCGCAGCGTAGTACTCTAGCGTGTATATATTCCATACTTTCTTCATCCATTCTTCCATTGAAGGGCATCTAGGTTGTTTCCAGGTTCTGGCTATTACAAATAATACTGCTATGAACATAGTTGAACAAATGCTTTTGTCATATGATAGAGCATCTCTTGGGTATATTCCCAAGAGTGGTATTGCTGGGTCCAGGGGTCAGTTGATCCCGAATTTCCTGAGAAACCGAAACACTGACTTCCACAGTGGTTGCACAAGATGGCATTCCCACCAGCAATGGATGAGGGTACCCGTTCCTCCACAGCCTCTCCAGCAAAGGTTATCCTTGGTGTTTTTGACTTTAGCCATTCTGACAGGTGTAAGATGATATCTCAAAGTTGTTTTGATTTGCATTTCCCTGATTGCTAAGGAAGTTGAGCACGACTTTAAGTGTCTTTTGGCCATTTGAACTTCCTCTGCTGAGAATTCTCTGTTCAGTTCAGTGCCCCATTTTTTAATTGGGTTAATTAGCATTTTAAAGTCTAGTTTCTTGAGTTCTTTATATATTTTGGAGATCAGACCTTTGTCTGTTGTGGGGTTGGTGAAGATCTTCTCCCAATCAGTAGGTTGCCTTTGTGTCTTATTGACTATGTCCTTTGCTTTACAGAAGCTTCTCAGTTTAAGTAGGTCCCATTTATTCAATGTTGCCCTTAATGTCTGTGCTTCTGGGGTTATACATAGGAAGCGATCTCCTGTGCCCAGCTCCTGTAGGGTACTTCCCACTTTCTCTTCTATCAGGTTCAGTGTGTTCGGGCTGATATTGAGGTCTTTAATCCATTTGGACTTGAGTTTTGTGCACGGTGATAGATAAGGGTCTATTTTCATTCTTCTACAAGATGACATCCAGTTGTGCCAGCACCATTTGTTGAAGATGCTTTCTTTCTTCCATTTTATACTTTTAGCTCCTTTATCGAAAATCAGGTGTTCATAGGTTTGTGGGATAAAATCCGGGTCTTCTATACGATTCCATTGGTCGACTTCTCTGTTTTTATGCCAGTACCACACTGTTTTCATTACTGTAGCTCTGTAATAGAGTTTGAAGTCAGGGATGGTAATGCCTCCAGAAGATCCTTTATTGTATAGGATTGTTTTGGCTATCCTGGGTTTTTTGTTTTTCCATATAAAGTTGATTATTGTCCTCTCCAGATCTGTGAAGAATTTTGATGGGATCTTGATGGGGATTGCATTGAATCTATAAATAGCCTTTGGTAGAATTGCCATTTTTACTATGTTGATCCTCCCAATCCAAGAGCAAGGGAGGTCCATCCATTTTTTGGTATCCTCTTCAATTTCTTTCTTCAATGCCTTAAAGTTCTTGTCAAATAGATCTTTCACTTCCTTGGTTAGATTTACCCCAAGATATTTTATGCTGTTTTTGGCTATTGTGAATGGTGAAGCTTCTCTGATTTCCCTCTCTGCTTCCATATCCTTTGTGTATAAGAGGGCGACTGATTTTTTGGAGTTGATCTTGTATCCTGCCACATTACTAAAGCTGTTTATCAGCTGTAGGAGTTCTTTGGTGGAGTTTTTGGGGTCGCTTATGTACACTATCATATCATCTGCAAATAACGAAAGTTTAACTTCTTCCTTTCCAATTCGAATCCCCTTGATTCCATTATGTTGTCTTATTGCTATTGCTAGAACTTCAAGCACTATATTGAAGAAGTATGGGGAGAGTGGACAGCCTTGTCGTGTTCCTGAGTTAAGTGGGATGGCTTTGAGTTTCTCTCCGTTTAATTTGATGTTAGCTGTCGGCTTGCTGTATATAGCTTTTATTATATTTAGGTATGACCCTTGTATCCCTAATCTCTCCAAGACTTTTAACATAAATGGATGTTGAATTTTGTCAAATGCTTTTTCAGCATCTAATGAAATGATCATATGGTTTTTTTCTTTCAGTTTATTTATATGCTGGATTACATTGATAGATTTTCGTATGTTGAACCAGCCCTGCATCTCAGGAATGAAGCCTACTTGATCATAATGGATAATTTTTCGGATGTGTTCTTGGATTCGATTTGCCAGTATTTTGTTGAGGATTTTTGCGTCGATATTCCTGAGTGAGATTGGCCTGTAGTTCTCTTTCCTGGTTGAGTCTTTGAGTGGTTTTGGTATCAGAGTAATTGTGGCTTCATAAAAGGAGTTTGGTAATGACCCTTCTGTTTCTATCTTGTGGAATACATTAAGGAGTATAGGTATTAGATCTTCTTGGAAGATCTGGTAGAATTCCGCATTGAAACCATCTGGTCCTGGGCTTTTTTTGGTAGGGAGGTTTTTGATAACCTCTTCTAATTCTTCGCGACTAACAGGTCTATTTAGATTGTTCACCAGGTCCTGATTTAACTTTGGTATATGATATTTATCTAAAAAATTATCCATTTCCTTTACATTTTCCAATTTTGTGGCATATAGGCTTTTGTAGTAAGATCTAATGATTCTCTGAATTTCTTCTGTGTCTGTGGTTATGTCCCCCTTTTCATTTCTGATCTTATTAATTTTCAAATTCTCTCTCTGCCGTTTGATTAGCTTGGATAGTGGTTTGTCAATCTTGTTGATTTTCTCCAGGAACCAGCTTTTTGTTTCATTGATTTTTTGTATTGTTTTCTGTGTTTCTATTTTGTTGATTTCAGCCCTCATTTTGATTATTTCCAGTCTTCTACTCCTCCTAGGTGAGTCTGCTTCTTTTTTTTCTAGAGCTTTCAGGTGGGCTGTTAAGTCTCCAATGTGAGCTTTCTCTGTTTTCTTTAAGTGGGCACTTAGTGCTATGAACTTTCCTCTTAGGACTGCTTTCATAGTGTCCCATAAGTTTGAGTATGTTGTTTCTTTATTTTCATTGAATTCCAGGAAGACTTTAATTTCTTTCTTTATTTCTTCCTTAATCCAGCTATGGTTCAATAGTTGACTGTTCAGTTTCCATGACTTTGTATGCTTTCTGGGGGTAGCATTATTGTTGAATTCTAACTTTAATCCATGGTGATCTGATAAGACACAGGTGGTTACTAATATTTTTTTGTAACTGTGGATGTTTGCTTTGTTACCGACTATGTGGTCGATTTTCGAGAAGGTTCCATGAGCTGCAGAGAAGAAGGTATATTCTTTCCTATTTGGATGGAATGTTCTATAGATGTCTGTTAAGTCCATTTGATTCATTACCTCCACTAATTCTCTTATTTCTCTGTTAGGTTCCTGTCTGATTGACCTGTCCATTGGTGAGAGAGGAGTGTTGAAGTCTCCTACTATTAGTGTGTGCGGTTTGATGGCTGCCTTGAATTTTAGCAATGTTTCTTTTATGTACGTGGGTGCTTTTACATTAGGGGCATAGATGTTCAGGATTGAGACTTCATCCTGATGAACTGTTCCTGTTATGAGTATAAAATGCCCCTCTCCATCTCTTCTGATTGATTTAAGTTTAAAGTCAACTTTGTTAGAGATTAGTATGGCCACACCTGCCTTTTTCTTAGGTCCATTTGCTTGATAGGCCTTTTCCCAGCCCTTTACTCTGAGTAGGTGCCTGTCTTTGTGGTTGAGGTGTGTTTCTTGTAAACAGCAGAATGTTGGATCCTGTTTTCTTATCCAATCTCTTAGCCTGTGCCTTTTTATAGGTGAGTTGAGTCCATTGACATTAAGTGATATTAATGACCAGTGGTTGTTAACTCCGGTCATTTTTTTTTTAGTCGTAGAGTTTGTGTGTTTCCCTTCTTTGTTTTGTGTTGGTGAAGGGTCTCTAGATGTCTGAGTTATTGTGGTCATTGTTGGACTCCTTGGTTAGTGATTTTCCTTCAATTACTTTCTGTAAGGCTGGATTTGTGGCTGCGTATTGTTTAAATTTGTTTTTATCCTGGAAAATTTTATTTTCTCCATTTATAGTGAATGAAAGCTTGGCTGGGTATAGTAATCTGGGCTTGCACCCATGGTCTCTCAGTTTCTGCAGTACATCTATCCAGGACCTTCTGGCTTTCATGGTTTCCATGGAGAAGTCAGGTGTAAGTCTGATAGGTTTACCTTTATAAGTAATTTGTCCTTTTTCCTTTGCAGCTCTTAATATTCTTTCCTTATTCTGTATGCTGTGTGTTTTGATAATTATATGGCGAGGGGATGTTTTTTTTTTTTTTTTGATCCAGCCTATTCAGTGTTCTGTATGCTTCTTGCACCTTCATAGGAAAATCTTTCCTTAGGTTGGGAAAGTTTTCTTCTATAATTTTATTAAATAGATTTTCTGGACCATTGAGCTGCCCTTCTTCTCCTTCTTCTACTCCTATTATTCTTAGGTTTGGTCTTTTTATTGTGTCCCATATTTCCTGAATGTTTTGTGATGAGAGTTTGTTGGACTTGCTGTTTTCTTTGATCAGTGTGTTTATTTTCTCTATGGTATCTTCAGAATCCGAGAGTCTTTCTTCTATCTCTTGTATTCTGCTGGTTATGCTTGTTTCTGTAGTCTCTATTCGTTTACCTAGATTTTCCATGTCCAGACGGCCCTCTGTTTGTGTTTTCTTCTTTGCCTCCATTTCAGTTTTCAGGTCTTGAACTGTTTCCATTATCTGTTTGATTGTTTTTCCTTGGTTTTCTAGGGTATCATTCACTGATTTATTCAATTCTTCAAACTTTCTGTTATATTTCTCATCCATTTCTATAAGGGCGTTTTTTACATGCTGTTTAAGGGTGTCAATCACTTTCATGAAGTCAATCTTTTCTCCTTCCTCTTGATTAAGGGGTTCTTGTCCTCCCATTGTGAGGTCGCTTGTTTCTGGTAGCTTCATGTTGCTTTTCAGCTTGTTGGGCGAATTCTTGCCTTGACGTCGGCCCATCTCTTCTTCCAAATGCTCCCTATGGATCTTCTTTTACCGGATTAGGTCTCCTTGCCTACCAAACGCTGTCTCTCCCCAATGTTGGCTCTCCCAATGCTGGGTCTCTTCTCCAGTGATGTTCCTGGGGGGACTCTGCGTTCGTGTTTCTCCACTTGGCGTTCCCCTTGCAGCTATACCTTAAAGGAGCATATTTAAAGATGCAGATAATAACAAAACACCTAGCCATTATTTCCCCTTATTGATTATTTATATTCCATAGAATCTACTTTGTGGTGTATTTAAGTTATTTATAAGTGTTAAAGATATTTTTCTGAAGATAAATGACATTTATTTGTAAATGATATTTGTTATTTTCCTAAGAGCAATAGAATGAATATGATACTTCAAATTCGAAGATGTCAAAGATGTACTAGATTTATTTAAATGTCTAATTTATTCATAAGTGGAATTTGAAAAAGTACTTCTGTTCTCTTCACAAAAACAGAACTGGTTAAGAACACTTGAAGAAGTATTTGGAATTGCTTTGCACATATATTCTAGGACCATAGGAAAGGAATTGAGCTAAAATTCCTTTAGTTGGATTACATTATTTAGAATTAGATTCAAAAAAGATTTTTTATTAAATGCACAGTATCTAATTGTCACCATTAGTCCATACAAATAAATTATGTCAGGTACAGACATCTCAATTATTTGGGGGGGGTGGGTGGGTATAGAGTTTATTTAGTGGCTTATGGAGGGGGAAGGAAAGAAGACAAGGAAGGAAGGGGTGGAGGAGTGGGGGAGAAGGGAGAGAGAGGCAGAAGCTGCCTTTCCAGAGGAAGGGCAGACAGAGAGACTGCATCTCCATTCTTAAAGATACTTATTCTAATATATTTTGCCAATTCCTTTTACACTTTCTTCTTTATTCCCATTCATATTCATAAGTAATTCACCCTCATGAGTGAATTGGGATTTTTATTATTTACTTTATTGTATTGGAATGTTGGATTTAAAGAATTCTTATTCTATTTAATTCAGCCATCTTTCACTCAGATCCTACTCTTGAAGAGCTAGTCTTTAGTTAGAAGATGACTTGAATGGGAAAAATTATATTGAGAAGCAGCTACAAGACTAGGTAATGGATCCTTCTTTACAGGAATAGGGAAGGGACAATCTTCACTTGGCTGGTGATAGATTGCAATTGATAATTATACTGAATATTGCCTTGAGAATGAAAAAAATGCATGTCATGATGGGTTCACCAAGTCATACATGTCTATCTCTTCTAAAAATGTGCATCTATACTTTCTGTATGCAGGCAGTCTGGTAAATTCTCAGTAGACTAGCTAAGCTGAAAAAAGACATATTTACCATCTAGAAGCTTTTAGTATCTTGGATAATAAAAAAGCATCATCTAGAATCAAGTCAACCAGTTGTGCACAGTAACACAGAAGTTTGGAGTGGCTGGAATGCAGATATTCAGAAACTTGTAATTAGTGATCATTTAGAGAAGAATCAAGAAAGTACTGGGGAATAGATGTATAGACAGATGATAGATACATACATGCATACATAAATACATATATACATAGATGGTAGGTAAGTAGAGAGATAGGCATCACAGATATTTTATTTTAAAAATATGATTCATTGATAATTTGTGAGGTGGAATGTGCATGTTGGTAGGAATAGATATATATGTGATTCTATTATAAATCTAGGGTCTCTTCATTAAGAAAGCAAAGAATGCCTGAACAGCGAATATTGGAATATATGTAAGAATATTAAGGATTTGTTTTCTTCTTTCAGTAAACATTGAAATAAAACCCTTTCAGAATTAAGTGATGGGATAACATGATAACTTGAAAGAGGAGTTAGCATCTAAAAATCTTGTTTTCCTGGTAAACATTATTTTCATGGTGCCACAACCCTTGTCTGTCCTGTTGAGGCTGAAACAGACTCACATCAGAAATTTATCTGTCCAAAATGAAGTAAAATAAAAACATCAAATTTCTTAAAGTTCATTATTAATGTGGTGCACATAAATGTATAATAAATTAAAATGTACTAAAGGTGCTTTAGAGTATATGATTAATTCAATAATATTTATTGAATGAACCACTATCAGTGCTAGTACCTGATGTTAACAAAGGTAAATATTCATTTACAAAGGTGGTTTGTAGGTTTGGAAGCTAAGAAAATAATAATTATTTGTTGGCAATAGGACGGAGACAGCAGGGTGCGAGGGTGCAGAAAACACAGTCAAACGGATAAGTGAAGATCATAAGCTACAATAAGGATCTGATAGTCCATATACAAATGCTTCTAATACTTACAGGACCAGAAACATCACTGTCCTCATGACTAATGTAAACCACTTCTACATGAATGCTTTTCTGATTATCCAGTATTTATCTGCTTATGAGAGATACAGAGAGAATAGATGTGAAGTATGCAAGAAGACAACGTGCTACACATGGTGAATATGACATGAAAGATTGACTCAGGCAATATTTATGTGCTTTTCCTTTTATTGAAAATATTTTTTCACATAATATGTCCCGATTACAATTTTCACTCTTAATTCTCCAAGTTTCTCCCCACCTCCCTTCCCATCTGTATCCACTCCTTTTCTGTCTCTAGTTAGAAAACAGATTTCTAAGGGATAAAAATAAAATAAGCTAAAACAAAAATGAAGACATAAGAATTGGAAAAAACAAAAAAAAAGGAAAATGCCCAAGACAAGGCATAAGAAACAGAGACCTGCTGGATCGCACATCCAGGACTAAACTGGAAGTCATAACATATATCGAAGGACCTGGTACAGACCTGTGCATGCTACTCAGTCTCTGTGAGATCATGTATGCTTAGATCATGCTCATTTAAAGGGCCTTTTTCTCTTGGTATCCTCCATCCCATGTTTCTCTTCCACTCTTTCTGCCTCCTCTTCTGTACAGTTCTCTGAACTTGAGGAGAGAGATTTGATGGAGCCATTAAGTTAATAGCTGTGTGTTTCAAGATCCCTCAATCTGTATAATATCTCACTGTGGGTCTCTATATTTTTTCCCATCTATGGAAGGAAAAGATTTCTCTCATGATGGACTAATAAGACATCGATCTATGAGTATAGCAGAATGTCATTAGAAGTCCTATTATTGTTTTTTTTTTTTTTAGAACAGTATCATTTGGTTTTACCATAGGTCCCTGGGCTATCTAGTCTCAGGTTTTTGATCACCCAAGCAGTGTCAAGACTGAAGTACATCTCATAGACCTTAAATCAAATCAGATATTAGTTGGTTACTCCCACTAGTGTTATGTACTAGCATATGTTGCAAGAATATCTAGCATTGTAAATCAAAGGGATTGCATAGTTTGGTGTTTGCATTTCTCCTTCTGCAGAGTGCAGAGTTCATTTGTTCATTCCTGTACCTATGTTCTAAAACATAGGGTGAAGGCTCTCTACAGGCACCAACTCGACTTCTCATGTTCAATGCCTTGTATAGGTGTTGTCTTCAACAATGGGGTCTTCCTGTCAGTTTGTGGAGAACAACCCATAGTCTTTGAAACAGCCTGAGTTGTTTGTGGGTTTCCCAGGAACCAAATTAGCCAACAACTCAATTCGATGAAACCCAATTCTTGTGCTGAAAGCTTCATTTGGTGACAAGAGATAGCCAGTTGGTGGGCTCTTTCTCTTTCATTGTTTGGCAATTTCATTAGAGCACTCTCATATATGAATATATATTAGAAAGTTTCTACTCTCTTAAGTTTTCATACTATGTTTCAAACAGTTCTTAATTTTAGCTCTTTCCCTGTATTCCTTCCCTCACCTCACTCTTCCCTCCCACTCTCCATCTGATTCTCTCTTTCTAATTTCTTCTCTGAATCCATTGATAACTGCCTATTGTATTTCCCTTTCCTAGGAAAATCTAACTGACCTTCTCCATTCACTTTATCCCTGGGCTCTGCGGTTCTATAGACTGTTGGTTATCATTTACTCAACAGCTTTTATCTCCATGTAAGCAAATGAATATTGTATTTATCTTTCTGGATCTGAGTTACCTCATTCAGGTTTTTTTTTTCTAGTTCCATCCATTTACCTTGGAAATTCACTTTTTAAATATACCATATTTTATCTATTCATCTGTTTAGGGACATCTAGGTTGTTTCCAGTTTATGACTACAATGAATAGAACAACAATGAACCTGGTTGAACAAGTGTCTCTGTGGTTGGATGAAACATTGTTTGGGTAATGCTGAGTATACCTGAATCTTGAGAAAGATTCATGACAATCTTTCTGAGGAACTGCCAGACTGTTTTCCATAGTGACTGTGGAAGTTTTCACTCTCACCAGCAATGGATGAGAGTTCTCATTACTCCACATCTTAGCTAGCTTGGACTGTTATTTGATTGATCTTAGCCAGCCTGGTGAGTGTAAGATGAAATTTCAAAATACTTCTGACTTTCATTTCCCTAGTCACTAAAGATGTTAAACATTTCTTTAAGTACTATCTATTTGGGTTTTCTCTTTTGAGAATTCTCTGTTTAGATCTGTACCACATTTTAAATGGAGTGATTTGTTTTCATGATATCTAGTTTTTTGAGTTATTTATGTATTTTATATATTATCCTTATAGTGGATGTGGAGTTGATAGCAATTTCTCATTTTGTAGGCTGCCACTTTGTCTGAATTATGGCATCTTTATTCTATACTGAAGCTTTTGAGTTTCATGTGATCCCATTTATTAATTGTTGGTCTTAGTGGCTATGCTAATGGTGTTCTGTTTAGAAAGTCTTTTTATGTATCAGTGAGTTCAAGGCTATTTCCCCACTTTCTCTTCTGGCAGGTTTAGTGTATCTGGTTTTATGTTGAGGTCTTTGCAGCATTTGCAATTGAGTTTTGAGAAGGGCAGAAAGTATGAATCTATTTGGTTTCTTTTGCAAGTAGACATCCAGTTTGTCCAGCACCATTTGTTGAAAATGTTCTCTTTTCCAGTTTACTAGAAATTTTTTAAAGTAATGAATAGACAGATATCCCAAGCTTGTTTGGTTCTATAATAGTATGTTACTAATTTGTTAACTCAATAGTTTCTGATAGTAATCATACCTACACATTATAGCACTTGTGGGTTCTAATATTTTGTTGAAATTAAAAATTCATTTAATCAGTTTAATATTACACTATTACAAAACCTAACCTGACCAATATACCTATGTCCTATTATTCCAATAATTTATTCCTTGCTACTTATAGTGTATTGTTACTAAATGTGCTATAAAGTTTAAATGCCTAATTCAATCAAGCCCAAATATATGCTAATCATGTCACATATTCATGATGTATTCTATTTAGCTGTATATAAGTAAAGTTAGCTTGTTTAACACCCAGTCAACTGAAGTACTATGAATTCACTCAGGAAAATACCATGTTTTGCTTTGGTCAAAAGTATTAAATTGCTGCTACTTCTGAGATTCTTGGTTGAAAATTAGGGTGAGGAATAAAACAAATGCCTTAAGAAATATTTAGAAGTCAGGACTGTTTATAGTAATAAAGTATGTTATTCCTTATTTATGGGGTCTCACAGATTATTTATTTATGCACCAGCATTTATAAATACAGGTAGAAATCTTATATTTAATGTTTGAATTTGTGCATAAAACCATAATCATTGAAATATCTATGGGGTGCCATATGAGATTTGAATAATTGTGTATAATGTATGATTTGTAAATTAGGGAAATACATAGCCCTTTAAACATATATCATTTGTTTATGTTAAAAGTTTTCAAAACTATTTCTTCTAACTTTTTAGGGAAAGTAACTGGGGAATTTCTATGTCTAGTACTATAATGAATAAGAAGTACTATAACAATCTTGCGATATAAAATACAGTTCTGCTGAAAAACGTTTACATTTAAAATTTGTAGAGAAAACCTGAGTCTATTTAGACAAGAAACAGGCAAGATGACATTTAGATTTCGGGTCATCTCTGTGCTTCATAGATATCTTACTGTACTCAGGAAATATACAAATGACACTAACCAAGGTAAAACTATAGACAATTTCTATGGAGAATCAGATTTTAAAAGTATCGAGGAGAAAGTAGTATGGTTGTTAAGTAAACAGTTTTAAATGGATGGCGTGTCCCAATACAGGAATGGGATTGCAGAAACAGGAAGAAGAACTTAGTTGCCTTAGTAAAAGTCCTGAAGCATGCATGGGAAATATTGTAACATATGTGCATGTGTGTATGCATTCATGTGTGGGAGTGTGGGAAACATTGTAGTGTGTGTGTGTGTGTGTGTGTGTGTGTGTGTGTGTGTGTGTGCCTGTTTGTGTTTAGGGTCATCCAAAAGAAGTATAATACCCTTACGATTAGCAGTAAGAGGGACCTTATTTTCTAGGTTGCATTCTTTTGCGGTTCATCTGAAGAGGAGAATTCACATATTCTATAAAATTGATTTAAAAGGGGCAGTCCCAGGAATGGCAGATGAAGTACAACAGGAATGGAGAAGATATGTAAGAGGCAGTTGTAGGCACATTCCTAGTCTGAGACCAGTTCCACAGTAATAGCCTAAAACATACTTCAGAATTTGTAACAGCCTAAAGTAGAAGGGCTGGGCTATCCTCTTCCCTCACAGAGTAGTCAATCATTAGTTTAAGACTACTCTAAGATGACATAAACTGCAACACATTTTCAGATTGCTGCTTCTGGGACACAAGCAGATTTAAAAGCCTGAACATAGGCATCCAAAATGGTGCAGGTGTAAACGATTAAAAGTACATCTCGCCAAAAGCTAGAAGGATGGGCAAACTGAATGACACTGGAATTTTAGGGGACTTACATGGAAGTCCTGTAGTTTTTTGTTGTTCTTTTTTCACTATAACCTCCAAATTACTATGCCACTAGTTACAAAATTATACTGACTCCAGGTTGAAGAGTTATCTGAAAAACCCACTATATTTTAAAGATTTATTTTTGCTTTGTGCATATGCATGTTTGCCATGTATATTCATGGGAGTGCATAGGCTAGAAGTGGGTGGTAGACACCCTGGAGCTGGAGGGAGAGTTACTGGTGGTTGTGAACCACCAGACATAGAGGCTGGGAACTGAACACGGGTACCCAGGAAGTACTGAACTCAGGTTCTCTGGAAGAGGAGTAAGTACATATTAAACATGGCATCATTTCTCTCTCCATGAAACAGCTAACTTTAAATTATCACTAAATATACTGTAACTAGAACTGTGGGAAAATAGTATAAATGCTACACATTCAAAAATACAGCTTTGTTAAAGATACTATTTGCTAATTTCTTAGTTTCCTTGTTTTTCCAAGTCTACATTTTTATGTGACCAAATACCTAACAACTAGTGGTTTTAACTACCTCTGGAGATGAGATTTAAATGGGAAGCACAGAGGTTTTAAATTTAGAATTTCTTCCAGTTTGAAATATTAATCCGTTTGACTTTTCACAACAAGAAATGTTTGAAATGCTTGCAGGGTGAGTTTTATAATGACATTTCTGTGCTTACATCTAGTTTTACCTCTTAATGCTGATTCTACAAGAACAATTGCTAGAGGGAAAAAGGAGGTTGTGTTTAGACAATATCATATCCGCTGGCCTCCCCTTGTATCTCTTAATTGTGGCTTTGTGACATTGTGCATATCTTATTATTTGGTTTGAATTGGCAATGCTATTGATTGTAGGTCATATTTCAGAAACTACCTTTTATCTTAAAGCTTAAATGTATGTAGAGATGCCTGTGTGCTCTGAAGGATTGCTCTTACAAGACATAGATATTGATTTCTATTTGGGTAATTTCATATGCTTTATGTTGATAGGATGTACATAGGTCGTTGGAATGTTCACAGTCTTTGGCAAATGTGTTTGTAGATATCTATAAGGAAGTCAATACATGTACTTGATGGTTGTGACAATGACAGGGTTTATAATAGAAAACACCAGGTGTTTTAAGGTCTTGACAGAAAGCAGCTGACCTCAGTTGCTCATACGAAGAGCTCTATTGAAGAAGGACACTTAAAAGAAATCCCACACTGGCTCAGAATTGAGTATAATAGAGGGTTATTTATTTAGGAGTAGACTCACAGATCACAATCCTCTGCTGGAACGGGGAACAGCAACCAAATCTCGCAGCCAGAAAAGAGGCCAGACATGTGCTTTACATTGGCATAAATAGTATAAAATGCCATGCCCAAGTGGGCAGGTAACTTAAAGGCTACTGGTGGTAGGAATTCCTACAGCACTTTAATAGGTAGGTTATGATATTATGGTATCACCAGTACAATGGGGTCCCAAATGGGGTAGAAAGAATAAGTATTTCCATCCAGAGAAACCAAGAAAATCCCTTGCTTTTGTAGGTGGTGGGTGACCTAAATGTAATGTGTGGCTTTTTTGTACACTTATATGTGGCTAGGTTACCATATATTAACATTCAGTAAGGTGTTGATAAGAAGTAGGACCTGGGTATCAGAGAGGGGAGTGCAGTGATATTTCATTTGTATTTTAATAAATAAAAATTGCCTGAAGAACAGAATGCAAAACAGTCACAATAGTCAGTCATACAGGCCAGGCAGTGGTGGCACACACATTTATTTAATCCCAGCAGCCACGCTAGTTAGTCATAGAAGCTGGACGGTGGTGGTGAATGCCTTTAATCCCAGCACTAGCGAGAAACATAAGGCAGGATGAGAGAGGAACTCGCTCTCTTTCAGTCTGAAAATTTCATAGAAGCAAGAGCTCTCTGATGACTTAGCTGCTTTGCTTTTCTGACCTCCAAGTTTAACCCAAAATATCTGTCTCTGGATTGCTATTATTCATGCTACAGGGGAGGTTGAGGTTACATTTCCTGCCCTACTGGAGGCCTGTGTCCTCTAACAGGCACAATTGCTAGTGCCCTCAGTCATAAGGGAAGGCCTGCAAAGTGGCATAGCCTGATTTGTGAGGAAGCAGCTGTGACATTTACAGGGTAACACAGAAATGATGCTGAAATCAAAGGCGATGATTTTGGACTATCAATGTGGAGGCTAAGCCAAAGAGGCAAATGAACTAGAAAATGTATATTAAACATAATTAAAAGGAAATAATTGTGCTGGCAGTGGTGACACATTCCTGTAATCTCAGCACTAGGCAGATGCAGAAAGGAGAAACACAAGTGAGGCCAGCCTGGCCTACAAACTCAGTTCTAGGACAGCCTGAGGGAGAAAGAGAGGCCATGCCTTACACAACAACAAGCACACAACCAAAAAGAGTCCCAAGTTCAAATACTTAGAATAGTTCAGATGAAATCTATTTATAGTGTGCCAGAAAGACGGATTAGTGGGTAAAGAAGTTTCCTGTCAAGCTTGACAACTGGAATTTGATACCTGTAACACACCTGGTAGAAGGAGAAAACATAGGCCTAAAAATTGTCCTGTAATTGGCAAAGGTGGTCTTTGGCATGTGAGCATACATCATGAAACATACACACACATACACACACACGCACACACATACATACATACACAGAGAGACAGAGAGAGAGAACGAATATACCAACAGACACAAAATGAATGAGTGTAATAAGAATACAATATTTTTGAAAGGCATGTGCAAAAAAAAGACATTTAAAAAGTATACAAGAAAGAACATTGATTTACAAAATATATGCATTTCCTAAAGTATCAAGAAACCAATACTTTTCTAGGTTTTACGACTATATTAACCAAAGAAAATTATTAATGGGCTTTTAATTAGGGTTTGAAAAAGACCCATTCATTTTTCAGATTGCTTTGATTAGTTTTTTATTTAATTAATTTATTTATTTTACACCCCAACAGCAGTTTCCTGGCCCTCTTCTCCTATCATTCTTTCCCCCACATCAGGCCCTTCCCCCCATCCACTCCTCCTTTCTTTCTGTTCACAAAGGGGTAGACCTCCCATGGCTGTCAGCAAAGGATGGTATATCAAGTTGCACACTGCTTTGATTAGTCTTAAAGGAATTGTAGGCCATAACCTATACATGCATTCACTTGTTCATGTGTTCATTTGCCAACTTTTCTATCCCTGAGTTAACTCTTCATGTTCTATGTTCTTCCCTTGGTCTAGCCCCCAATCCAAGTGGTACAAGTAGTAGAAAAACTGTGAGAAAGAAGCACAAACATATCCCCCAAGACCTGAAGGTAGTGAAAAACTACTATGCAAGAACTTTCGTGGCAGCTTATTAAATTACAAACAGCACTATTTTTAAAAAATAATCAAGCCGGGCGATGGTGGCACACGCCTTTAATCCCAGCACTCGGGAGGCAGAGGCAGGCAGATCTCTGTGAGTTCGAGACCAGCCTAGTCTACAGAGCTAGTTCCAGGACAGGCTCCAAAACCACAGAGAAACGCTGTATCAAAAAAAATAAATAAATAAAAACCATAAATAAATATATAAATAAAATAAAATAAATTATCAAATAGTCTAGATTGGTAACAGTATGTGACATAAAATTAGGATGTTCTAGTATATAATTCATAGTATCAATTATATTCATGAAAATTGCTAAAACACTCCCGTATTATTCCATTGTTTATCAAGTAAATGATAAACATTTTAGTAAAGGTTTCCTTTGTTTGTGTTCTTCTAATACTGCCAGTATTTTATATTTCATTTTGATTACTTTTGTTAAGACAGGCTCTAGTGGAGCCCAAACAGGCCTTGAATGTCTCATCTTTCTGTTTTTGTCTTCCATGGTCTGGGGTTACAAGTTTATGGCACAGACACCTGACTTTTCAAAATTTCTGAAATGGTTTTTCTACAATAGAAATAGAAATTTTGGTGTCTATCAAGAAGTAACCAACTATTAAGATAAATACTGATCATACTGCATATGAAAACTTTATCTTTCCAATTGAATATAAAAATTATTTTGAAATTTTTAATTTTATTTTGCATAATGTATTTAAGAAAACATTTTCTATAATTTCGTAAAAAATACTATATTTACATCATTTCTACCCTACCCACTCTGCACTGCAACTCCTACCATGTCACCCTAATTCCTCTCAAATTCATGAAGAGAGTTCATGTGTGTATGTGTGTATGAAAGATTTTTTAAACACATATATGAGAGTTGCAATCCAAGGTGGTCATCTATAAGTCTATAGGTTTATTTTAGCATATACTTAGAAAAGAAAGCAGAAACAAAGAGCCCAATAGGGCTACAGGAATTTCAAATGTTACTAAGTAGAGACTGAGTTCTGAAAGTAAGGGTAGTTTATAAAATAGAAACATACATGGACCACAATAAGACAGGGAACCAGAAATAAGAAAGAAAAAAAATATCAAGGTCTTAGTCAAGACAAATAGGATTTAGGCTGCATCTCTCTCTTTTAGAAAGATAAATGTGTACTTTTTTATATTTTTGAGATTTATTTATTTATTGTGTGCATTGATATTTTATTAGAATAGATGTATGAGCATCACATCTGTATCCACTGTTCTGGAGGAACTGGCCAGAACTGGGCATTGGATCCTCTGGTACTGAAGTTACAGAAAGCTGTAAGCCACATTGTGAATGCTGGGAATCAAATTTGCATCCTCTGGAAGATCAGCCTATAATTTTAATCACTGAACTATCTCTCCTGCCTATATAATTGTAAGTTTTGTGTTGTTACATGAAGAAAATGATGCTATGTTAAGTGGCTTAAGACAGCACTTTGTTTTAGGGTTCCCAAGATGCATACTCGGAGAATCACACAGAGAAGGCACAGGCTATTCCTAGTGATCTAACCTTTGCTTACATCTACTTTCAAATGTTTTGATTTCTGCTAGTGCTGAGGACAGTCATTCAAATTATGCATTGCTCTTTTTGTTCCTTTTTTTTTTTACATAGAATCTTACTATGTAGCTCAGGCTGTCCTCAAACTCACCATCCTCATGCTCACAGCCTCTGGAGTGCAAGAATTATAGGTGTGTAGCACCATGCGTCTATAGGTTTGACCTCTTGATGGAGGTGTTGTTAGTGCATTCTGTGGGTAACTCTTGCCCATGGTAGTTATTGCAAGTAATTTTCTCCTACTATCATTTTCTCCATGGGTATTAAACAATCCACATCTTTAAGGAAGGAAAAATGCCAGTGAGTTTAACTGTTAGGGCAGAATAAGGAAGGCCTTGGCTTAGGTAAGCTGAGAAGAGGAGCTTACAGTGTCAGAAAGGAAGACAGATATATATTGGAAGAATACAGCTGATGGGAGACAGAAATGAAAGCCCAGACTAATCATTTCTTTATATGCCTTTTGTAAGTATAAACTCCATATCAAGTAGGAATTCCAGAAAACAACTAAATAGAGCATCTTAAATTTGTTTCCTGTAAAAATTATCCCTATTATAATTGTGTACTCTCAACAATGACTAAACAATGTTTTAAGAAAAAGACATAATGATTTTTTTAAATGTGTTTTTAAAAGATTTTTTTTGTGTGAAAATTAACTATGACTGCCCTTAGAAATGATGAGAGGACTAAGAGAGTTCAGCTTAACTTGTGGTGGTCTGTTGTTCAGCAAGGGCAGCAGCAACTGAAATTTTGTGATTAACAAAATTATCAAATTCCACTGCAGTTCCAACATTGATCAAAGTCTACAATTTAGCTACATTCTCAAATACATCCTGTGCAAATGAAGTGGAAGAAATTCTGACTGAAGAAATGTTTTTGCATTCATTATAAAACTATCACGGGTCATATAATGTTCTTGTTACTTAATTTTACGTTGGAAAAAAATCTCCATGATACATTGATTTCATATGTAAGAATAACTAAAGTATTTGATATTTTGTCTTGCTGATAGACAATTTTGCTTTCTTTTAATATGTACTGTTCAAAAGAATAGATATCTGGGGTATTGATAGGTATTATCTCAAAGTTAGATGGTCACATATTTTCCCTTTTTATATTCTCATTTTTCCAGTCAAAAATTTCCACTTTCTCCCATTCTTCCATTCCCCTACTGCTCCTCCCCTCAACCTCCTCCCTCCCCATCCAGTCTTAAGAGAGGGCAGGGTACCCTGCCCTATGGGAAGTCCAAGGCCCTTCCCCCTCCATCAAGGCTTAGGGAGGTGTGCATCCAAAGAGAATAGGGTCCCAAAAAGCTAGTACCTGCAGTAGAAATATGTCCCAGTGCCATTATTAATGCTTCTCTGTCAGCCCCCATTGTCAGCCACATTCAGAGAGTTCGATTTGATCATATGCTTGTTTATTCCCAGTCCAGCTGGATTTGGTGAACTCCCATTAGATCAGGCACACCATCTCAGTGGGTGGACCAACCCCTCGCTGTCCTGACTTCCTTGCTCATCTTCTCCCTCCTTCTGTTCTTTAACTGGACCTTGGGAGCTCAGTCCGTTGCTCTGATGTGAGTCTCTATCTCTGTCTCCATCCATTGCCGGACAAAGGTTCTATGGTGATATTCGAAATATTCATCAGTGTGACTGGGAGACAAGGCCAGTTCAGGCACCCTCTCCTCTGCTGTCCAACGACCTAGCAGGGGACATCCCCATGGACACCTGGTATCCCCTCTAGAGTCAAGTCTCTTGCCAACCCTAAAATGGTTTCCTTAATGAAGATATCTTTTTCCCTGCTCCCATATCTGCCCTTCCTCCATCTCAACCCTCCCATTCCTCCAAGCTCTCCCCAATCCTTCCCTTCTCCCCTCTCTCCCCCATTTTCCCCTTTCCCCACCCCATCCCAACGACTATGCTCCCAACTATTACCCAGCGATCTTGTACTGAACTGAACAGAGAATTCTCAACAGAAGAAGTTCAAATGGCCAAAAGATACTTAAGGTCATGCTCAACCTCCTTAGCAATCAGGGAAATGCAAATCAAGACAACTTTGAGATACCATCTTATACCTGTTAGAATGGCTAAAATCAAAAACACCAATGATCACCTATGCTGGAGAGGATGTGGAGTAAGGGGGACACTCATCCATTGCTGGTGGGAATGCAAACTTGTGCAAACACTTTGGAAATCAGTGTGGCTGTCTCTTTGAAAATTGAGAGTAAACCTACCTCAGGATCCAGCAATGCCACTCTTGGGAATATACCCAAAAGATGCCCAATCATACTACAAAAGCATTTGTTCAACTATGTTCATAGCAGCATTATTTGAAATAGCCAGAACCTTGGAAACAACCTAGATTCCCCTCAATGGAAGAATGGATAAAGTTTGGAACATATACACATTAGAGTACTACTCAGCAGTAAAAAAGAATGATGTCTTAAATTTTGCATGCAAATGGATGGAAATAGAAAACACTATCCTGAGTGAGATAACCCAGACCCAAAAAGATGAATATCATATGTACTCACTCATTAGTGGACTCTAGCCATAAACAAAGGACATTGAGCCTATAGTTCACAAGCCAAGAGAAACCAAATAATAAGGTGAACCCAAAGAAAAACATATATAGATTTTCCTGGAAATTGGAAGCAGACATGGTCACACCTTTTCAAAAGAGTGGTTACTGTTTTTCTCTATTAGTAAAATGATAGACTTTACTAAATTTTATCAAAAAATCCTTAAATAGTAGAATATTTAGTATTTTTCTGTGAATATTGAAAATGCTTATAAGCAAAAATTTATATTTTTATATAATATTTTCCTTTTGTAATACATACTTGGGACCTTAAAAGCAATGATAGTTGCTGAGGGAAAGGCATCCCCAGTCCTTCATACTCCCTGAGGGTTGCTAGGCAATTAGAAGCTACCGAGGTTGGGGAGACATTTTCTTCTTTTGTGTAGCCACTGGTTAGTTGCTGATGCTCTCTAAAGAATCATTCTCTCATGCTCATATAAGAAACCCTACTTAAACTCTTTAGGTGACCTAAAACAAAACAGATATGAATATAGAAGGGAAGCTATTTGAGAAGAGGAAGGGGGTAATTAGGAGTGAGGGTGACAAAGAAGGTTAAAAAGAAGGTGAATCTGATGAAATATGTGTGTAAAGATATCAAAATGAAGACCATTAAGTAAAATTAGCATATGTTAATAGAAATCTAGGAAAAGAAAAGAATGATGTTTCCCTAGCCCATGAAAATGGTGCAAGTCATCGTATCTTAGGGAAGGCAGATCTGTATCCAGAGGTTTTTTCAGTTGGCAATTTGCCTTATCCTCATATTTCTTGTTTCTGTTGTGGCATGGTGTGATGTGGATGTGAATGTGGTGTGTGTGTGTGTGTGTGTGTGTGTGTGTGTGTGTGTGTGTGCGTGTGTGCGCGTGTGCATACAGCTACATGGGTCCATGCATACAGAGGTCAACATTGAGATTTTCTTCCTCTATTACTTTCCATCTTGAGTTTTGAGACAGGGTCTCTTGCTGAACAAAGAGCTCTAGTTTTAGCTAGGTTTAATGGTCAATTAGCCCGAGGGGTCATCCTGTATGTAGTACCTCATCCCAGTAACTCACACACCACACACCCTGTTGACATACTTGAACAACTTCCAGCTTTTTATGTGGCTGCCTGGACCTCAAATCTTCCTCCTTGTCATCATGTGTTACCTTAAACATTTGTGTACTTATTTTTCAATTTTAGGTTTCAAATCTGTTGTGGAGTTTGAGAATTAAGATTATAACTGCATCAAGCACCACAATAATATTAACTTTCTCTGTATCTGCACTTTATGTAGGGTACTTAAATTCCACAAATTTGTGAAATTATATATGTGATCCAATTATTAGGATGCTAAAATGAGAGTTTGTTAAGTTATAAGACTTTTCCAAGATAAGGGAAGACTCAAACATCAAACTTACAGAATGGCTTCATTCCATAAATTTAAAATATGATTGGGATGCAAATCAGCAGGATTATTCTTGCATCTTACACCCTACAGAGGCTCAGCTAAAAGTCAGGGCTCCCACAGCTGATATATTACCTCACTAAAGCTCTTCTTGCATTTTCAAGTTTGCATTACAACTCTTTTCCAACCTACATACCTAAAAATTTTTAAAGCAATCACTTTTAAAAGTGTAGAATCAAACTTGTTTTCCACTTATAAACTACTATATATCTAACTCTAAGTATTTCACATAGCATCCATAAATTCAATAAATGACTCTATTATTTTGAAGTACTAAATTTCAATTGTCTGTCAAAATCTCTAAAGCAATACCAAGAAAAATCACATGAAATGTTGTTATTTTATAAAATATATATAAGTATCCTTAATACAAAAGTCCATTAGTTTTCTATAACTGAAAACTGGAAAATCCACAAAGACAAAATCAACTAAGGCAATTTCTAAACCATTGTTTGTGCGGAGTATCACAGAATCAGTCTGGAGTTCCCTGTGGACTGCTTTGTATAATATTGTTTTAAACACAGAATATATAATACACATGGTTAGCAAAAAAAACAAACAGAAAAAATACAATCACTAAAACACATGATAATTTTCAATATGCTATGTGACTTTTGATATATTAATAAACAATACACAGAAGACAACCTAATGACCATAGTTACTTCCAAAAGATGAGTGTAATGAGTACATTGAGACATTTGAAAATGTCATGTGATATATAATATCCATGGGTATTCTTTGTGTGAAGATTTCAGATTTTACGAATAATTTCTAAATGCAAAGTGTAATTAAAAAAGAAGGGGGGAATTTGTCAGTGATTAAAAAGTATACAGATGTGCTTCGTTTCTTATCTGAGTTCAGGAGTTCTCTACTTTCAGTTCTTCATTCCTTGACCACCAGAACTCTTAGACTGACAATCTTCTTACAAACCTTTAGATTAAATTCCTTCTTTTAATTTGATAACAGCTGAAGAACCTACCATAATTTCTTTTCTATCTCTGCCTCAGGAAAGTGTAAGGTAAATGTTCGCTAATTTTTTGGTAGTGTTTTCTTAAGTTCTCCAGTTTTATTATTGTTGCATTTTTCATAGTTATATGTATATCCTAGATGAAGAGTTTGAGAGGATGAGTGTAGACAGTACCTTTAGGAATAGACTAGTCTTATTAACTTTATTTTATATGAAGAATTAATACTTATGCATATTTCTTTATCTACTAGTATATGCCATACAGTCAGTGACAGACCTGAGCCTAGAATTGAGTTTCTCAAAACAAAGTTCATTGTATACCAGTATAATCATATAGAGAAACTATCAATTTGTTTTAGTAGATTCATGCATGTTACTCTAATATACACTAAAATCTGAGGAGAGGAAGAACTGCATTGAGAATGCCTAGTTATCAGGTTGATACTTCAACATGATGTGTTGCCTACCACTCATGTGCATGCATATACACATGAAGAAATTCATATCTGTCTATCTATCTCCATCTATCTATCTGTGTATCTATCTATCCGAATCTGTAAATGATCATTTATCTAGCAGATACATATCAATTAGGAGGAACAGGCTTGACAAAAAATCCCAATAATATTTTATATCAAGAAATGCATGCACGTGCACATGCACATATACACACAAAATCAACACACATGTAGAGGTCAGACTTTATAGAATGCAGGATAGTGAATAGAATAGAATTCATGTCATGGGTCTTCTGGATCTAGATAAGTAGCTTCTACCTGCAACAATTATGCAGGACATACAAAACAACATAATGAACAGTTGGAAACCTCTGGGGTGAGAATGGACATTTAATGAACAATTGAGTGAAGGGGGAGAATATTCCTTAAGAAACATTATAATATATATTTTTACAGTTTCATACATGTGTGTAGTGTATTTTGACCATTTATCTCCCCATTCCTCTGTTTTATCCCATTCTCACTACTTCAGAAATCCCTTTACTTCCCAACAAGTTGTCCCGCTACTCATGGCTCTTCTGTATTATTTCGAAATAACTCAGTTTTATTTGGGTTGCTTGTAAAACATAGATTTGGGATCATTACCGGAATATGTACAACTTATCAGTGGCTACTGCGCTAAAGAAAGTATCTACCCTTTCCTGTGTAGTCACTAGTTGCCAATAGCTTTTCAGCTATGCATGGTACCTCATGAACTGTTCTTCTGTCCAGACTGGAATGTAGGTAGGGTTAACCCTGGTCCTCCACAGGTAACCATGACTGCTATGATATTGTGAGTTCAACAGTTAAAGCAAGTTCATAAGAAAGCTCTCCAAAAATCTCTCCAGATCCTCTGGCTCTTGCATTCTTTTGCCTCCTCTTTCATGATAATCCTTTAACCTTAGAGCCAGAGAAGGATATAAATGTCCCATTTAGGAATAATCACTCAACAGAAACATTTTCTGAGCATCTTGATGAGTTGTGATTTTCTGCACTAACTGAAGCACACTACAAACCAAAGCTTCTTTAACCAATGTTAGAAGTCACACTAATCTATTGGTCTAAATGCACGTAGTAGGGAATTGGACAAGAGAACCACTTTACAAAATAGTAAGAGTAGCCACCTGGCTCACCAGTCAGAGCCTATGGCATCTTCAGTCATGAGTTTTTGACCAGGTTTACAATACCAGGCATCAATTTCCTCCTGTTGAGCTTGCAGTCTAAGAAAAAAGTGGTTGATTGCCCCCTCCCTCCTAATAATCATGCTGCTATTTCCCCAATAGGCACACCTTGCCTTAGAGAGTTGGTGTTGTAGCATAAATTTCTAGCACTGGGTTAGTGCACTGATGACTTTTCAACACCAGCATTCTGCATTACACTTTTCAATGATATTAAAGCTACCTAGCAGGAAGAAAGGTTCTAGTACAGTGTCCACTTGATTTCTCTATGTTCTACAATCAAAATGTCTTCAGCAACAGCGGCTCACTAAGTTGTGTTAGGCAACTGAGAGATATTCTGTGCATGAAACTGACTACAGCTTCTGTGAGCAGCATAATTCCCCAATACAGGGTAGAGAGAGCCAAATGAAACTGACTGTGAAATCATAGCTACAGTTAAAGTATGTTAAAGCTTAAGATTAATGAAAAACATCACTCCATTGGAATCCTCAGTTACTTCTTTCACCCTACCTCCTTTCTTGAGGCAATGACAAGAGCTCTATATGAATTCTAAGTCTGATCCTATTCCTCTTCTACTGAATATTCACCAAAGTCACTTATTGCTTTCATCACAGCATCTCTCGCGGTTTCTTCTTGTTTCTTTTTGCTTAATAACTTCATTAGCAATACTGTCCTTAATCTCCTTTAGAATGAAACAAACTAGTAAAATTGAGTAGACACAATGTCATGCCCTTAACCAAGAAATTATTTGCATTTGATACCTGCTGGGAAAGGTAAACCAATTTATTTCAGTGTGTCATTGGGTATATTAACCATACTGCAGGGCAGGCCTCATGCCTAGGAGTAGTTGGTAAACGTAAAACATATTTTTTGTGTATGCTTTTTGTTTTGTTTGGGTATTGCTTGTCACGTTGATTTTCTTTCATCTTTTGGTTTGTCTGTTTTGATTTTTTTTGTTGTTTTTATTGTTTTGGGAAAGGCAGAGAGAAAAAAAAAACATGACGCTATGTGGGTAGGGAGATCTAGAACTCCTGGAAAGTGTTGGGGTAAGAGAAAGAACAGGATAAAAATATATTCTATGAAAAAAATAATACAACATAATAAAGAATTAGTCATACTATGACTGTATCATTTGTGGTCTTTTCAACTCTTCAAATTATGAGATAGTTAATATGTTATTATACTCAATATACTATTGATCCAGTAATATAGAGCTCTGATATTTCATGTAGATTCCAAATTCTTAGAAACATGATACATGAGTCTTTTTTCTTTCTATTTTTATGGAAAAAACCTTGGCAGGCAGGGGTGCTGCATGCCTTTAATCCCAGCACTTTGGAGGCAGAGGCAGGTGGATCTCTCTGAGTTTGAGACCAGCGTGGTCTACAAGAGCTAGTTCCAGGATAGCCTCCAAAGCTACAGAGAAATCCTGTCTTGAAAAACCAAAAAAAAAAAAAAAAAACTTATATTTGAATAATAAGTACATGTACAGCTTTCAAGAATGGGGAGAAAGTATTAATTAGCACATCAAAATCATAATCAAGTTCACAATTGTGTAAGAGAGCTCCATGAAACCACTGAACTTGACCACTCTATGGGTATAAAAAGTTTTTTCGAGGTTGTTGAAACAAATTGCCAGGAAGTCTGACAAGAGTGGGTAGCAATAGGCCAATTAGAAGAGGAAATAGGCTTTATGGGGTTTTTGAAGGCTTTAGGAAAGATTCTTTCCTCTTGGAAGGTTTTTCTATATCTTGGGTAAAACAGGGTCATTGGGCTTTGCCCTCTGGAAAGGAGTCTGTACTTGTTATGGTCAGGCACCTGTGGCAGATGGCCATTTAGGGAGAAAAACGAAACTAAAATTATCTGATAAGAAGGTTTATGCGGACTGCTCCGGGTTAATTTTTTGTTTCCTCATCTCAGGCTAACCATTGTCATCTGCACAGCATTCTAGAGGCCTGCTTGTGACCTCACATTCCAGCCTATTGTTGACAAAAGGGCCAAGAACTATCTTCCCATCACTACTTCTGGCTGAGCAGGATTGGTGTCGGAGGGGTAGTGGGAAATATAGGAAATGAGTCAAAGGTGGGGAGTCAGGCAGTGAGTAGACAGTAGGAAGCCTGAAGAAACTCTTTAAGAATCACCGACCCTTGGGTCATTTCAGTAATTGTTCCCTGAAACAAATTCTAAAGGGTCAGGAAACAGTTATTGTTATGACACAGGGTTAGGGTTAAGGTGGGCCTAGGTGGGGTAAGAGTCATCAGTGCCCAAAAGAGGATCATAGCAAGAATCTTACATTGGAGTCAGCCTTTGAAGACGATAGTTTACAAGCCAATTCATGTAAGATGTTTTAATCTTCTTTTCCATTTGACCAACTAACAATGTAATACCAATTCTGTTCACTGAGGGCAAGACAGGAGCCTTCCTTTTCAGTGATCAGAAAGTTGAGAGTTTTATAAGGCCACTGAGGCTAGGAAGGTGAACTGACTTTGTAGGTCTGAGGTTGGCTTCTAGATGGAGTGGATTATCTGTTAGGATAGATGGAGACTATAGCCCAGGATCCTGGACACAGGACTCTAGTCAATACTGAAGCTTTTGAACTTATTCCAGTTGTGACTGGGAGGGTAATGGCTCATTTCTCTTTCAATGTTGAGGATGAGTTGAACACGTAATGAAGTGGGGATGCATGAGTCATAGATTAAGGTGTCTGCATATTGAGACTAGACCAATACCAGAAGAAGATTCCTTATGGAGCTAGTTAGGATTTGGAGATTAAGGTGTTAACATACTGCCAAGACTAGAAGGAGAGTGGGGTGGATGATGGTTATTGAAAAGGCAATCAGCTGGTGTTTCTGGAGGATAGGAAGGTACCAGCAGAGAGGAGAGGAGGAAATGGTCTCAGGGCTATGGAATGTGAAGTTTAGAGTTACTTTTGTGAAAGGGATGGCCACCAGGAGATGCATGGGGTTGCATTGAGGGACTCATCAGTATCTCTGTAAGCACAGTACATTCTCAGGAAGTCATTTCGAATGGCCATCCATGAGGTGGCAGCAGAAGATAGGTCCTGATGTTGGAGATTTCAAAGCTTCAGCTGGATGATGGTTGTTGTATGGTCTCTGCTATGGCATCAGCAGGAGTGGGCAGATCCCCTTTGAGAGATTTAAAATTTTTAACTTTTTGTCTGGTGAAAGGCCCAAATCTTTCTAAATCAATATAGGTAAACCCTTCAACCCCTAGGCCTATTTGTCATCCTAGGGTTCTTGGATAGTGAAGATCACTGTGCCCCTTTCAGGGTCAAGTTTGAGTGAGAGTTATTGGGGTTTCTAACCCACAGCTTGAAGAGAAAAAAACCATATCTACAGCCCCAGAATGAGTAATTTTCCCATGAGGTCTCAGCCTTATGGTTTGGTTGTTTGGTTCCGAGGAAATCAAATACATTTAGAGCCAGCAAGGAGGGAAGAGGACAGAGTGAAACCACTATTGACTGAACAAGCTGCATAGAGGTCAAAAGAAATGTGAATGTCTGAAGCATATCCTGCTTCAGGACAGAAGGTAAACTAAAGGAGCTTTGGGAGGGGAGGGCTATGCAGCAAACATTTGAAAATTCCAAGCATGTTGTGCAGTCCTCTTGGTTGGGAGTGTGGAAAGAAGACTAAGCCCCTTAGAAGGAAAGATTCCAAATGCTGAGATGGGTGTTATATGGGAGACCCTAGGCTTCAGCTTTCCTGTCAAGTGGCAAAGAGTACTTATGAGGTCATGTGTTCAGACACCACTTAAGCTACAGAAGATGCATCCTGGCCATCAATCCCTGAAATCCGGCTACAGCAGGTATGGTGAGGAGGACCATATCCAAGTACGGGCCGACAGCCAGCAGGTGAGAAGCCTTCAGAAAAACTCAGGCACTGGGTAAAATGATTTTCTTGCTAGGATCAGTGGAGGATTGAGGCAGGGCATGTTCAGTATGGTCCTGGAGAAGTTTTCTGTGCTTTGTGGGAGCCTAGCCTGTTTGGATGCTCACCTTCCTGGACCTGGATGGAGTGGGGGAGGACCTTGGACTTCCCACAGGGCAGGGAATTTGGACTGCTCTGGACTGCTCTTCAGACTCCAGAGGGAGGGGGAGGGGCAGAGGAGTGGGAGAGGAGTGAGGGGACAAGGGAGGAGTGAGGAGTGGGGGGAGGGGGGAGGAATGGGGGAGGGGGAGAGGAGTGAGGGGGGAAATGGGAGGCGGGGAGGAGGCAGGAATTTTTTCAATAAAAAAATAAATTAAAAAAAAAGAGTGAAAGAAGGTAATTAGTTACGAAGTGGAGCTCAATGCAGAGGTAAATTTTTCAAGAGCAAAATGACAGTTTTATATTAGCTCAAATGGGTCGAGGAAGGGAGGAACTCAGAGCATGCCTCAAATATGAGTTGGGGCTAGAGTTAGGAGTTGAGTTCAAGAAAGGTGAAGTTGAGAAGGTCACTTTGAAAAGTGAGTCTTAATGAGTCTATTAGCCATTTATACATTTCCTGAGAACTGGGGTAGGTGGGAATGTAGAAAGGCCACTGTAATGCTAAGGCCCTTTGAACAAACTGGGTGATTTTAGCGATTAATACCAGGCTAGTTTCTGGTTGTATGGATCTAGAAAGTTCAATTCTGAGCAAAGCATTATTCATGAGGTGGGAACAGACCATTTCTGCTGTTTCCGCCATAGCAGGGAAATTTTCTCCATATCCTGAGAAGGTGTCTGTTATAGTAAGAAGAGATTTATGTGTTTTGTTAAGTGGCATATGTGTGAAATCTATCTGCCAGTCCTGTGCTGGAAGATTACCCTGAAATTAGTGTGGGGTAAAGAAAGAAGGGTTGGGGCAGTCGTTGCAGATAGTCTAAAGAAGGGGGAAAAGGCTGGGTTAGAGGAAAAGAGACTGTAGAAACCAGTAGAAAAGTGGAGACCCACATGAAAGGCCTGGTGAAAAGCCACTAGGAAGGGGTTTCCCTTAAGCATCAGAGAGACAATAACTGTCCTGTAGAATTTTGAACCATTTGCTCATACGGTGGAAAAATTTGTCAAGATCAATGAGAGTTTGGAAGTCCAGTGTGCCATTTTCAGGCAATCAAGACTGATTGCCAAGTTTGTATTGATGTCAAGTTGTATTATTAGCAAAGAATATGACAGCAAAGTATAAATGGTATCTCTGGGCCTGAGAGAGGAAAAAGACAAACTTAACCTAGTAGACTGAGAGGAGTGAGTGAAGCAAGTGGGGACTTGATCGGGGGAGGGGGAGGGAAATGGGAAGCGGTTGTGGGGACGAGGCAGAAATCCTTAATAAATAAATAAATTAAAAAAAAAGAAAGTGGCTGAAGGTATAGACTCAAAATCTGAACTCAAATATGGTGGATTCCAGAAGCCTGAAGACACAAATAATCCAATCCTAGGAGGGCCAAGTAAGCAACTTGGTTCTGTTAGGAGAAATTATAACTGTAATATGAGTAGGGAGACCATCCTTTACCTTTTATGATTGCAGATAAATTTAATGAAGCTTAGTTTTTAAGGAAAGAAAGCTCGAAATAGCACAGCTAAGATAGGGAACATCAAGATTTATTTTCAATACTTAAGAGTTTCAAAACATAATGAAAAAAGAGTGTCGAAGTATTTGTAAAGCAGAAGAAAAATTAGAACAATATACTAAGAGTAAAATTATGAGAAAATATGAGAGAATTGAGGATGGTTATTCAATCTAGGAATGGAATCCCCACTTGTAAGGGATCAAGGGTGTTGAAAGCCTATAAAACTGTATACTAAGAACACAAACATAGTCAGCGACAGTTGAAATTCACTACTGGTTAGGCCCAACTACATTTTTCCTTTTGTATTCCTTCATGTTTACTTGCTTCTTGTTCAACACTTTCATGCTAAAGATGAATCTCAGGATACCATGAATGCCCTGTGTTATATCACAGTGTCCCAACAGACAGTGTTTTACATGTGGTTTTGTATATGATCATGAAAATCTTATTTCAGAGATTCCTGGTGACATTGACAAACTTTGATTATTATTGCAATTCATGCTTGTAAAATTATAATTATGTTTTTACATCACATTGTGGTGGTTTTCGTTTTGATTATTTTTGTTATGTGCTACCTATTATATGTCAATTGAATAATAGCCATTTTCAACTTTTGAACTATTATAGATATTCAATCAATCAGCACCTGATAGTGGATAAACATGCAAGAGGGTTGCAATATTATTGCATTATGTCCTTTTCTCACTTACTATGCCCAGGTGGTTTAATTAAAAAAAAAATAAGATCAATGTTTGTTCAAATTGTTTTTACTCACTAAAGAACACATTAAGAAAGACAAAGAGCTTTTTAATGATCATTTCTAAGTGCCTCTAAAGAGCTGTTAAATTGGATTATGAGGAGTGTTTTGGTAGTGACTGAAGTGTTATAAGAAGACAATACCTGCTTTGTGAAGTAAGGTAGATAAAAAATATTCAACGTTCCATGTTACTTTTCCTACACATGCTTTAATGAACCAGTGTGTATTTCTCTATTTCTTCATGAGATTGCCCACATAGTGGGCTCTTTGTCTTTCTTAAGGTGAATAATCTTGGCTTGTCTTCAGTTTGTGGAATGTGTTCACCTTGGCAAAACTGATTTGAGAAGAAAGACAATTCATAAAAAGCTTTTCATACTAAGGTTTAAAAACATTGATATTTATAACTTTTCTCGTTTCATATTAAGTCATAAATACCAAGATTATTCACTGTTTCACTGTTGTGAAACTTGAAGCTTTCCATAGAATTGTGCTCTCTCTCTCTCTCCCCTCTCTCTCCCCCCCCTTCTCTCTGCAGTTTCAAAGGGTTTCTTTTTTTCTATTAGTTACCTGATGCTGGTTTTGACAGAAGTGATGAGCAAGGGATAGCTATTCATGAAGCTACAGCCAGTATAGATTAGTAGTTGACTGTATGCTTTGAAGGTAAAAAGCCCTGAGTTCAATTTTCAGCACCCTAATTCCACCAAAGGCACTGCCATAAAGTAAAATAATGGGAATTAAAGATAAATATAAGTAAAACTAGAGAAGAGAAGCAAAGAAAGAACAAATACACAGGGATTTCAATTTGATGATTATGAAGCTAGAGATGTGGCTCTGTAAATATACTAGCTGCTTTTTCCTAGAATCCAGGTTTGGTTCACAGCATCCACATGGTGTCTCACAGCCATCTACAGCTCTAGTTTTAGGGGAGCTAACACCTTCTGGTCTCCACAGGTATCAGGCAGAAATGTGGCATACAAACATACATGCAGGTAAAACAGTCACACACATAAATGCTAAAATAATACAATTTAAAAGGAATATAGGTATCTTCAATTAAAACTTATGCTTATGTACAAGTAGAGAATTCATTCAAATATATTTCCTGTATTGACACTAGTTCAACAGAGAGATTAAGTTGCTTATTTTCACATAATTTTTCATTTACATTATTAGTTATAAAATCAGAATAAATCAATTATAAAATGAAGCAAAATTAATGGTTTTCATTTTTGTTTTTAAATCTCCATCTCTAATTCACAAACTCTAATAAAAGATTGCTAATATAGTTCAAGAAACATTGAATATAAGGGTAGAATTGAACATCATTTAGCAAGAAGAATGAGCAGCAACTTTAAAAATATTGCTATTTAATAGAATCTCTACCTTTCAACCAAGTTATCATTCATTCATTATTATAAGTGATCTACCATTGAACTATCTAACCAGACATTTTCCTTTTTAATTACTTTTGTTCATACAATACTTTGATCGTATTCTTTCTCCTGTCCCACTCCAATATTCTTCCCACTAACTTTAAGCTCTCCCTGTCTCTCCCTCTTCCGCCCCCCTGGAAGAAACACCAATCCAAAGGAGGGGTGGGTAAACCCAAATAAAAACAAACAGGCAGACACAAACAAAAGAAGGAAGGAAACTAATAAGAGAAAAAGTCTTACCAAAACAGAACAAAACAAAACAAAGGTGCTTACAAAAAAACACCAACAACAAAAACACGGAACATTTTGTGTTGGTCCACTACCACTAGGCATGGGGCCAGCCGTTGACTGTGGTTGGCAGACAGTGATATTCTATTGAAGGAAGTTGATTTTTCCTTTGCCAGCAGATATCGGATCATGATAGCTTCTTGGTTAGGAGCTGGACTATATGATTTTTCTATTTTTGAAATGAAAATTACCAATTACATTTTAATAATCAACTTGCAGAAAAGTTCATGTTATTCTCTTAGTATTATTATGCTTCCCTTAAACATGTTAGCTACAACCGAGCAGTGGTGGTGCACACCTTTAATCCCAGACCTTGAGAAGCAGAGGCAGGCAGATCTTCATGAGTTCAAGGCCAGCCTGGTTTACAAAGTGAATTCCAGGACAGAGAAGCCATATTTTGAGAAACAAACAAACAAACAAAAGTTAAATCCATCCTTTGGGGTGCCATTCAGAAAAGCATTTGTTTTTGTTTTGTTTTTGTTTTGTTTTTAGAAAAACTAAGTGAAGGTGACAGTTTTAGCTCACTGAGAATTATTTTGACTCACTATTTTTAAATAACAAGCCACTGGAAGAATGAAGCATAGGAGATAAGCTAGATTTCAAGCTGACAATGCAATGAAACTTTACCACATAGGAACAAAATGAGAGAGGTCCATTGAATATTTTTATTTCCTCAACTGGACTTTTAATGAACATATTGGGTCAGAACTAAAACATTTGTGTTGCCATACGTATACAGCTACACATTAATGTATACATATAGTATATAATGACTACAGAAAGTTTAAAAGAACACATTTACTAAACATTTTTCTAGACTTTTTTTTTGAAAACTCAACACTGCTCAATTTATTTTTCTATGAAGCCAAAAACTAATAGTGAGTAATTAGGTTATCATCATAATCATTATTGAAGCAGGATGCTAGCTAGCTATAGGAGCTGTGTAAAATATATTGACTGCCTTCCTCCAGAGTAATTGCTGGACCAAGCCTCTTTGTGCCCATAATCAATTTTAGCAATAAATGTTCTCTAGCTTGAAGCACTTTGTCCCACAAAAACTCAAGAGCTCTTTGAAAAAAAAATATTTCATAAAGATTTTAATCATTGATGTCTTTGTCTTGTATATGGACAAGTATTGATTCATTGTCAGTTTTTAATCACCTCAAATCTCAGCTAACACAAACACTATTATTTCAAGTATACAGGTATGACACAGCAATTTTCTTTTCTTTGATAAAATTCCTCATGTGTTCCTAGGTTGCTCTGGGTCGACAAAGTAGATTTGCTGGTTGTAACTATGCTTTTTTTCTGGATGCCTAGTTGCCTCCTAGTGTGTAACACTCTCCTATGAGATAGCTAGGGCAACTTGTCTCTCTTTCACACCTCTCATCTTCTCCAAACCTGGCTCAGGTGTGTTTCGACAGAAAAAAAAAATTCACACAGAGTACAGAAAAACTGGTCTAACCCTTTTGAGGCCAACATTTGGAAGTAGGATGCAAACCTCTCTGATGCATTTTACTTGTCAAAGCAAGTCAGGGGCTGACACAGATTCAAGAGGCAGGAAATGAGGAAGAGAAGAGCAGCGAGACCACATTGAAAAGGGCATGGGCTCATTAAAGGATGAAATATTTGGACCAATTTTGTTGTTAATAAACCATTTAGAGCAGATGTTCTTGCACAATGTAGTTCCCTTGCCAAGTAATATTTTCATATAAGAATAGCCTCTAAACAATGCCAATATCAGTCTTTCTGAAATAGTATAGTTAGTTAAAACATAATTAGTTAAAACATGTCTAATTTTATTAAAATTAAAATATGGCTTAAGTGTATCAAAATTAGAAGCCATCTTTAAAAGTCTAAAGACAATAGGTGTGTGTCCATATTTCTTTGAGTGCCATAATAAATATTCTCTGATGTAGTCTCTTATACATCTGTAATGTGATCATTTTCTGCCCCTCAATAGAACCTATGCTTAAAGAACTGGCTTACTGCGATTAGTGTAATCATAAAATGAAATTTGATGCTAGCATCTGAAGGTCATTGTGCTTGTACTCTCTTCCACCTTCCACATTTTCCTGTTAATAATTTATTCAACTTTTAAGAATCAGTAGAGAAACTCCTACTTTCTGTTATTCTCCCAGAATGGAAAAAAAATCTCTCTTATTTGTACCAGCAGCACATTTATGACACCAGTCTCAAGAGGATTATAATTATAATTGCTTTAAAGTACACCTCTTTCCGAGAAGGTGACAAAATCTGTGAAAACAATAGCAATAGGTAAAGGGGAAAAAACACCTTTCATCTCTCTATTCTTCCTGATGTGTGGGACAGAATGAAGCATGTGACTCATGCTGATTAAATGTTGTGTAACTTAAATACTTCTCTCCTTTGACATGTGATGAAAACAAGTGAAGTGTTATATAATTTAACAACATTTTCTGCACAATTGAGAAAAACCAGAAGAGCAGTTTAAATAAGTGCTATTTACTTTCAAGTACCATTTTCTTCAAAATAAATCCAATAAATGGAGGATTTTTAAAATGCAACTGGCATGTTTATATGTTTATGAAATGCCTAAAGTAAATGCACAAACCCAAAACTTATTATTTTATTTGCTGCTAATTTAATCCTCATCACCTTTTAGGACTTTAATTTTATTTTTCACTTTAGTTGATGATAACAAGAGAATAGTTCTCCAAACCTTTAGACAATATTGCCTTAGTTGAGTTACTGCTCAGGAGCAGTCTTCGCCATATTTGTTAAGAATGCCAGTCATATGGATATCCCAAGGAGTTAACAGAATCTCTGATGTTAATCAATATAACAATTTACAGGTTTCGTTCTTTTTTCAAATGTTTAGTCTTTGTGAGGATGTATTTATGGGTGTCTGCTTGGAAAGTGACTAGATGAGCACGTGTGGTCGTGTATATGTGGAGGTCAGAGAACAACTTTGGGTGCCAGTCTATATCATTACTTGACACAGGGTACTTACTGTGCTCAACACTGTGAATATCAGCCTAGGTTGAACCATCTTCACAGCCCTAAACCTGAGAAAAAGATCATAATGTATATGAAAGAAGTACCACTTTGCCCACTAGCTTGCCACAGATTCAGCCCAGCATAAAGAATAACTACTTTTGTCAAATAGCATGTGACATTAAGTAACTAAAGGGAAAGAACAGAAAGAACTGATTACATGAAAACGTTGCTATCTTGAGAGAGTGGGGAGATGACTATGTGGTTAAGAGCACCTCTTGCTCTTGCGGAGGACCTGGTCTAGGTTTGGTTCTCAGGGTCTCTTCGCACTGCTCCGGCTTCTGCAGGCATGTGACATGTGCATAGAAGAAGAAGAACACTCATACCCTATGAACAAAATAGCAAAGTGAACAACAAAAACAAGTTTTAAAACTCGCATTTTGGAGATTATGTAGGTGCCCAAATTATAATTACCTATCAGTAATTCTGAATGATATTATAAACAAATCACCATAACTTAAACAACATTTAGATAGCAAGAATGGTTAAGAGATTGGTAGGTAAAGTGTCTACATTTAGAGTTTATGTAATGCTTAATTGTGGTGACTTTAGAAAAATTATTTGTATTCTCTATGCCACAAATTTATTATGTGTAAATTATAGGTGGGTTTCCTTGGTTATTGTAGAACTTAATTAAAGCAAAATATGTAAGGTACACTGATGTTTGGCTCAAAAATTAATGAATAAATCTATGTGAAAATGATTCATATGGAAAAAGCCAGTCTTCAACCATGTACTACTACTACAATATTGGAAACATCTTCTGGTTCAACTTGTTAGAAGGAAATAGAAATACAAGAGGCATAGAAGCGTTTACTTACATATTCTATACTTTGTAACCTTATGAATCACTTCCTTGATTTAGTGTCTACAAAGTGGCCTTCAGTATAGTCTAATAAAATATTATGAATTGACCAAGGTTCACTTCCTCAGTTAGCAGCAGAATAGCATGATTAGGGGAAAAACAATGTTTTGTCACACACGTTGAACACATACAATTGCCCAGGACTGTAACTAGGAAAATATATATAAATAAAAGATTAAATATAAATTTATTATTTATTGAATACATGAATGTTAAGTCATTGCTTTTACATGTGTGAATAAAGTTATACCACCGTAGATTTTATTTCATTCTAAGTACTGATAGATAATATTTCCTCAGTAATCTTATTTATTATGTCATATTTGTATATGACATGTATATATGTATATGTGTTTACATACTTCAAAACAAAATGCTTCATTTTGACAACTTCATGCTATATTTTTATGTAAAACGCTTGTTGGAATAGATCATAACTCATTTATTTGCCTATCACTATGTGTCCAAATATAAATAATTTACTATGTGATTTAGTATAAAAATTAAAGGTATCTTTCAGTATTTCAATGTATATGGAACATATAATTCTTATAAAAAAGAGTTATTAAATTCAAATATTGTAAGTCTTCTATGTTACATTTTTTAATTTCATTATGGCTATATAAAATAATATATAATACAAAATTACCAAAGTTTTGCAAATTTTAGTTTTTGAAAACATGGAGAAATGAACTAGGATTATCCATGGTAATTTACAAATGGTAAATCAGAAGTCTAAGTAAAAAATTCATTTTTTTAAACAAAGTTTGTAAGACATAGACTTTATCAGACAATGAAATATGCTGACTTTGTTAATCATGTTTTTCCTTTATTGTTTGAAACAAACCATTTATAGACAATGACTGGATTGCCTTTGATTGTTGTGTTGCTACTGCTCAAGGTTGTAATGTGAAATCTGCCTGAGTCATTTTTTATGAACTTAATACTATAGCATACACATTGGTTGCTAGTGATTATGTTTTATAAAGATACACTGCTGAATAGAATGACATTTTGCAACTGGGGTGAATGTGAAAGTATTATATTATATAACTTAGCTGTTGAGTACTTCTTAGCTCCAAGGAATAACTTGGCTTTTTCTTCATTATCTTTGCAGCCAGATTTCAGTGCTATTTCTGGTACATAAGAGTCTCTAAAAGTATTTGATGCTAAGTGATAATGAATAAATACATGTTAATTTTCATCTGTTAAATCCTAAGAACATTCCAGAACTTCGATACTCCTGTTAAAGAAGAAAATGTATTCCAGTGATACATTTTGGTTTTTGCGATGACATTCCTAGAGCTATAATTGGTAAATTAAGCCTAAATAAGAACATTTGGGCTTTCAATTCCTGCCTGACATGGATGTCTGCGACAATTTTTTTGCAATGTGTGAAGTGTCAAAATAGTGATGGTTCATCCACTTTCTCATTTTTCTCTCCCGAGTAACTAGCTTGACTATACAGGCAGATTCCCTAGCCCAAGAATTTCCAGGTGCATTTATTTGGCTAATGGCAGCTCTTAAAAGAAACATGAAAGAAAGCATCTAGAATGATAAGGACACTTGAGTGATGGGAGATCCTCTCAGGCAGCCTTCTTACTTGTTTAATTGTCTACAGGCCAAAAATTGCTCTCTTCTCTGAGTCTAGGAGTAAACATAGTTCTCTATTCTAGTGGTTTCATAAGACTCTATCTTCATCTTTGCAAACATTCTTTTGATAAGCTTTTACAATATTACTCATTCTTGCAATGGCTGATTGATCCTCAAAACAAAGTTGGAACCTTACTGCCTGGTAAGAACATTTAACATGAAGGATGACACAAGAAATATAATTTGAGTTTATCAAACACTTTCTCAATCTGGGACTATATTAAACACATTACATTTATTAGTTATTTAATCTTTATGATATCAAGCTAGATAGTGCTATTGATCACTCTGAATCTAAGCTCACAAGAGGGAATTGTCAAGAAGTATGAGCATTATCATTCAAAATACAGAATAAATTCATGATAGTTAGCATCTTTTAAGCATATCTTATTTTTTTAAAATTCCATTCTACATAAAATTTTCACATCATTACCACACAATCTGGGTAATACAATATTTTGTTTTTAAAAACTGAAATAATTAGGCATGGATTAGAAGGGACACTTGCCCACATTTCATAAGAATATAGAAGATTTGGATTTCAATAAAAGCATTGTGAATGTAGAGTAAATTTTATTCATAAAATTACAACTTTTGTGCTTTGTAAAACACATTTTATCAGAGTGAAATTTTCTTTCCAAATACTCTCTCTATAATCCATAACCCTTTCAATCATTACATTCCTAAAATTAAAGCTGAAGCATGTTTTATTTGTCTTTATTGAGAGGCTTGTAAAGCATTATTAACATGTATTGTTCACAATTTGTACAGTGCTCATTCTTAAACACGCTAGTCCACAGAAGTATCATGAGGTTGTTACTGTTTCCAAGTATGATTGCTGTTCATTGAGCTATATAGCTTAAGATATATATATATATATATATATATATATATATATATATATATATTCCTGTATGTATATTATGCTGCAATACAATTATTGTTAAATTTTTTAAAACCATACTTAAGGAATTATATCACCTATGAAGAGTTCCTCTTTAAACTATAGTGGGCTGTTTCATTTTGTGCTGAGCAGTCAGTCCAGCAGCATTGCCTCCCCGGAGATCTTGAATCCTCACTTTTGCAGTCCTTTTGCTGTTTCCAGTGTCCAGACATTTGTAATCACTGAGCAGTCTCTTGACTTTTTGAGCAACAGATATATCCAAGGCTTGACCTTTTTGTAACCAGAAGGTCATGCTAAATTATCCGTGTGCTCTTTACCTCTTACTGGAACACTATATTGATCCTTCTGTATTTTCAGGTTAAAAGACTAATGTAACTCCGAATAGTTAGAGGCCCCTTAAACAGCTTCACAAATGCATTTCTGAGCTTTTCACAGTTGGGTTTTTTTTTATTTTAATTGTTCTCCTCTTTGTTTATACCACCTATTAATATTTTTAACATTGTAGGGGCTCCCATGTTTCTTAGTTCTTTACTTACAGTACTATAGAAGGGTTGCTATTTTATGATCACTTCATCTTGCTACTTGGGTTAGCAAAGAAGTCAATAACCTCATGGGTGAATCTGCTGAGTAATGTCAAAAGTTCACTGAGTTCATTTAATAAAGGAAGCATTAGTCATGAAAGGAACTGAAGACAGAGAGCCACAGAGTCATGTGGAACAAAAAGGATGTGATACTTTCTTTTACAAAATCATTTTCTGCACTTGAAAGGAAAGCCATTAATGATGGGATTTTAGGAAAATAGGATGCTTTTCATTACCCTAAATGTCACCTGTGAACAAAAAAAAAAGATGTTACAGATATCAAAGAAGAAATGGGATAGAAACAAACTGAGATTTAATTAAAATAGCCAAAGAAGCAACAGAGTAAGGGCGTGAATCTTCTATGAGCTTTCCAATCCACCATTTATTTCCTCATTCTCAGTGATTTATGTGCACAATTACAGTTCTCCTTCCTTACTATTCTTCTAGGGGCTACACTTATACTCTTATACTATTAACCTACTATTATAGGGGTTGTACTCATATACACTGCAAATGAGCTCAACATTTTCTATGTGATTCAATAGCATGCTAAAATTTCACATGTACCTAGTACTTAGCGCTAGATAAATACAGAAGCGCTAATAAAATAAAGGTTAAAATCAACCCATATTTATTAAATAAGAATGAGTTGCCCATCAAAATGCAATACCTACAGAATACAACATTTTTTCATTTAAACTTCACAAGTGTGCTCTGAGCTGTTATTATATCAATTTCCATTTTACAAATAAGTTCAAAGGTTTACTTGCTTTACTAGGATACCATAGCTAGTGAACAGGGCACCTGAGTACCAAAGTTAGCTTCTGCTGCCTTTGTAACCTGTGATCCTTTGCAGTATATTATCTATAATTCTGTCTAACAAGAAGTTGAGAGTAGTTAAAACCAAGTGCAGGATGCAGGAGTAATGAGATTTTTTTTTCTCTCTGTGGGGTAGTCATATTACATGTAGACTAAGCATCTGAAGCTCCGTGACATTTCGTTGAGAACTGCTTTCGTAGATGGGAATTTTACTCAAAAGTGCTTTGATATTTGCTTTTACATTAAAGCAAACATACATTAAAGGAAGCAGGGCAAACCCTGCTTCAGCATGTGCTCTTAAAGAACTGTTAAACCTTAAGATATTGAATTGATACTGCCATATCCAGGATGAATTCATTCAATCTCATTTGCTGGAATCATGTTTCTTCTGGATGAAAATATGGCCAGTGGAACAAATAAGACTTGGATTTCTGTTATGAGACTTCAGTGAATCATTGGTTATATATGTGTTTTGAAAACTGATAAAATAATAGTATCAGTCTCTTTTCTACTAACATGCTGATTCCTTGAACTAAGATCATCAACTAGTTATACTTGGGAACCTTTGAAGAGAGTAGTATCATCATTACTCCTCTTCCATTTTGGTCAAATTTGCCATTAAAGGGAAAATTACCGAGTCTGCGTCACATTTAGACTGTAGGTAAGATTCTCTAAGCTTGTTGGTCTTTACTTCTTTTCCCTAATCAAAGCATATGTTTGGTGCTATATGATATTTATATTAGGTGCTCTGAGACACATTTCATATTTCCCACCTTCTATTCTTTATGAATAAATGTCAGTTTCTCATCATTGTTCTTCTTGGTTTGTCAGAGTTTGTCTGGCAACCAATATAGACGCCTGGTATGGCCTAAGAACAACAATCTTTGCCAGAAAAAAAAATACATGTGCTTATATTAAAAACTGCTATATCCGGAAGATGCTTCTTTTCACAATTTTAGAAGACACTCTTTTCTCAGTTGCTTTGATAAAACTTGCTGCTGAAATAAACAGCATTTCAAGTTGTACTTTAATTTACTTGGAAAACAAAATCTCAGTATTATGTTTACATTCTTGATATTTATGGTATTATTAGGAAATATACAGTCATCTGCTTAAAGAGTCATAAAATATCACAGTTTTAAGATTTGCTTATACATAATAGTATACATAATAATCATTTTAAAAATCTTTCAGCATGTTAATGTTTTGTACTCTTTTCATTCTTACACTGTAGTTTCAAAAAGAACTACTGGGGCATAATTTCAAAAAAATAGTTTGTAAAAAATTGTCCTTAGTTGATATGATATCACAAAACCTGAGCATACAAGAATGAGTAACTTGCCTGCAGAAGCCAGGATTTTCTTCATAGAACGCACCTATCTAGGCAGCTACAGGGCCAATCATTGACATTGCTATCTGATTGTGGGACAATCCAACTTTTATGTCTTTAATCATAGATAAATCAATATTTTTTCTTGAATACAGGGATTTTCTTGATAAGTAAGTTACAAAGTTTATTTGCAATCTAAGTGGCTTGTGAGTAGTGGCAAATCACTAATGTTAGGCCTGTTATTTGACACGCAGGAGAAAACAATTCATGATTCGAGTCCACAGACTGGTATTTCCACAGTTATGTTTTCCTGGATCCACTTATTTAATATTTGTGGTATTATCATTCTTGAATATGTTTTCCCAGTTGGAAGGAACTACTGTCATCTGAGCATTATGTGTCTGATTTACCAATATAAGCTCCATGCAGCATCTTGCATAGGTTTGTTGATGTTCCATTAATTTCAGTGCTAGATAAGCTAAGTCTTTGTTGATAATCTGGGTGATAAGAGAGCTGGAAATAATCTCACCAAGAGGAATTGTGGATATTTTTAAATGAAAACTAGAAAATATTTGGAGTGTCTGTCAGAAGAAACAGTATCTGTACAAGATAACAGAGTAGAAAGATGAGGTTGAAAGAATAGCATGGTAAGATGGAAGGAGCAGAGAGAGGCTTCAAAAGTTACCTAGAACCAATGCAAAACACTGGATTTATGATTTCTAGTTTTGTAACAAAGGGCTGCACAGCCAAGTTCTTTGTCTCAACTGCTCCCATAAGATGAGTGCATTACTGTTAAGATGACGGAAACGATGCAACAGTGATAAGATCCATTTGCACAATTCAGTGTCTCCCATCCCTAGTTTCTCTAAGAATTTTAGGACTTCTTAGTGATTATAGTAATTTTTATGTTCTTTAATGGAATTTCTAAGTAGATATCCTAGAAAAATAAGTGGAAAACCTTATTAGAGTTATTTTCACCCTGTTTAATTCAATTTTTCTACCTACAGCCTCACCACACTGAACACCATGGATCTTATCTGATCCCAGAAGTTAAGCATGGTTAGGCCTGGATAGTACATGGATGGGAGACCAACTAGGATTACTAGGTATTTGGGTGTAAGACCACCTAAAATTACCAGGTCTGATAGGCTTCAAACTAACTACTGGCTAACTAACTAAAATAAATCAGATATTCTCAAAACTTGATTTGTTTTAAGATGAGAACAAGACTTTCTGAATTATTGTATGTAAGGTGTGACAAAAGGATGTTGAATAATATGACACGATAATTAAATTAATTACGCTCTAAATTTCAACTTGCTGTCATTAAGAGTTTACGTACAATTGTCCTAATGTTATAATTTCTTTGATCCTCATGATCAGCTTGAACTTTCTTTTTCATCCATTACTCCTGGCCACTTATTAATTTGATACATCAAATGCCCTTAAATATAGTTTTAAATTTCCAAAGCCTTTGTCATAGATATGAATCATAAAAAAATTGTAATTTCTTCAAGTGGGTGTGTTTTTTTTTTATTTCAGTTTGGAAAGCAGCGCATAGACAACCTCTTCAGTGACCTGCAGGATGGGAAATGCCTCCTAGACCTCCTGGAAGGCCTGACAGGACAAAAACTGGTAGGAACCTTCTTTCCTTCTTTCTTTCTTTCCTTCTTTCCTTCTTTCTTTCCTTCCTTCCTTCCTTCCTCCCTTCCTCCCTCTCCCTTCATTCTCTTTCTCCCTCACTCTCTTCCCTCGCTCCTTCTTGCTCTCTCTTTTCTTTCTCATGTGTATGTATGTGGGAGTGGATGCATGTTTTCATGTGGACATACAGACATGTGTGTGCATGTGTGTGTGTGAAGGCGAAAGGTTGACTTAAAATATCTGGCTCAGTCTCTCTCTGAGGCAAAGTCTCTCCCTTGAACCTAGACTTCATCAGTTCAGCTGGTCTATTTAGTCAGCTTTCTTCTGTGGTCCCTGTCTCTGTCTCCTGAGCCCTCGGATCACAGACAGGTTACCATACCTATTTGGCAACTATGTGTGTGCTAAGGATCCATACTCTGGCCCTCAAACTTGTACATTGAAAAATTTCCCCAGTCCAGGAAATTTATTGTGAAATTTACAGTAACCTCAATGAAGTGTCAGACCTCAAAGAATTAGTTTTATTTCAGTTATCTAATAAAATTCACCAATGTATTAGATAAACAAGACAGTCTTATTACTGAACTAAATCATATTATAAATTTCTTTTTTTGGCATTGTCTATCTTATACAGAATAATATAGTAAAAAATTCAGCAATACATTCTGTTAATAAGCAATATTTGCCTTTACTTTTTAAAAATGCTTCTTAAGGACTAATTGTATAAAATTTTATGCATAATGACTTTAAACTTATCTTTGTGCTGTTTTATATTTTGCACATATTTTAAATGTACCTGTATTTATAAATAAAATTATTTTTAGTACAGCATAATAAAATGTTAGTATTTAGTCTGATATCCAAAAGCAAATGAGATGAAAATGTAATTTCCTTTTGAGAAATTTAACTTGTATAACTTTAGAACATCCCTATGAAGGACATAACATGGTAATACAATGTTATAGGTCACTAAAGTCATGGAAGAGTCTGAGTTCAGTTGATGAAAGTCTCATAATGGAGAAAATCTCTTAAATCATAATCTCTTGACTTAGAAATCTTTTTAGATGTCTATTATTCTTGTAAGCAGGGCTTAGGACGCCATTCTACCTACAGTCATCCACTCTGCATGTCTAATGAGCCCTATTCAGTTACTGCTTTAATCTTATCTCTTTTCCCTTTACTATAGCTCTCCAGCATGCGCATTTAAGCATGTGCCTGCACATGAGCACGACCCCACACACAAGCCAAGGCTTTGTATGTACTATAGAAACTCTAGCTGTCTATCAAAGTTAGATCTGGCCAAAATCCTATCTCTGAGTTGCCTCCTGCAATTTTCCCACACCAAGCCAAGTTGGTCCCTGTTCGCTCAGTCATTGCCCAGAATTTTGCTTTGTTGTCTTGTTTACCTATTTTGCTTTGTGTGCGTCTTTGTGTTTTGACAGTCATTGAAAAACATTGGCTTCTGCTTGCTATTGAAGGCTTTTTAGAACAAACTTCTAAAATTAATTTCTCCCTCTTAAATTCCATAGAATTCATTTTTTTTTCTTTTAATTACTTAAAATAATATTTTGGTACGTATATGGAAGCATGGCTATGAAAATGATTTTCAAATATTGTAGCTATGCTGAAAAGCCATACTTTGTGCATTCATTTTTAATTAACTTCAATAATTATATAGGATTATAATGTTACTCTATTAACTCAAAGTGATACATTTTTCTGGTTTACTAACCCATTTGTCTTATTTTTGAGATTATAGTATAATTACATTTCACCCTTTTCTCCTTCTGATTCACTCATATACTCCTCTCTACTCTCTTTCAAGTGCATCACCTCCTATTTTCATTAGTTGTTTTTGCATGTATATACATAAATACATGTATGTTCCTTAAAATAATCTGGTCTGTATAATATTATTTATATGCATGTTGTTTATATGCATATTTGATATATTTTTATGAAATTTAACTTGGGTTGATGACTTCCTAAAATAAAATATTCAAATTCTTTACATTTAAACTTTTGTCAAATAGCCAGTTGGAAGGGGCAGTGTAGGCTTAGTCTTAATTTCACTTTATGCATATATGATGTTTAAGTGTATATGCAGAACATGTGCATTTTTATAATGGTGATAAAGAAATTAGTGCCTGTGAGCATCCAGCTACTCTTGGTAATTATGTGTCAGTTCTGTTCATAAATAAAAAAATAAATAAATCTCACTGTCTTTCATAAACTGTTCTCATTCTCTGCACACTAATGATGACATTTTGCTGCTTTTCTGTAGAAAACATGTTTCTGTACCTTTGTTTTCTTGATGTTTGTGGTGGTAAATAGAAAAATACTAAAATGTAGGCTGTTATCACTTGGACATTCATGGGGTAAAATTTTCTAAGATATGAAAAGTGGAGATTTCTGTTAATGAGGCTATGCTTGGAGATGGAGGAAGTGAGGGAACAAGACATTTATGTCTTTTACAAAGGATACTAGTCAAGTCATCTTGACGAATAGAAGACTTAGGATAAATGTTGGAAGCTTATCCAGCCAGTTTAAAGAATAAGGTTCTCTAGGGTATGGAAGTCTTAAGAAGGTTGGGAAGACTCTTGGAAAGTACACGGTAAAATTAAAAGTACAAAAGTACATTATTTATTCTATACATACACAAAGTAAAGAAAAGGTAAGAAAAGAAATAAGAAAATTCTGACTGCATAGGCCCAGCCCAAATGTTAAAGCCTTGCTCCACTGATAATTTCTGTAAATACATATTAATTCTTTTAAGATTAGAATAATTACATATACAAGTTGTATGGAACCATTGGCATTGCAAGTTGCTTAATAATAATGTGAAGTACCTTGCATGTACTACCAACTCCATACAGCAAAAATCTGAAAATACTATATCAAAACTCCCCATCTAACGTCTTTACACACATTCCTATTTAAAGTTGTAGAACAGCTATTTTTATTAGCTCTGTTTTAACAGGTGAGACAACCGGAGAATGGGAAGAAGTTTCTCATGCTCACATAGTCCAAAAGTGCAAGAGCAAAAAGTTGAAACCAGGTTTTGGAGGTCATGACTTTTACTAAACAATAGCCTCCCTAAACTTAAAATGGGAGCTATATAAATCACTGGTTTCAGCAGCTGATTTGTTCTGACATTGTTTTTGAAGATATCAAGGAAAAGTTGTTAGTAGGAAATGACTTTCTGATATATTCATGGAGATAGCTAATGAAAACTTGCTTTAAGGGAAATCCATCAAAAATAATAATTGTTATTAAATACAAGTATCATAACAATCGAATTTCTAAAACTTATCAGTTAGAAAAAATAAGGTGTTGTGTATTTTCACTAATTATGCAGATGCTATTATAAAATTAACAGATGGGATATAACTTTTGGGATAAACTAATTATAAACTAAGAAGCCTGGTTATTGAAATTTTGAATTCTAGTGACTAGGACAACTAGGTAGTAGTCAAAGAAATACTGTTCTTATTTAACATTACATATTTTGGTGATAATTTATTATTTGTGAATTTTATGCATTGTATTTTGAAAATATGCACCCTCTCCTTCCAACTCTGGCCATTAGCACCCTATCCATCCTCCTACACATTCCCAACTGACATTGAAAATCATTCTTTTTTTACATTTTTTTGGAGGGATGGGGTTTGAGACAGGATTTCTCTGTAGTCTTGAAGCCTGTCCTGGAACTAGCCCTTGTAGACTAGGCTGGCCTCGAACTCACAGGAATCCACCTGTCTCTGTCTCCCAAGTGCTGGGATTAAAGGCGTGCCCCACCTCTTCCTGTTTTGTTTTTGTTTCTTTTAAAACATTTCTTATTTTGCCATTGAGCCCAATTTCTGTTGCCAAGCTCGTATTGGTAGTGGGATCTGCCCTAGTGTGCAGCTAGTCTACCAAGAATCACATCATTAATGGAAACTGACTTTTCTTCTCCCTGTTTTTATCAGATAGCAATAACTCTGCAGATGGTTTTGGGATTTTATACCCACCACCTTCCTACTCTATATTGAGATCTTGTCTTGAACAGATCTTCTTGTCCCAATCACACATGTTTGTTTCAATGTGCATCCAACATGCTATGTAGGGAAAACATTTTTTTTTGTCATCAAAAACCTCTGGCTCTTATGACTAAGAATATCCCTAGGACTTGGAGTAAGGGATATAATAAGTATGTCCCATTCAGTGCTAAACATTTCAGAGACTCTCATTTTCTGAATGCTCACTGAACATTTTGTGTGGAATAATTTGTATTTGACAATTCTGTACCTTATTATGATTTATCTGACAATGTATTTTTGATCAGACTCACCTCCATTTTCATCTCCTATGTCCCTCCCTCTATTATTCAACCTGTTATTCTTTTCTATTACCCCCCTTTCTTTTATGACTGAGTTAAATAAGGGTCGCTTGTTTGAGCTTGTATAAGTGGGCTAGTTAGTGAGTAGAGTGTGGGCAGTCCAAGAAACTCACATCTCCTTCAAACTTTTCTAAAACTTACTTTTCTATCTCACTGCTTACTTTCCTTATAGATTTTGTTAATGTTTTCCATCCTTGATGCTATTATAACAATATACACTGAGCTAAAAAAAAGTGAAGGCACAATCATTCCAAATTGTACTGTGTAAAGGGAAAATATGTGCTTTCTTTCCCAGGAGGTGGATTCTTTATGCTAAAGATGTGCTATGCCAAGGACAAATCCCAAAGCCTGAAGACTATATATATATATATATATATATATATATATATATATATATATATATATATATTTCACAGTATGTGTTCATTTAAATGTAAAATATTCAAGCTTAAAAGTGAAATTTATATTGGTCTTTTCAGGTAGATTTTTTTTTCTCTCTTTGTTCTCTAGTAAACACCATTTCTCTCTCTCTCTCTTTTTTTTAGCCAAAAGAAAAAGGATCTACAAGAGTTCATGCTCTGAACAATGTCAACAAGGCACTGCAGGTCTTACAGAAAAATAATGTAAGTGGTGACCTGAACAGGGTCTGAACACCAGGAAACAGCATGTTTAATGTTTGAGAAAGGGCTTTGGCCCAAATGTAGATAAGGCTTCTTAAGCTCTCTTGTAAATCGCAGAGGCTCTTATTCAGAGCCCCTGTGCTAGTTCCTTTGTATGTGCTTGCAGCTAATGTAATTCTGGAAGCCAATGGACACAATCATAGAGGACAGAGAAAGGTGAAACCTGTGCCTGCTATGACTTTCATGTTGTTTCTATATGTTACTTGATGTAGCTGTTTTAATAGACTGACTGAATCCTTCATGTAGCAGTATTCTGTAAAACAAAGAGACATGGATTCCTGAATGGTATGCCATGTTTTCAGTTCTACTGCTAACATACTTAGTGCGATTCAAGCTAATATTTGTGACACTAAACACACATTGAAAATAAAAGTTTAACAAAGAAACAACTACTATGAAGGGGAAGAATTGTTTGGTTTAGTATACTTGGATGAAAATATATATGATGTACTAGAAAAAAATAAACAATCATAACTAAATGAGTGATCAGGAGAGAGGAGATCTAGTCTCCTCTGAGAAAGACTGAACTAAAGTTTACATCATGACCTTACAGGGAGATAGTTTTCCTTTCATATTAACTTCTACAAACTTTCTTATAGACCAATAGGTCTATAAGGCACTTTTGGTATATTTCTGACTATATCCAACACTCTTTAAAGTGTAATTTCAAAAATATTTACCATATATTCTTAAAATAACTGCAATACATAATAGATTTTTAATATTGTACATTCTTGCATGTATTTCTCAACTCGTCTAGTCATAGTAGGCTAACATAAAGGATATAAAATTGGAAACTGTAAAGTAACAGGTTGAATTTATGAATGTACGGTCATTGTCACGTTTAACATATGAAAGTTATCTTATTGAAACTTTACAAACATGATTGCTTTCCAGCTTCAAATTTTCGGTTTTTCTGATATTAGACTAAAATGACCTAATGGAAATAACAATTTTTCTAGCATATTAGGTAAAAAGAGAAGTTCTTTCAAAAGTAAATACTGGAATGAATATAGATAAAATCTATTGAAAGAGTATCTAAAAAAACTGCTGTTTTGCTGAAGAGAATTCAAACAAATAACAAAAACACAGTATTATAGAAATCTTCTAAGTCTATAAATAAATCTTAATCATAATAGATTTTATTTAAAGTAATAGAATAATCATTTTAATAGTAACATATTTAATGTTAAACGAAGTATAAGAATAATATAAATACTTTGAATATTTAGAATAGTTATTTCATTTCTCCTCATGCTCCAAAGCATAGTAGACAGATATACAAAATAGCATTCACTTTCTATAAATTCTCCTTATAAAGTTGAGTATAAAAACACAACAGTTTAATAATTTTGTTTAATTATTCCGAGCTCAAATCTGTGCTGTCCTCCAGGCATTAAGAAAGTTCTATCTTTGCCATTATCAGTAATGTTATTCTTTAATGCTCTAGAATGTCCAGAGACCAATAGATATATCTGGTGCTATTTATAGTTAGAAAAACAATTAAGAAAACCTTTAATCTATAGTCTGTTGTGAGAACCACTAGCATAATGATCATAAAAGTCTAAGTTATCTTGTGAAGCCAAATGCAGTAATTACTGTCCTGAAACAGAAGACACATTCTGTACTGACTGGATATTTTTGTGTGTGTCAACTTGAAACAAGCTAGAATCACAGAGAGGAAGGAGTCTCAGCTGAGGAAATGCCTCCTTCTGTAAAATCCAGCTGTAAGGCATTTTCTCATTTAATGATCAATGAATGGGGGAGCACCCAGCATACGGTGGGTGGGGCTATTTCTGAGCTGGTGATTCTGGGTCATATAAGAAGGCAGGCTGAACAAGCCATGGGAAGCAAGCCAGTAAGCAGCTTCCCATGATGTCCTCTGCATTAGCTCATGCCTACCAGGATCCTGCTCTGTTTGAGTTCCTGTCCTGACTTCTTTCATTGATGAACAGCAATGCTGAAGTGTAAGCCTAGTAAACTCTTTCCTCCCCAACTTGTTTTTGGTTATGGTGTTTCATTACAGCAATAGAAACTCAAAGTAGAACACATCCAAACCCAAAGTTCAAAAGACTATAACTGAGGATTAGTTCCATAAACGGGCACCATTGAAGGACTTAACCATGGATAGTGATGCATTAAGTGGCTAGTTGAATAAAAACACTTACTTTCTCTGAACTATAAAAGAAAATTGCTAACTTGATGAAAGGTGTAGCTTTAGTAGAGTACCATGAGATAGATGTGCAACACAATATGAATATATTCTATATATATTATATAGATATATATATTATATATATTCATATATATATTCTCAAACAATGACCTGGTGACTTGAATCTTCTCTAACCACCTCATTAATATCCTTCCAGTGTTGTTGATTGGATAATTGCCAACATGAATATGTGTTGTGTTTGTGGGGAGGAGGCTATATAAAATCACAGGCAGTGGACTTATCTCATAGAAAGAAAATAACAGGTTAGGTGGGTTTGGGTGTAAACAGGGCAGCATACAGTGTATGAAACATCCTAGTTGTTCTTACTCTGTTGTTCTGGGTGAGTCTTGAAACCGATACTAAAAATCCTTATGTTGTCCATTGTCTCTCATTGCTGAGCAAATAAGGAAGTCATTCTCTTTTGAGACCATGCTACTTCCATGTGCTGACAGGAAGCAGAGATGGTTTATCTTTACAATATCAACCAGGTAACAACATACACATCCCCCTGGGGCAGAAAAAGGTTAGAGAGTCATGGTCATTTCTAATGCTTCAAGCTAAACCAGTTCTTGTTTCCTCTTTTTCTATAACTTCGTTTAAAAAAAATTATTTACTGACCATTTCATAGGTGAATAATATATTTACATCATTCCTCCCTTTTTTTCCATCCTTCAATTCCTTCTGCGTCCCCCACTTCCTCTCAAATCCACGTCCTTCTATTTTTTTAAAATATTATTATTACAAATGCACAGATACACACACAAATACACACACACACACACACACACAGAGAGAGAGAGAGAGAGAGAGAGAGAGAGAGAGAGAGAGGATGTGGGGGGATTGGATAACTTACCAGGTAGTTTGTCCCCGAAGAAGACTAATTTTTCCTCTCTCAGTAGCTGTATTAGTTAAAGTTTCTATTGTTGTGAAGAGACATCATGACCATGACAACTCTTATAAAGGAAAACATTTATTTGAGATGCACGTTACAGTTTCAGAGGTTTAGTCCATTACCATCATAGAAGGGAGCATCATGTCTGGGAGTATGGTGGAATGCAGGCAGACCAGATGTGGTGCTGGGGATTTCTACATCATGATCTAAAAGGCAACAGGATGTGAACTGTCTCCTTGGGTGTGGCTTGACCATGTATGAGACCCCAAAGCCTGCGTTCTGAATGACACACTTCCCCCACCAAGGCTACATCCTCTCTACAAAAGCACACCTTTTAATAGTGCCCCTCTCTATGGGAGACATTTTCTTTCAAAACAACACTGCAGCCAGTATATTGCCTGCAGCTTTTGATCCTGCATTGACATTGGCATGTCAACTGATGGCGTCATTTTCAGGTCTTATTTACAAAGCATAACCTGGCCTTACCACAGATACTAGAACTGAAGGAGGTGTGGCCAGAGTGAAAGAGATCTGAAGATGAGAATAGAGACACAGGTGTTCTGAAGGAAGAAACGGGAAGAAAGGGAAAACTTTAAGTGGTATTGAGGAGGGGCAGCAGCTCATTCCTGTTCTTTTATCCCCACTTGAATTCTGCTCATATCTTGTCTTCATAGAACATGCACACCACTTTATGGTCTGATTTTATTTTTATGTGGCAGTGGTTTTATCATGACATTATCTCTGCTATCACTGGTTTAGTTTAGAAAAACCATGTATTGGGAAGAAATCACTTCTAAGTCCAGTGATACCATCATTACAATATTTGCTGAGAGCAAAGCTAATTTGTTTTTCTTTCTTTCTTTTTTTATTGATTTTTATTGAGCTTTACATTTTTCTCTGCTCCCATGCCTGCCTATTTTTTTGTACTAAAGTTGGCTGGCTATGGTACTGAGAAACAAAGAAAGGATAGTACAAATTCCAAATTCCCGCGGAATAGGGTGACACTATGAAATCACTTTGTTATCTCACCAGGTCTAGATTTTACAAAATTATCTAGAGCCTCTATTTGTTTGTGGCTTTTTTAAGGGGTAGAGAACAAATTTCCAATGAGAGGGAACATTTTTCTCGTATCAATTCTATCACTTCAAAACTATTTTTTTTGTGTGTGAGCACTGTTTTAGGAGAACTTAGAAGGCAGTTCTATGGTATTTTCGGCCTTTTTTCTCTCAGATAAGATTATTTAATGTGTAGTTTAAATTTTCTGTGGTTGGAAGACTCCTAAATGTGTAAAAGGCTTGTGGCACATAAATGAGCACCTGAGTTTGGATTGCCAATGTGCACATAAACGCCAGCCATGTAGGTAGAAGCCTCTAATGCTGGCACTGTGAAGAAAACCACAACTGTTGTGCTATAGCTATGCCATGTCCTGAAGACTGTGCTCCTCCCTAACATTTAAATCTTACACTCCTTCAATATCTTGTTCAATATATACCATGATGCTTGGACAGGTTGATATTTAGGGCTAAAATCAAAATCAATTATTCTTAGCACTTTGTCAGTTGTGAATCTCTTGCATTAACTGCTACAAACTGCAAACAAGACAAGCTTCTCTGAGAAATGCTGAGAGGAGAACCGGTCTTTCAGCACAAACTTAAATATTTACAAGGCAGTTTGATAACATGACCATTTGGCAAAACAAAGTTGGTTATATGGCCTTGCTGGCCAGGGCATGTGACCAGGTCCAATAATACCAAGGGTGACTTCCCTTCTTCAAAGTGGGTGTCTGATAAATAACACTCCTGCCACCTTTCAACAAGTGGCTATAGCTAGTCTGGGAACTGGATTTATAGCATGGAGAGAACACAGCTGCAAGGATCATTGGTCGCTTTTCTCCCGCAGCTGCCTGCATAGCATCTTTGGGCACTGTGGAAATGAGCCAGCAGGGAGGAAGTTTCCATCTCAGCTCCAGCATGATATCTGTATGTTCAACGATAAAAGTGTGTTGTGTCTTTAGAAACAGGCTCTTACCATAAAACTCTGCTGGGTATCCAATGTAACTAGCTATATCTTGTAGTTTGTGGGGGCCTAATGGGAATTGCTTCACAAACAGCACACAGAGAAATAGCCTACACCTGACACTGACGTTTTAACCTAATAATCCTTAGCTTCTGGAATCTGCATTTTTCCATCCATACAAAATCCCCCCTTTCATACTTCTTAAAATTAATTTTAGTCATGTTATAAAGTAATATGTTTTGATGTGACTTCTTTATAAACCATAATTTGAACATTTTCTTCAGGCCACCAACCAACTGTGCTCTGTCATCTCCCTGGCATTTCCAAATTTTATAGTTAAGATTTTTTTTAGAAAGGTATTATTTCTATTACTACATTTTCTTTTTTTTTCTATGCACACTGAGGGTTTTGTTCAGCTATTCAGGGGAATGAATATATATCATATTCATGGAAATGAGTGGAATTGGAAATTATTATACTAAGCAAATAAGTGAAAAACAAACATTACAAGTTTTCTGTCATACACACAATGCCTCTATCTATCTATCTATCTATCTATCTATCCATCTACCTACCTACCTACCTACCTGTTGATCTCTCTGTGTATACAATCATCAGTCTTTATATTATCTGTACATATGAAAATATAAGTGATATTATTAGGGGAAATTATATATAAAATGGAGGAAGGGAGCCAGGAGGTGGTGGCACATGCCTACTATTCCAGCATTCAGGACAGAGGCAGTTGTATCTCTGAGTTCCAATCTCATCTACAGAGCAAGTTCCAGGATAGTCCGGGACACACAGAGAAATCCTAGAGGAAGGGGGTGACAAGAAAGGATGATAGGAACAGCAGCAGCAACAGTAACAACAACAACAACAACAAAATTCAAGAAAGGAAACTATCACAATACATTCTTCTACTTGGAATACATACAAGAATATAACATAAGACAGAAATGAAGCTATTGTGGGGGGTGTACATTCTGAAACATGTAGGGAAACAGAGAGACAAGAGGTTATATATTAGAAAATCCAACATTTAACTTGTAGACAATGTTACAAAGAGGCTCACACTGAATTGTACATTTTCTTTTTTTAATTGAATTTATTGAGCAATACATTTTTCTCCCCTCCCCTCCCTTCTTCTCTCCTCCCCTTCAACCCTCTCCCAGGGTCTCCCAGGGTCCCTGTACTCCCAGTTTACTCAGGAAATCTTGTCTTTTTCTACTTCCCATGTAGATTATATCCATGTACATCTCTCTTAGAGTCCCCATTGTTGTCTAGGTTCACTGGAATTGTGAAATGTAGGTTAATTTTCTTTGTTTTCTGTCTAAAGGACTTTTGAGTGAGTATATATGATATTTGTCTTTCTGGATCTGGGTTACCTCACTCAATATGATGTTCTCTAGATCTGTCTATTTACCTCCAAATTTCAAGATGTCATTATTTTCAAACCTCATAATAGGTCTTCAAAAGACTTGCTCATTAGAAATGCTGATTTCCCATATTCCGGAAGAAACCAGTACTGTTAGCTCTGTGAAAATACTAACTGTTGTCTATTTGTCAAATGCTTCAATGATTTGTATCCACATCATCATCATCATCTGTGAAATATTCCAAAATATTCTTTTGTAAAACAGAACAATGCACAACAAATACATATCTCAATTTTAAATTCATAGTCCAATGCATTGTAATATTGTTACTCTTAAGCTGAAGAATGCTTTAATTTAAAAGAATTTGAAGAATTAGATAATATGAGTTTGCTAGTCTTACTAAATAACTTAGACTTTAACTTTTGCAGTGAGAGGAAGACAACTTTTTCAAGTATATTTATACCTAACCTGAGGTACTTGTTTATCAGTGATACTTTCATATGAAGGTTTTGTGTAATAATACTTATACACTTACAAATAGCATTACAAATTTTAGATTTTATTAAACTTAATGTTAATAATGCTTTTTAAAATTGTATGGCCAAAATTGCAAGGCTTGGAAAGGAAAGGTTATATATGCTTGTTTTTAGAAAAGTAACATAATATATTAACACATATGAAATGTATATTGCATAAAAGAATTCAATTTAAGTAATACTGCATGGAAAATTATATACATTTTACTTTATTCTGTAATGTAAAATCATTAATGAGGAAAATATGTGCTTTCTCAAGTGTTACTCTCTAGTGTCAAACTATAAAATAAACTTAATTATGTTTAGTTATAATACCTACTTTGCCAAAAAGTGTAGATTACATTTTGTAGTCTCCTAGGCTTCCTGAATTGATACTTTCATCTTGATTTGTTTCTTTTAAATTGCTGGTTTGTTTTGTTGAGACAATGTTGCTCTGTGTAGCAGTCCAGGCAGTCTTAGAACTCCCTCTGTAGACCAGGCTGGCCTCAATCTCAGAGATCTGCCTGCCTCTGCCCCTTTAGTACTGGGTTTAAAGGCATACACCACAATTGACTGAATGTTTGTTTTAACATATATCATCCTTTCAGGTGTTTATGTTTGCTCAAGGTTATAGGACTTAAAACAAACAGACAAAAAATCCTACTTCATTGTTAAATATGATGTAAGCAATATATGAAAACATAGCTTCATTAAAGTATTGTCCTATGTTACAACACTGAGATCAAAATGTTTAAATTATAGAAAGTCATTTCATTTGTTTGAAGCCACTATTATTTTAACATATCTTAGTCCATATATGTGGTATATAATAGCTGGTAAAAGTTATAGAATGAATGACTTCATAAAATTTAAACCATTGGAAATAGGGAAAGAGAACAGTAAAATGGCTCACGGGGTAAAGGTTGTTTGTTGCCAAGATCAGTGACCTAAATTTGATCCACAGGATCCACATGGTTGAAGGAGAAGACAATCTGTTAAAACTTGTCTTCTACACATACATTGTACATGCATACAAAATAAATTAACAAAAATTGTCATAAGTCAATATTAAAATGATACAAACAAAGCAGGGATTGAGGAAAACTTGGTTTCATGGACAGGTATACAATCACAGTATTTTTCCCTTTTATTTTATATATATATATATAGTAGACTATTCATCATTCAATTATAAAATATACATTACATGCATGTCTCAGTGGAAGATGAGAGCGGTGATTTATGTCATAGTTCTTGAAATTTTAAATAGTTTAAATCTTAATTTTTTTTAGAAAAGCACAATACTGCAAGGCAGTGAAGCCACATTGAATTTTCTCTAGTTTCAGATTTAAATGCATTGTATTTAGAAGGATTATGTAAATCCTTGAGACAAATTCACTTAACTATAGATAAGTATGTTTAACTACATGTTAATAATTTATAAAACTCTTAGGATGTTTATAAAGGAAACCTGGATCATTAGTATGGTGGAAGAAACTTAGTAGGTTATTTACTATTCGTGATAAATAAATATATGGATGTGAAATACAAATAAATGATGAAAGTATACTCATAAAAGGTAGCTACTAGAATAGTCATTTATCTAATAAAATCCAATCCATGGTAGGTTGTAAGCCATTAGTCACTGTTTAAGAGTGTCAAGATTCTGAATGTATACTCAAACTTTTAAAATGACATTAAATATTCTCTTTTAAAATGTGTTCATTTTTGGGTGCAATTATTTTATAAAATTTACTTTGTAGTAATTTTGGAATAGCCCCATTCAAATAGCAAGACTGAAGAGCGACAAAATAGTTTGTGTTTATTTCTTTTCCCTTCATAATTCGTATCTTTTATTCGGGTATTATACAGAAAAACTAAGGAATACAAGTATCTACACCTGCAAATAAATGTGAATTGCAGAAAAGATCTGAGAAAGCCACATATCTTGAAAACATACTCTGAGAATTTTTTTTATTTTCTGTTGGCTAAGTGGTATGGATTAGTTGTCATTAGGGTTTGCAGCTATGAAACATCCATGTCATTGCTGGCCCAAAATGCATAAACATTTTATTTGTAAACTGTCACTTTCCTTACTGAATGAACTGTAACTTTAACTTCCAAGTTAAAACTGTAAAAGAGTTAAAAACATAAATAATGGAAAGTTTCACCATCTCTCCTCCATTGCCTAGAATAAAAATGCATGACAAAATGAATTAGTGTATTCAGTCATAGAATTATTCTCATCGATCATACTCACATATACACACACACATACATCCTAGTATTTATTATAAGAATATCACTCACTTTTACCCATTCCTCCTCTCTTTTTGATGATTTGCTCTAATTTTTATTCCTCAACTTGATTTTTTAAAACTAGGTTCTTCTTTCGTACAATATATCCCAACCACAGTTTCCCCTCCCTCCACTTCTAGCTCCACCTCCAGCACCTTCCCATTCACCCAGATCCACTCCCTCTCTGCTTCCTCTGCAGAAAGGAGGGGATCTCCAAGAGATGACTTCCAGACAGGACAACAGAAGATACAATAAGACAAGGCAAAACTCCTCATTTTGAGACTGGAAAGTCAACTCGCTATGAAGAAAAGTGTCCCAAGCACAGGATAAAGAGTCAGAGATCTGCCCATGTCCACTTTTAGGATTCTCACAAGGGTAGCAAACAAAGAGCCACAACATACACAAAGGACCTAGTGCAGATCCATGCAGGCCCCATGCGTGCCCCTTCAGTCTCTGTGAGCCCATGTGACTCCTGCTTAGCTGATTTGGTGGGACATGTTCTCCTGGTGTCTTACATTTCCTATCACTCCTACACAGTATTTCCTGCTCCTATTTTCACTCATCCATTATCCAATTGAGATTTCCAATTTAGACGCTCTATCCACATATCTGGCTGTGAGGCTCTGTTGCCATCAGTTGCTGGAGGAAGCCTCTTTGATAACTATAAGAAGAGGCACAAATCTATTACTATAGAAGAACGTCATTAGGAATCATTTCATGACTTTTTTTTGCCACTTGCGTTTGGTTCTACCATAAGTCTCTGGGCAATTCAGTCTCTGGTTCCTGGTCATACAGGTAGTGTAGGACATGGCCTTCTTCTCTTATTGTGGACAAGTTAAAGCAAAAGTTGATTGGCCACTTGCCCTTGTTCTGTGCCACCATATCTTTCAGGCAGAGCAGATTGTAGGTGGAGAATTGTGTGCCGGGGTTGGTGTCGAGGTATGTAGTTCCATAGCCTGCAGAGTACCTTCTTGCGATGAGACTAGAATGTAGAGGTGAATGTTACAAGCTTGCCCTGCTTGATTTCTCTATGGTCAGTGAGCTCAGTGGAAGTTGTCCTCAGCAACTGCTGTCAGTTTTCAGAGGATAACTTTTTTCCTAGCATCAGACTGGGTTGTTTACGCATCTCCATAGGACCTCTTTGGCCAACAAGAAAAGACAGTCCCACCACTAGTTGCCTTTTCTGACTACAAACGATGACCAGTTCAGACTCCCTACCCTCTATTGTGCGGAGTCCTCACTAGAGTCACCCTCATAGATTGCAGGAGTTTCTGCTGCACTAGGTTTCCATACCACCCCCTCAACTGCTCCTAATTCCAACAGTCCTAGTGACTTCTCATCACACCTATAGATCAATGAATCTCTTAACGCTTAGGAAAGAAACTTTTGTTTGCAGTCCATTTCAGTTAATATAGAGATCCACAACCGGTCAAGGTGCAGAGAACAAAGAGATTGGAAAGTACTCAGCCTTAAAGCAGTCATCTGGATCATGCCCCCTCTTCCTGATGCTCGGGGATCTTTGTTAAAGAGGAGGAGGAATGATTTTAAGAGCCATAAAGAATAAATGACTCCAAGGAAACAATATTTTCTTGCATTGTTTACTGCAGTGCTACATTGCAATGCCAAAGCAGTTGCAAATATGAATTCTCAGCCATACAGAGAGTTAAGCTTAAGCCAGACAAAATTCCAACATGGAGGGGGGAGTTGAGCAAGAAGTCCCACCCATATCTGAGTTCCACCCATACTGATAGTGCTTGGAGAGGCAAAATCAGTTTTCTTTAAATTGTAGCCTCTGGCATGTTTATCATACTCCAGTGAAGGCCACATACCCAAGAGTATATGGAAGCAGAAGTTGGACATAATGGCCTTTATTTTAAAATAGAAAAGGACACAAATGGGTAGGGTTTGAAGAATGTGATGGATCTGAAAGAATTATGGGAAGACGCTGACTATTATTAAATATATTATTAAATATTTATTATTAATAATATTAAATACATTTAAATAATATTAAACACTAAATAATTATTAAATATTAAATGTATCTATAGTATATATAGTAAACATATTTTATAAATGCATGTGAAAATGCACACAAAAATCTACACACAGAAAAATATATATACACGTACTTTAATATAATGAAAACTATCATTATACTTGGTATTGAAGTGATATAGGCCACAATATTTATCCATGCAGAGTTTAAACTAACACAAAAGAAAACCTGCCAAGATCATAGCAGCATGCAAATATCTAACAACGAGGGTTGGATAGCTGTTTTATAAAATATCTAAAATATTAAATGCAGTGTAATTATTAAAATGAATAAATAATGGGGATTACTGTTTACAAAAATCATTTTATCTACATATGATCTCTTATTTGTTTAAGCCTTGTGGATTTTTGTCTATGAAAATTGCTTATATCATATAAAAGGATGTTCGTCTTACTTTCTTTTCTATTACTGTGAGGAGACATCATAACAAAGGCATTGTTTTTTTTTTTTTTTTTTTTTTTTTTTGGTTTTTCGAGACAGGGTTTCTCTGTGGTTTTGGAGCCTGTCCTGGAACTAGCTCTTGTAGACCAGGCTGGTCTCGAACTCACAAAGAACCGCCTGCCTCTGCCTCCCAAGTGCTGGGATTAAAGGCATGCGCCACCACAGCCCGGCAAAGGCATTGTTTTTAAATAATAAGTTAGAGCCTTGCTTCTATTTTCCAGAGGGTGAGTCTAGGACCATCATGATGGGAAGCATGGCAGCAGGTTCACAGCAGGCAGACAGGCATCAGGCAGGCACAGAAATAGAGCAGCTGCAGAAAGCTTACATATTATTTATAAGAGAGTGGCAGAGAGAATGAGACTGGGCCTTGTGTATGCTTTTGAAACCTCAAAAGCAACTCCCAGTGACAAGCCTCCTCCTGCAAGGCCATACTTCCTAATCTTTCCCCAAACAGTTTCCACACACTAAGGACCAAGCATTCAAATGTATGAGCCTATGGGGTTAATAATGCATGCGCCTATGGAGTTAATTCTCATGCAAACTATCACAATGATCATAGATGTCAAGAAAAAGCACAAGTTTGTTGATCATATTAGGATAAAGTGAGAAGAAAGAGGGATAAGCAAAAATAGAACCATTAACTCACGATAATTAGGAAAGAAACTTAATATGTCATTCAGGCACTTGTGCAAATAAAATGTTTGAATGTATAAATAAATAATAGCTTAAAATTTAAAATATTCAATTTTATTTGATATTAGGAACAAAAATATAAAAATATGCTTATCAATAGAATCTTATATAAAGTTGCAATGTATATATATATATATATATATCATGTGATGTTCAAATCAAATTAAATACAACTCTTCAAATACCACATATTTCTGGTGAAAAATTCCAAAATCTTTTGTTCTACCATTTTGAAATG